>NC_090439.1:50181480-50483521 GCF_031143425.1 Pleurodeles waltl
TTCATAATGACCACCATAGTGCCCACAACATATTGCCAATGTCTTTGCCAGTCCCTACTGGAAGAAAAGAAGGCAATAATGGGGATCTGTACTGAACTCTGCTAAACACAAAGCGTGAAGGTTCTCCTGGAAAACTGCCACTGTGAATCTGATACTACATATGTCGATTAAAGGCAATCAGGGTCTTGTACATTGATGTCTATCCTCCAAAACATGTCCTTAGCTTGTTGCTAAATCCTTTGAAAATGTAATAAGAATATGAGGCACCTGCTCTTGACACTGATAGGTATTAGCGGAGAAAGTAAGATTTTTCTGTTCTGCAGACGCACCAACAAAAGAGTTTTCAATGCTCTGGAGTCCTCCATGAAAATAGGGAAGAGATAGCATCCTGCAGGAAAGAATATATGTTGGTGGTGAAAAAAAGGAAATCTGATCTGCAAGCTGAAATCTGAGGGAAGTTGGTTGCTGCCTGTGAGTTTAAAGACACTACGATAATCTGGCAAATCGTTAATTCAAACATTTTTTTTTCCATAGCACCAAAGAATTTCTTGCGCTTGAATATTGGACTCACGGAATGGGTAATCCATTTTCCAAGGATCTATAGTTCCCCAGTTAGTGATAAAAACTGCTCATGTACAGAGGAGCCATCTTTTCCACTTAACATCACAATATCCCTGGAAGAGATGGGGGTTGCAATTGATAAGAATCCATTAAATAAGGCACCAGGCCCTACTTTATAACCATTGATCTATATGAAGATAACATGGATTTTTGGACATCTTACTGACAAATAGCATTATTCAGCCTACAAAATAGACTTGCCTAAGTCCTTGCGCTAAGACACAATAGTCCCAGTTTTTAGAAAGCAAGATTGACAGGTAACCAAATGCCCAATATCCCTGCTAGATTTATCAGTAAAAACAAAAGGGAGGTTAATCCTAGAAAGGCTATTTCGCCAGACCTCAGAATGAAATATCCTTTCTGAGGCCCAGTATGGGATCATGGCAGGCATGGGGACACATGAACAGTGCCTTGCGTTTGATAATAAGCAAATATAAAAATGGAAAATGTAGTTCATTACACCTTGCCTTCATGAACCTCCCTTATGCCTTTGGCAGTGTAAACAGGTCAAAGTTGTAGCAGACTTGTTGTGAAAGACCCAATGAAGACTTTTCTCTTCACTGGGTCTTGAGGGGATCTGGAGAATTTCCTCAGAGCCTCACATTTTGATCTTTCTACATCAGTCAGGAGTAAAAGGGGAATGCACTGATCCATTTGCCTTATGGTGTGGGGTTCGTCATGGATGAGTTCCAGCTTCTATCCTATTTTTGTAATATATTAACAGTCTAAAAAATGTTCTTACCAAGAAAGGAAGGGATATGCCTGTAGTTAAAAATAATCCAGTACCCGTTCTTCTTCATACGGATGATGCTGTCATTTTAGCAAGAACCCCCGATAGACGTATAATATTTTTAGATGCTTCTGTTGATTTTATGGATCAGCTAAACCCAGAAACCAACTGCTGAAAAACGTTCATTATGGCATATGGACCAAAACATGGACCTGTGTCTGTTGATCAAAGGTAAACTACTAGAAAGGGTTTTTCAGTCCCCCGTTTGAGGATAGTCTTTCATGACAAACACTGGGGCTTCTTGTCTATCTGCCAGGAAACCGCATTTTACTCAAGCTATGGGGTCACTTTTTAGTTTAGCCTCAAACTTAGGAAGTAAGCCTATTAAACCACTACTGGTAATATATAAAAAGAAAAGTATTCCAGTAGTAACTTATCCAGTTGGGCTTAAGGGTTACAACAATGGTTCCACTCTGCAGCTGGAGAAAAAGAGGGTTTTAATATGAATCCTGAATATTGTGGTATGCACCCCACATTATGCTGTTCATCAAGATTTGGGTCTGGATTAGATTGAGGACCATATCAGCTTGGCACCACTGTTACTTTAGACCTCTCCAACATGCTTCTCTCAACAAATAAATCATTGAAATCTCTTTGCTAAGACAGGAGTCATTTCAATGGGGGTTGGGCGTAAAAAAAATTGGCGCAAATCGGGTTGAGGCCTGAATTTTGCCTCAGACCTGACTTGCCCCATTTTTTGACGCCCAAGGTCCATTTTCCCCTACGAGGGCGCAGCCTGGTGTGAGTCATTTTTTTTTACGCACACCAGTCCGCTGCGCCGGCTAACATCATTCAATAAATAAGGCGCCCGCATGGCGCTTTGGAATGGCGTTAGCCGGCGGTAACATTTTTGACGCACAACTGCGTTGGCGCAGTTGTGCGTCAAAAAGTATAAATATGGGCCTTAATGTTTTCACAAACAATGCTGGCCTGATGAGTTCTCTAACCTTTCAAGAGAAAGTGAAATTGTGTCTCTATGTGAAAGATCTGACATTGGCAGTCAGGAAACGATATAAGCTTACAGGGTGTATATAGAATGTGGTAGTAAAGAAATAAAAATGAAGTACGAGGAGCCTTTTCAAAGCTATGAACACGACGTCATTTCCAATGTGGAAATGTGAGCAACAATTTTCACAATTGCATCTGATATCTATCAAGAGAATTTGTGCTGAATGACACCACATTTTCTTTGAAGTTATTTATTCTTGCTCGTCCACCATTGAAAAGAGTCACTCCGAGACCGTATTTTAATCCATGACTTGCATGAGGATGAAGAGCAGTTGATAACACTAGAAGTAAGGCAAGGAAAGGGGAGGTATTAAAATAAACAAGACATGTAGAGACTGTTTTTGGCTTCTATGGACACATAGAAACCAATTTGCCTATTTAAACATATACATCACACTAGAATAAATTCAGAACAAGTTCAAATTTGATAAAGTAAATCTGTAAGCTTTTGAAATGTTTATATATTCTGTTTATTGCTCCATTTTTTCTATGTATTTATTTTATATATATAAAAGACTCGGGTCCTGAAGTAGATTTTGGTGGATGGGTTACTCCGTCACAAGTGTGATGAATATCCCGCCCGCTGTAACACGAGTCCCATAGCCAATAATGGGATCGTAATAAGGTGGATGGGATACCCGTCACATTTGTGACGGAGTAACCCCACCTGCCACATGCTAAATCAGGCCCTTTATTTGCAAGATCTATTTATTTTATAGTTTTTAACTTATATCATGTTGTCTTCATTTGCAAATCTCTTTTCTATTAATTTATAACTTACAAACCATATTGATGTTGTCTTCATTTGCATTTGTCTTCTAGGGTTAATTTTAATGATTTTCGAAAAAAAATGTTAAAAAGTACTAATGTAAACAATGCATTATCTCTGTTAAGAAATACATTTAGAAGGAGAGGTTACCTCCAATGATTATTTCTTTCCTTGAATTTCCAAAGAAAACACATATGTGACTTCATGGCAGGTAATCAATGGGTTGAAGGCTCAATCTGTAATCAACATAGTCCTTTGTATTAATTTGATGGAATCAACCGGTCATCAATTGAACCACCCCATCCTATTATCGACAAGTATTCCTTTCAATTTTGTTATTAGCTTCATATAATTTAGTTGGTCACCATTTAGTTTTTACTCATATTTGATTTATTTTGTCACATAATAAATATGGTTTATTTTCTTACTTATATGAATCACCGAAGCTAAGAGCAAATCAACTGTTCGTACATGCCAGTCGTTGTCCTCCCCCTAAACTGAACTATGACAATTGCATATTTTAGGAACTTCCTTTTAGAGCAACCTTTCGGATCTTACTGCCTTGTAACATATTTAGGCAAAAATTAGGGTGTAAAATGCACTATTTTCTCCCATTTTTTTTTACTAAAAGTTCTTGGGGGAAAATCCCCCCAAGCTCTCCTTTAAGAAAAGCGTGCACATATGATTCTTCTAGTGCAATTTAGCTTTGAGTATTATACATAAAGGCAAGAGGTGAAGCTAGTGCTGGATGTAGCCAGAGTTAGCAGGGAAATTGGGGTGCAGCGGGGAAATGGATTGCAGCATCCTCAATTAAAATTTGGGCACCAAACTTACTTTAAAAAATTAAGCAGTTCAGCTCAAACAAGGCTCATAGTCAATTAGAAGGTGAGAAGGAGTTCGATTTTTGGAGTTAGTAGAAATGCCATTGTTAAATTTGTTTGCATCAGTATTTCTGTTACACAGTGCAAAAATTGCAACTGCTAAATAGTTCACCAATTCTCATAATGTTGATATATGAACATGATAACTATGGGCAATGCCATGTAGGTATATGTAGGCATGAGTGTATGTATGTGGTATTTGTAAAGCAGGTATAAAAATATGAGTACGTAATCATGTAATGTATAAATAATTCAGTTTGGCATGGAAGCTCTTAAATATAGCTAATGGTGTGGACACTTATCTTTGTAAGCTCTTTGTGTTTTTGTTGCCTAAAAAATATTTATTATTTGCAATCATTTTTAAGAGAGAAAACAGGCAGGACACTTGTTGCCTAATTAAATTGCTAAGTTTAAAAAGAATAGTTTCAGTTATAAATCTGTGAACCTCAGAGTACAACACAAATGGGGTATTAGTCCAATTATGAGCCATTTAAATTAGCCAGCGGGAAATTTCCCTCAATCCAGCACAACCTTGCATTATTTCACATACTTTGCGCAGCACCTGTGATGAAAAATTCCTAAAGGTATGCCTTTATGCAATCTTGCTAAATTTTAGCATGCCAACAATGTGAATGAACAGAATGCAAGCAGCTGTTGTTTGTGGCACTTGTGTTTATAACACTATTTTTTGCCCAAAATCCATCCGTGCCTCCAAAGTGGACAATAAGGCGCATTTCTTGATCAAATATAGGCCCATATTTATACTTTTTTGCGCCGCATTTTCGTCATTTTTTGACGCAAAAGCGGCACATACTTACAAAATACAATTATATTTTGTAAGTGTACACCGCTTTTGCGTCAAAAAATTATGCAAATGCGGCGCAAAAAACAGTATGACTATGGGCCATAGTTTTAAATGCCCGTTTTGCATTGTGAGTAATTCCGTTTAATTCTTGCTGAATTTCGTCTTATTACATAGAAGCAAATCATGTAAATTTGCAACCGCCCCAAATTCTAATACCGCTGTGTAAACAGCTTTTTAAAGACTTAAACAAAAAAAATATATACTTTTTTTCAGAAAATATTCGTCTACCTATTGATCGCATAAAAACCGCTTCATAAATTGATCACGGTATATCACTGATGCAGCTCTACAAACCATCCCTAAAAATCATCCAGTATGCATATCTCTGAAGACACAATTATTGCTATCTAGAGACATCTCAGAGTACGTTTATTCCTTCAAAAAAAACGTTGAATGGGCGAACGTATTTCTAGCATCCCAAACTATGAATTAAAATGCTAAGTGTACCTAAAGTAATTTCGCTCATTCATTGTAAGCTCCTATCTTCTTTCAAGTTGGAGCAACTGAAGGTAACATTAAACTGTCTTCTTCGCTGCACCTGATATGATTCTACCATAACTAAAAATCCAATTTGAATCATAGGGATTTGATGTTTGAATATTTTACTTCACAGGGAGTCTTTTCTGGTTCAAGTGTGTGTTTAGTTTAATCACACATGATTATTGAGGGCTAATATCCATAAAGGAAGGAAAGACTGAAAACTATTTCATAATAGAAAGGAAATCAGCCTAATAGTCCCACAATTTTCTTTGTATATTATCTGCTGGAAAATGCAATTTGCTTGGAGGTGGCAAAGTGCCTTTGCAGAAATCTCTGTACTTTAAATATAATTTGTTGCCTAATATGTATGCAGTATCTGTCCATTAATGCTTGCAAAGTTTTGGGAAGTTCCCTAAACTCGCGTTATGTAAAATAAAATAAATGGAAAAGTATAAGAATGTATATGAAAATTATTTTATGAAGATGCTGATTTATGACGTTATGGAAAACTGGCTGTGAAATTCTATTGGTTCATTCATATTTATAGAAAAGTTTCTGAGTATTTTTGCAGAACTTACTGTTACATGCAATTCCATTTGAACTCTGTTAGAAATGGGGTTTTTGGTTGACAGTCAGGTTACCCCCGTCCAAGCTAAGACCCTCACTCTAGTCAGGGTAAAAGAGAATCACCCTCAGCTAACCCCTGCTTACCTCCTTGGTAGCTTGGCAGAACAGTAGGCTTAACTTCAGAGTGCTAGGTGTAAAGTATTTGTACCAAAACACACAGTAACTTAATGAAAACACTACAAAAATGACACAACACAGGTTCAGAAAAATAGAAAATATTTATCTAAACAAAACAAGACCAAAAGGACAAAAATCCACAATACATAAGTCAAGATATCACTAAAAATGTAAAGAGAGTCTTCATGTAATTTTAAACATAACGCTAACGCTGTTAGCGTGAAAATGTACCTCGGGTGCGTCAAAAATAACCCTACATGGGTGAGTGTGCGTCAAAAAGGCTTGTGATACGTTGATTTCACTCATGAGCGAGACCTGGCGTTGTTTCTCCTTCAGTCGGGTCGGTGTGCGTCGTTACTTCTCTCTGCAGGACAGCAATGCGTCAATCCGGTCAGCACTCTCGGGTCCGGGCAGGCCTTGTGCTGTTTTTACATGCCCAGCGGTGCTTGCCTCAGAAATTCAGCCATATGATTGTCTGAAAACCACACAGCACGGGTTGCAATCTCACCAGCCTCCGTCACCATCAGCCAGTTCAGCCACCTGTTCCCCTGTAGGCTCTGGGGTGTCACCCTCAGGCTCCGTCTCGTCCCGGACCATGGGAACTCCTAGGGCCGGTTTCACACGGCCCCTGCCCTTCCTCTTTGTGGGGGTTCCCTGGGCCACTGTTTCAGACTCCAGGGGCTCTTGACCACCCTGATGGGCTGCCATTGACAGGGTGGATTCGCATACCCACCCAGGAAGACCCTAGAGATCCAAGTGAGACCTGTGTTCCACCTCCTTCCAAGGGGAATCCTACAGGTCATTGCCTAGCAAACAAACAACAGGCATGGTTGGACTCACAGCTACCTTGAAGGAACCTGAGACCCCCTCATTTAAAGGGAACCTGTGCCACTCTGCACAAGCACTCTGAGTTGTCCACTGCAATTACTTGGTGAAGTACCCAGGGATCAATCTGCTCATGAGACATTTCATCAGGCACGAGGGTTCTCTGGATCATCTCACTGTCCCCTAGTGAGACAAGGGCCATCTCAGCTTGTTCCCACCCACTTGGAACCAGCTCCCCCCCAAGCGCTACACTAGCCATACCCTGGGACAGTGCACCAGCGGGTGCCGGTGTAATCTTGGGGCATTTGGGGTCCCCCCTCACATGACCCACCTCGTCACATGCATGACACTTACGTGGGGGTCCCCCTGCCACTGGTTTCCCTTTGAAGAACCATGGCTTCTTCTCGCTGGGGATTGGGAATCTTTACCCTGGGAATCAGTTTGGGGTCCTTTAGAGAACTCCCCCTGTTTACCCTTACCCCCCTTTCTTGCGAGAGGGACCCTGCTCACCCTCGGCGTGGTCGCTTCCATACCTCTTTTGGACCCTGGTGCTCTCCCAGCGGTCCGCTTCCTGCACAAGCTTCCTGGGGTTAGTCAGCTTGCTGTCAATCAGCTGTTGGTGCAGCTCTGGATAACATAAACTGTACAAGTGCTCCCAAGCAATCAGATTGTAAAGCCCCTCATACATAGTAACCTTACTGCCCTTCACCCAACCATCGAGTGACCTGCAAAAAGAATCAACACATTCCAACCATGTTTGGGATTCCTTCTTATAGGACCTTAACTTATCATTATACTGCTCGGGAGTGAGACCATACCTTGTGAGTATGGCATCCTTAATGATAGTGTAGGTGAGATTCTGAGCATCCCCTAAAGCTGTCAGTGTATCCCTCCCCTCTACCTCAAAGTGCTTCCACAGACCCGTCCCCAATGAGCTTCGGGGACCAGATTCATACAGAGAGCAGACTCATACTCCTTAACCACAAGGATATGTCATCTTCCCTTTCATAATCCTTCACAAGATCTTTAGGAATGTGCACCCTCCTTTCAGGCTGCACTGTGATGTGGCTGCCACCATCCCTACTAGACTGGCTCCTCTGATCCAGCTCCCTCAAGCTGAGCTCATGAGCCAACAACAACTTTTTCTCCTCTATGGCCATCCTCATTTTCTCCACCTCCATCTGGTGCTCCCTCTCTGCCTGTCTGTCCTGCAATTCTTCAGGGTTCAGACCCTTAGATGAGACACTGCTACCTGCCCTGGAGACACTCTCCCTGGGTATAACAGGCCCACCCACAATACCATTGTGTATGGAATTCTGTTCCTCCTCCGCCTCAGTGTGCCCTTCAGTGCTCTCGGATGTCACCCAGGCCCTTAGTGCCTTTTGCAGCTCCTCCTTCTTGGATGAGCTCTTAGCGGGACGGTCAAAAGTTTTACAGAACTGCTTTAACTAGGCCTTGATATAGCTTTCCAATTTCTCTAGGTCAAAAGCAGCTCCAACTGATGGATTTCCAGATTGGGACATGATGAAAACTCAACAAAAGTGCAAAGTTCCAAAAGACAGAAAGCAAGTTCCCAAATGAATTTCAGAAGTCAATCAAAGATTACCACACAAATGGATGTAGCGAAAAATCCAAGTAAAGGAGAAAAATCTAAATTCACAAGACAAGTAGTATGTGATCACGTAGTGGTTTGCACTCAAAACAGTAGTGTACACTAAATTACTGTATGTCATGTTCAAATACAAGTCCAATCCCACCCGCTGATCACCAATGTTGGAAATGGGGTCTTTGGTTGGCAGTCAGGTTACCCCCTGTCCAAGCAAGGACCCTCACTCTAGTCAGGGTAAAAGAGAATCACCCTCAGCTAACCCCTGCTTACCCCCTTGGTGGCTTGGCATGAGCAGTAGGCTTAACTTCAGAGTGCTAGGTGTAAAGTATTTTTCCCAACACACACAGTAACTTAATGAAAACACTACAAAAAAACGAAACTACAAAGGTTTAGAAAAATAGAAAATATTTATCTAAACAAAACAAGACCAAAACAACAAAAATCCACATAATACCAGTCATCACTAAAAATGTAAAGAGAGTCTTCATGTAATTTTAAACATAACGCTGAATCTGTTAGCGTGAACATGTACCTCGGGTGCATCAAAAATAACCCTGCACGGTTAAGTGTGCGTCAAAAAGGGCTTGTGATGCGCCAATTTCACTCACAAGCGAGACCTGCCATTGTTTCTCCTTCAGTTGGATCAGCGTACATAATATCTTCTCTCTGCAGGAGAGCGATGCATCAGTCTGGTCAGCACTCTCGGGACTGGGCAGGCCTTGCGTTGTTTTTACACACCCAGCGGTGTTTGCGCCAGAAATTCAGCCACACGATGGTCCGAAAACCACGCAGTGCAGGTTTTGATCTCACTAGCCTCCGTCAGCGATGCTGCACATCGTTTCCCCAGCACCGAGCGTCGATCTTACAGTCACATTGCAGGCGAACGTTGATTTTCAGCCACAAAGCCGGCGGTGCGTCGATTTTTCAGCCTCAGAACGGAGTTGTGTCGATCTTTTCCCTGCATCGCGGTCGGTGTGTGGATTTCTCACTCTTGGGCTGACAGCTTCTCCTTTCATGGTCCCAGGAACTGGATGGGCACCACTTGGCACAACAGGAGTCTCTCCAGAGACTCCAGGTGCTGGCAGAGAGAAGTCTTTGCTGTCCCTGAGACTTCGAAACAACAGGAGGAAAGCTCTAAATCAAGCCCTTGGAGAGTTCTTCACCAGAAGGAAGGCAACACAAAGTCCAGTCTTAGTCCTCTAGCATAGGCAGAAGCAGCAACTGCAGGAGAGCCCCACAAAGCACAGTCACAAGCACAGCAACTCTTCTTTCTCAGTTCTATAACTCTTCTTCAGGCAGAGGTTCCTCTTGGTTTCCAGACGTGTTCTAAAGTCTGTGGTTTTGGGTGTCCTTCTTATACCCATTTTGCCCTTTGAAGTAGGCTTACTTCAAAGGAAAGTCTCTCTTGATTGTGAAATCCTGCCTTGCCCAGGCCAGGCCCCAGGCACACACCAGGGGTTTGGAGACTGCATTGTGTGAGGGCAGGCACAGCCCTTTCAGGTGTGAGTGACCACTCCTACCCTCCCTCCTAGCACAGATGGCTCATCAGGAAATGCAGATTATACCCCAGTTCCCTTTGTGTCACTGTCTAGTGGGAGGTGCAACCAGCCCAACTGTCAAACTGTCACAGACAGGGAATCCACAAACAGGCAGAGTCACGGAAATGGTATAAGCAAGAAAATGCTCCTTTCTAAAAGTGCATCTTCAAACACACAATCTTAAAATCAACTATACTAAAAGATGTATTTTTAAGTTGTGAGCTCAGAGACCCCAAACATCACATGTCTATCTGCTCCCAAAGGGAATCCACACTTTAATCAGATTTAAATGTAGCCCACATGTTAACCTATGAGAGGGACGGGCCTTGCAACAGTGAAAAATGAATTTAGCAATATTTCAATCTCAGGACATATAAAACACATTACTGTATGTCCTACCTTAACCATACACTGCACCCTGCCCTTAGGGCGACCTAGGGCCTACCTTAGGGGTGTGTTACATGTAAGAAAAGGGAAGGTTTAGGCCTGGCAAGTGGGTACACTTTCTAAGCTGATTTACAGTTAAAACTGCACACACAGACATTGTAGTGGGAGGTCTGAGACATGATTACAGAGCTACTTATGCGGGTGGCACAACCAGTGCTGCAGGCCCACTAGTAGCATTTGATTTACAGGTCCTGGGCACCTCTTGTGCACTTTATTAGGGACTTACTAGTGAATCAAATATGCCAATCATGGATAAGCCAATTACATACACATTTTGTATAGGAACACTTACACTTTAGCACTCGTTAGCAGTGGTAAAGCACCCAGAGTAACAAAAAACAACAAAATGAGAGTCCAGCACGCATGAACAACCTGGGAAACAGAGGCAGAAAGTTAAGGGAGACCACGCCAAGGATGAAAAGTCTAACACACTCCATCTGTATTTTAATGGTCTATTTAAGATCATCAGAGCTGAAATGTGAAATGGTGATATGCAGAACAAAATGCTTGTGTAATACATGCCATGAGCATATGAATGCGAATTGTCATGATACAATGGCATGGGCAGCACTCTGGACTCTGTCTATCAAAATATGCCTTATTTATATGGTAGGAACTGCTGATCATGCAGTTTGCAAATGGTGGGCTCCAAAATACTCGCCTGATCGTGCAGTTTTTGAATACCTAAAAAAAAGGTAAATACTCACAAGCGTTTCAGACCCTGTTTCAGAACTATTTGGTGAAGAATAATCATCTGAATAGTGGAATGATCCCTATGTCATTTTTTGAAAATACATCTTTGATGAAGAATCATCTGGTGGAATTACTCAACATATGGATAGAATGGCGCTAGTAATTACTATGGAAGAGTTGTCTTCAAAAGAGGAGCCTCCAACTGATAGTTTCACAGTTCCTTCACAAGTCGGATGATGTGTGATACTTTCCAAATCTAAATGAGGCCATGCACACTTATGGCTGCAATTAATTGAGTATACTTTGAACATGTTGGATTTGGCCAATTCTGCAGGTCATCCCAGACCTTTTGCCTTGAGTCCTCTACTTTTTTGCAATAATTGCTTTTTTTGACCTTAGGACTCTGTGCGCTTTACTACTGCCATCCAGTGGCAAGGCGTGTGGACTCTCTCTTTAAAATCAGGTAGAATTGGCTTATACCCAATAGCCATGTTTAATTCACTTATAAGTTCCTTGTTGAGTTGTAAAAATTACTGAGGACCTATAAACTAACTGCTACCATTGGGCTTGCAGCACTTATTGTGCCACTCACTTAAGTATCACCTTAACACATGTCCCAGGGCCTGCCACAGTAGCCTGAATGCAGTTTTAAACTGCCATACTCACTTGACATTAAATTCCCTTGCCAAGACTCAATCTCCTTTTTTATTACATATAAGTCACCCCTAAGGTAGGGCCAGGTAGTCCACAATGTAGGATGCTGTGTAATTAAAAGATTGTACATGTACTTTTAAGTTTCACATGTTGTGGTAATTAAAAACTCCTAAATGTATTTTTCAATACTGTGAGGCCTACACGCCCATGATAATGTTGGGGATGCCTAATTACATTTCATAAGCTGACATTTCCCCTTGGAAGGTAGATATGTCAAGTTTGGTGTGTATCAAAATGTAATGTTAAGCCCCCGTAATGGCAAAGTACCTCTACATGGTGCCACGGATATCATTCACAGTAGCATACATTAACCCACACACACACACTTCCAGCACCCTAACGTAGTGCTCTGATAACTGGCAAGCAGTGGGTAAATTAGTTTGCAGACCTCTCTTGGACCCAAATCTTCCTCCACCCTCCAACCATTTCTTGCACCCTCAGAGTGAGAAATGAAGCACCCTCTCCCAGGATACTAGGCTGCTCATGGCTGGTGGTTACACTTAATCACGATCCCAGGGCAATGGTATAGGGGAATAAAGAGAGAACGACTGATCAGGCAATAGTCGGCAAATGGAGGTTTGGTCCCCACTCAGGAAGTTCAGTCATGGGACTCCATGCTGGCATTCCAGCATGGGCCCCTGTCTGCATAGCATAGGGGGAGGGTTACCTTGGGACATGATGTTCACAGTGGTGCCCAGCCAAGCCAGACAATCCTCTTTACAGATAGTTACCAATCCGGCAACTCCCAGGACAGGAGGCACAACATCTGGGGCACGATGACTTGAATCAACCCAGGCATCCAGGTTGCACACAAAGAGTTCACCAAATTCCATGTCCTCCTGATATGAACACAA
Source organism: Pleurodeles waltl (assembly GCF_031143425.1). Classification (NCBI taxonomy): domain Eukaryota; kingdom Metazoa; phylum Chordata; class Amphibia; order Caudata; family Salamandridae; genus Pleurodeles; species Pleurodeles waltl. The sequence goes on from NC_090439.1 coordinate 50,194,319, forward strand.
GGTCTTGTGCACGTTACCTGAGTCACACCAGACACTTCCAAATGCACACACAAGGTGTTCAATACAGGGCCTCTCTGGGATAAGCCCAACGTCTAGTGTGCAGTGACTTGAGTTGAACCAGACAATTCCGCACGTATATGAAAGGTCACGAAAGGTCACCAATGCTGTACCTTCCTGGAATAAGGAACAACGTCTGGTAAACAATGACTTCAGTCACACCATACAATCCCGCTTGCACATGACATGTTAGTGATGCAGTGCCTCTCTGGAATGAGGCACAACATTTGTTGTAATGGTTTGAGTCATCCCAGACAATCCCACTTGCTCATTATAGGGTACCACTGCAGTGCCTCCTGAGAATGAGACGCTACACCTGGTGCACAATAAGTTGAGTTGCACTAGGCACTTCTGAACACACAATCAGATCCTGTCCGTACCTCCATAGAATGAGGTACAACATCTGGTGCATGGTTGACTTGAGCTGCACCAGACCAATCTGGTGACACGCACACCAACTTCAGTTCAAATGTACTGCATGAGGTTGAATGCAGCACTGATCAGGGTACTCCACCACCTCCGAGGGTTGCAACCAGTGATATAGACACTACACGCAATGAGCATGCAGTTGGGTGTCACATGAGAGAAATACGGCACACTCGACACCAGCAGGCAATGCGAGGTCTCGCAACCAGTAATCCATTCACTACCAACCAAACGCTTATGCATGATGTGTCCAAACGTTGAAGGGCCACACTCCTTAAATGAAGGCAGTAATTTGTAGGCTCTGCCCCACTCATATCTGGTCCCAAGGGACAATTCTTAGTTCTACTCATACTGGCAAGTTGTGCCAGGCTCAGTATACATATGAAAACACCAATGTGCAAGAGTGCACATAATGGCAGCCATGTTAGGACAAAGTACCCATGTTCAAGTTTGCACATTTCAGCAAGCCATGCCAGGCTCAGTATATACATGAAAACGCCTATGTGTAAGTGTGCATATATTGGTAAGCCATGCCAGGCTCAGTACATACATGAAAAAGCCAATGAGCAAGTGTTAACATACTGGCAAAACCATGCTAAGTTTAGTATCTACATGCATATATATTTGTGCTCGCACATCGGTGCAAGCATGCACATATAGGCCAGTGAAGCCAAGCTTAGTATATACATGGAAAACACAAATGTGCAAGTGTTCACATATATGTAAGTCCTGCCAGGCTCAGTATATACACGAATAATCAATGGTAAAGTGGTGAGGGCGTGCATGCACTTTCAAACCGTACTTACAGTGGGAAAGTGCTCAAGGCCTTAAGGCCACTCAAATAGGATCAGCAAAGCCTCCTAGAAAAAGCAAAAGGTTTTGGGGAACCACCATTCCCACGGGTCAGATCTAACACTACTGTTGTTAGCCTGAGGCTGGTTGCCCTTTTAATTTGCAATACTATCTGAGTCCAATACTGTGTATTCTGCATGTCCAGGTCATGTGCAATGTGATACCAGTCTCGTCCCTACACCTTCTCTAGGAGGATTTCCAATGTGGCATAAGATGTCATCACCTCCAGGAACCTAGCCCCTGATCTCACTGGTTGTTTGTGCCATTTTAGCAAACTGCTGAAACGGTCCCTCTACAATCATGAAGGACTCACACGCCTGGATGAATTTAATAAATTTAGTCCCTGGATATAAGTCACCAAATGTGTGGCATCTGCCGTCTCTGCCATCCCTCCACTCTGCTATGGTTATAGCCAGTCAATTGGCAGGTATCTGCTGCAGTTCCCTAGCCAAGCCCACTTGACCGATCAACCTAGGAGTGTTTGGCGGTTGGTGCGCTATTTTCATCATTGGATGGACAGAGCACTTTCAGGTATTACCTGTGCCATAAGACTGTTTTCCCAGTTTTGTCTCTTCCTGCACCATCTCACTGCATGCTGCAGCTGTGCTGCAATGTAATACAGTTCCAGGCCCAGCAATCTCAGTCCCTCTCCTACCTATCCAGCATCAGCATTACCAGCCCCACTCTACTTCTTCCCAACCAACATCAAGAGCACCAGCAGGCTATTGATCTCATGAAAGACCTACAACCTGATTGGGTATACTGAATTTTGCAGCATGCTTAAGACATATGGGAGCAAGAGTAGTAAAGATATTCAGAATAGCATGGAAGCCCTAAATTCTTGCACAGTTTTGCCTAGATTGTGTGTATAGTATGATGCTTTCGAGTGGGCCACCCACACCCCGGGTATATGAATGACTTTCTTTCCCATCAGTGTAGTTTAGTTTCGAGGATTTGTAGAGCACGTGGCTACCCGAAGGCCTCCCAGCACTGAGGAAGATCACTAAGTAAGAGGAACAGACCTAAACAGGGAACAATATAGTTTTCAATTTTCTACGAAAAGAAGATTCTGATATGTAATGACGAAGTTCCAAGGGGAGGGAGTTCCCGATCTTAGCTTCGCTACAGATGAAGGATCTACCCCCCATCTAACTTTCCTAGCATGAAAGAAGTTAATTAAAAAAGCAGAAAAAGATTTGAGTGTTCCCTGGGGGGAATAGGGAGTGATCATTCGTCTGAGGAACACTGGATACTTGTTTTGAAGGGCTCGGTGAATAAAACACATAGCTTTAAAAATAATGTGTTGTTCAATCGGAAGCCAATGGAGGGAAGCCAAGGCTGGAGTGGCAGATGAATATCTGGGGGTGTCTGTGAGTAGGCGAGCAGAAACATTCTGCATCCCCTGAAGTCTCTTTAGAACATGCAAAGGAGACATCAGGAGCAGTACGTTCCCATAATCGAGACATGAAAGTATCAGAGCCTGAGTAAGAAGTCTTTTGGCTGAAAATGGAAGTAATTTAAAGATTTTCCTAAGGGGTCTTAGAAAACCCAAACAGGTAGCTGCCAGTTTCTTAGAATGGCATTCCATTGTAAGGTGCGGGTCTAGCCAAAAGCCCAAGCTTTTTATGGAATCTTTAGGTGGAGGTAGATCCTTAGGCAAGTTCACTGCTAAGGATGGGAACTAAGTAAGAAAAGATTCCAGATGATCATAACTTCTGTTTTCCCATCGTTGAGCTTAAGCTTGCTCTCAATCATCCATCTGGTGATATCTGAGAGACAGGAAGATAAGGTAGCCTGTTCTTGGATATTCTTAGCAAAGAAGGAGTAGACCAATTGAGTATCATCCACATAAGATACTAGAGATAGTCCATGTGGCTCAATAATTCTTGCCAGGGCTGGACATATAAATGTTAAAAAGAGTAGGGCTCAGAGAGGAGCCCTGTGGCACCCCACAACTGAGTGGCAGAGGTTTCAATAAAAACGATCGATCAAGGACTTGAAAGGTCCTGTCCTTCAGGAAGTCAGAGAGCCACTGAAATGGGTTCCCTGAAAAACCCATCCAAGAGATTCTCTGAAGGAAAATATTATGATCTACAGTATTGAAAGCAGCACTCAGATCCAAAAGGATAATTGCTGCATAGCCACCTGAATCAAAGCATTGACGGGTGTCCTCGGTAACCACCAACAGGGCAGATTACGTGCTATGCAAAGGTCTAAAACTCATCTGAGTGTGATGTAGAAGATTGTAATCCTCAAGAAAGCCTGAAATTTGTTTCTTAACATGTTTTTCGATAATTTTAGATTTTATCGGCAGAAGGGCAATTGGTCTATAATTGCTCAATGACCTAGGATCAAGCCTAGGCTTTTTTAATAAAGGTTTGATGACAGCATGTTTCCAGTTTTGTGGAAGCTCACCAGAGGTGAGAGAATTATTGAGAATCCTAGTTAGAACAGGCACAATAACGTCTGCACCGAGGATTAGTATAGAAGGTGGGGCCGGATCAAGGGGAAAGGCTGATTTTATAGTGCATGGGAGATCGAGAACTAGGTTCTCAGTCAGAGGCTGAAACGCTATGAAAGTGACATTCGAAGGGTCTTGAAATGCCATAGTGGCTTCTTGTGCAGAAAGGTGGGAGAAGGCTCATTGAATATCAAAAACCTTTTCATGAAAGAAAGCTGCCAAATTGTTACTGTGCTCCGAAGATGCTAGAATTGGGCTACAAGGATAAGGGTCTTGAGTTCATTCTTTAAAAATTGTTAAGAATTCTTTAGGAGAATTGGAGGGTTGTTCTATTCTAGCAGCATAGAACAGTCCTTGAGCAATTTTTTATTTCCACATGTAAGTCTCTAATTACTGCCCTATATTCACGTTTAGAGTCATTGTCATATGTTTTTCTCCATTTCCTTTCTAACTGGTTAAATATATTCTTATGTTGCTGTACCTTAAGAGACAATTAAGAGGACTTCTTGGTACGTGCAATGTTATTGACGGTCTTAGCCAGAAGTATATTGTCCAGGGAGTTGAAAATCCATTCATTAAATGTTGACGCCAAGCAAGTCACATTAGTAGTGGAGAACAGATAATGAAGTTCTAAACTAGCTATCCAGTTTTTGTGTCTTAACTGAGACCAGGGAAGATGGGTGGTAGTGCTATATGAGGACTGTGGGGGTGTAGGGGTAGGAGGGAGTGAAAGAGAAATTAGATGGTGATCAGACCAAACTAGAGGGAGTAGAGGCAAAGCCGAAAGGTTTGACAAATCACTAAACACCAATTCAATGGTGTGTCCGTTAATATGAGTGGTGCCTTGGATCAACTATGGCAGATCTAAAGCTGCTAGATCGATCAACAGAGTGTTTGCCAGATTGTTATATTCATCATCAATGTGAATATTAAAATCACCCAAAATGGTGAAGTTAGAGTTCCTACAGGCAAAGTCTGACATTAGTTCTGGTAAAACCTGAAGAAATTTCCTCTCCAGGAGGACGATAAATTAATGTTCCAAAGAGAGTAAAGGTAGGATTGATTGTTAACGAGAAAAAGAGACTTTCACAGTCTGGAACAGCCAAATTTTGGATAGTACAATTTATAGTATTTTTAACAATGATTGCGATTCCACCTCCTTTGGAGTGAGGTCTGTCTAATCGGTGTATATGATAATCATGGGGAACAGCCATAGCTATATCGGGACCAGAGTCCTCAGATAGCCAGGTTTCTGTTATAAATAACACCTCTGGAGCATGATCAATTAATAGTGAGAAAATATGGACTTTGTGCGCAGGCAGAGAACAACAGTTGAGTAGAAGTATTTGGCAACCTCGCCAAAGCTGTTCCTCTGCTGGAATTGAAAATGAGACAAGAGAAACCAGTGACACACATTGCAATGTATACTAGGGGAGTCAGGATTTAAAGAGTGTTTAAAGAGGTGCGAAGTGTCCTTCCTGATAGCCAACAGTTGAGAAGCTGAGTATACTAAGCTTTTGGGAGAGCCCTGGGTAGCATTCCTGGTCCCTGGTCTCGATTGGGCGCGGACGGGTGCAGACGGGAGCAGACGGGCTTGCCGTAGGCGTGCTTCATCAAGCCCTTTATAGTGCACCGGAGCTGCCGGCAAGAAAAACTAGACCGCCTCCCAAAATGGCGGCTTTAGTTGGAACTAGCAGGAGGGTGGAAAATGGCCATTTTAGTGAGGCAACGAGTGTCAAAATGCCACCGAACACGGGCATGTAAAAATAGATTAAAATATCAGTAAAACAATCTCAGCAGTAAAAGGTAAGTAAGCAACACGAGGATTTTGCAAAATTCGTTATGGAAGGTCAAAATACCTTTGGCCTAGTGGTCCCCTTAGTGGAGAAAGAAGTGTCAAAATGCCACTGAACACGGGCATGTAAAAACAGGTTAAAATATCAGTAAAACAATCTCAGTAGTAAAGGTAAGTAAGCAACACGAGGATTATGCAAATTCCATTAAGGAAGGTCAAAATACATTTAGCCTAGTGATCCCCAGAGACCCCGGCTGCGCAGCTCTTCATGCTCTAGCCATGCTAGTCCCACCTGGGAGTATACAAGTGTTTTTGGTATGTTGATGTGTAGTCCTGAGAGTTCTGTAATGTCTTCATAGCCCCAAAAGAGTATTGGGACATACTGGATAGACTGCATCACAAAGGCCAGCGCATTGTCTGTATATCAGGAGACCCAATGCACACGATCTCCAACTCCTACTCCGCAGGGACACATTTCTTTTCACATCCAGGTTGCCACTGGCTTGATCGCTATAGTGAACAAGAGGGGAGACAGCAGACAACCTTGCCTTGTCCCTTCTCAATCCTCCAACTGTGAGATGTCAGGCAGAGGATCGGGCTCTGGCAACCAGGTCTTTGCATAAGAGCCCTACTCATTGCAAATAAAATGCGGCTAAAGCTCATTCTTCTAAGGACTCCGACCCCTTAAACTCAATAGCTTTTTCAGTTTTTAGAGCCACTAAAGCGCACTCTTCCATGGACTTCTCCACCGATTGCATGACGTGGTCTAGTTGCTGTATATTCATTAAAGTGTTTCAGTCAGGAATAAACCTGCACTGGTCCTCAAGTATCAGGACCTCCACAGTGGGCATCAGTCTAGGGGTCAGAATCTTGAAAAGGATTTTTGTGCTTATGATCATCATTATTTAGAGTCTCTTGAGCAGGTCAAAAGTCAAAGAGGTTTTGCTCCAGCTAGCTCTTAGGCACTACCAAGTACACTTTTTAATATTTGCTTTCCCAATACATTTATTCAAAATCTACTTTCCCTCTGCTTAGTTTTGAAAAAATGAATTTTATTCACAAATCATGTATCATCATGGACAATGTAGTTTGGTCTACTCAGGAGCAAACAACTTTTGTAGATGGTTCATTGTAGAGACATAATTATCCTGTTATTAGTTACTCCCACTTTTATGTGAAAGTCAATTTTTTATTGCTATGGACTTCAGTTGAGGTGAACAAAATGAGAGGATAAGATTGACATATGTAAAAAAAATTGAAATAAGATACATAAATGTAATTTCAATATAAGAAGCAAAGAAAATTATTATTATTTGATATATATACATTCTTAAGTATTTAAAACTTAAAAAAATAAAATATTACAGAAGCAGCCATATTTATTGGGGGGAGATAACAAAAGTTCATAAATTTCCCTTGGAGAATTGACTACCCATTTTGCATTACTAGGACTTGACAGATAAATTCCACATGTTCCAAATTATACACACCTATATTACTGAGGAGACATAGCCACTAGGTAGGGGTTGGCCCTTCCAGAACCCTAGTACTGCTTGAGTGAGTAATCAGTCTTTTCTCAGTAGGAATAGAGTTTTCTGAACTTATGTGATAGCTCAAGATAGGGTTGTACACTATTTATTGGAGCTGACTTATCTATAATGGTATATTGCTTGATGGTGTATTCTATGTAGTTCATGATGGGCCAAATGAATTGCTCTTTTTCAAGCTCATTTAGTTTTCTAAGAGACCCGTCTTTTAAATGCTCCATGGTCAATTAAAAAATAGATAGTACCTATTCAAAATATTGTTTTTTAATTGACGAATGCTTTATTATATGAAAGTATGAGCAAAAAGGAACAATAACTTACAGGAAAAAAATCAGACTTATTGCAAAAAGCAATACACAAAAATGTAATACATACAGAGTTGAAGAATAAAACATAAATATAGTACTGGCTATAAATACTGAATAATGAACTAAAAGAAAAGAATGAACCACTTCTAGACTCCCAATTTATGTTTTTTTGTTTCAGAAAAAAAGAGAGGATATATGATAGATACAGCTAAGAGAAGTAAGAAGGAAAAAGATAAAGAAGGAAAAAGAGAGAACTGAATAGATAAAAAAATGAAAATACATGACCTGACGTCAAACAATAAGAAAAGTCATTAAATAGTATCTTAAACATGTATTGAAACTATAATTTCATGGTGGCTGGAATACGAAGGTGTTATTACGAAATTGAGATGGTGGGAGACATAAATAAGTTGTAAGAGGTGACCAAAATTAGTCTTTTTGAAGTTGTTTTGTAGTGATGGCAGATGCTCTGTCTAATCGGTGATGATGACAAAGCAAGTTCCACCATCCATTAAAAGTGATCTTAGTAGCATCCTTTCAGTTTGACGTGATAACTTGTAATGCTAGAGCAATGAGCTAATCCACAAAACGGCCCACTTTTCGGGCGCCAATCCAAATAGGAGAGGAACTTCCCAAAAAGATGTTGACAAGATCAAAAGGAAAATTAACATTGCATATCTGTGCAATTTTATTACAAATTTTTCTCCAAAAAGAAGCAATAGCTGGACATTGGAAGAAAGAGTGTAGATAGGTGCCTGGTGTATCAGAGCAGGTCCAACAAAAATCTGGAATGCTTGGGTTATACTTAGAGAGAGAGAGAGAGAGAGGAGTTAAAAAAAGTCTATGATAAAAATAATAAGTGGTCTGTGTAGTGCTGGCATTACCTGATGTATGATGGATTTTGGGCCAAATGCAATTCCATATTTGAACAGAGAGTGAGCAATTGAGATTCAGATTCCAAAGTAAGCACTGTTTTATTTTTAACACGGTTTGGGAAGTGATAATGTAGGTATTTATATATGTGAGAGGCTTTAATAGGGGTGCAGGGAGAAAGGTGCATAAGAACTAAAGTTGGAGCGGGGTTGGACTTAGCAATAAGATATTTAGTTTTTGTGCCAGAAGGGTTATTAAGCTTTGATATTTTGTCATGTGGGCGGCCGATAAATTACATTTAAATTAAAGATCAGAAAAAGAGACAGGTAGCATATGCTCAAACAATTGTTTGACTTGTAAAATACCTTTAATTGCCCTCTCTCTCCAGAAGAGAGTACAATTAAATAACTTGATATTTCTACTATGCCAAATAGAGGAGTCCAGGAATGTATGTAAGGATGATAATGGTTTAGTAAAGAGTGAATAAACATTTGAGATGGAGTGCTTAAGACAAGGAGAGGAGAACCCTCTAGGAGACTATGAAAAATATGATATTGATTGAAATGGGAAAGGAACAATAATTGCCTCCTCCAACTTATACTAAATCGATGGAGGAATTTCTTGAGGAGAATAGATATAAGGTAAAACTTGTTTCAATATAAAGGAGGAATGATATTGACAAAGATTCAGAAAATTAACTCCACCTGTAACCTTAGGTTTGCACAGTGAGGAAAGAGCTATGCATGCTTTGCATCCATTCCATAGAAAGTTTAGCAATATCCTATTAAGCAATTTAAAAATTGGCAAAGGTATTTTGACCGGTAACATAGACAGATAAAAATTGATCACTGGGAGCATCATCATTTTGATGGATTCCAACCTACGCTACCAGGATAAACACAGAGGAGACCACTGATCCGACATGCTATGAATTTTTTTAACAAGATCTGACAAATTAAGCTGAATAGAAGCCGGAATTGAAGGGGTGTACATAATCCCTAGACATTTTATGTGTGGGGGGTCCATTTAAAATCAGTTTCTGCAAACATACAGATAACAATGTCTGCTGATTAGAAACAAACAAGATGACGTCATCAGCATAAGCAGTAAATGTGATTTGCAAATCTTTATGCACAAACCTGGTAAACAAATTAGATTGCTTCAAGGAATACAAGAAAGGTTCCAAAGATAAAATGAATAGCAAGGGGGATAATGGACACCCTTGCCTAGTACCTCGATAAAGGGAAAAATAAGAAAATTGAACTCCATTAAAAAAGATATATGTGAATGGGGAAGAATAAAATACATTAATATATTTTAAAATTACAGGTCCAAAACCGTGCCATTTCAGGGCTCGCATCATAAAAAGCCAATTAATACGATCAAAAGCTTTTTCTGCATCCAAAGTAATGGCAGCCATTGGAATAATACTTGTAGAAGCAAGATGTAAAATATTTAGTAAGGCTCTGGAATTATCAGTAATATATCTGCCTTTAACAATCCCAGTTTATTCAAAACCAATTAAATCCTGTATAGAAAGATTTACCCGAAGAGCTAAATATCTTAGCAAATATCTTACAGTCTAAATTAATGAGAGATATTGGCCGATAATTAGCACACAGAGAAAGGTCTTTATCTTTTTTAGGGATGAGGCAAAGCATTGCTTGAGAAAACGTACCTTGAGCCCTATCATTCTGAATAAATTGCTAATAAAGAGAATGCAAATGCGGAAGAAGAATGTGTGAAAAATGAAGGTAAAATTCAGATGTAAAGCCATCTGGGTTTGGAGCTTTATTTTTTGGTAATTTTGCTAAAGCGATCTTAATATCCTGCACAGATATTTCATTATCTAGGCACGAAAGGTCTTGAGACTGATTTGGTTGAGATGGGAGAGTTTTAAAAAAGGATTCATGATCTGCCTCAGAGGGGGATGATTCAGGTGTATAGAGATTTTGATAAAAATCAGAAAAACATTGCAAAATATCCTCATTTCTAAAATGATTATTCCCCTTTTCATCTATAATATGTGAAGTCTTGGATTTTTGGGTTTAACTTTAAGATAATTTGCAAGCATCTTTCCAGCTTTATTACACCCACCATAAAATGTAGTATTAATTTTTAAAAGTGTGCCTAAGGCTTGTTCAATGGACTTCTTATTAAAATCCAGTTTGGATTGAATATGGAGTTTAAGAGTATCATTCTCATTTGAGGTCAAGTATTTATGCTCCAGAGTTTTAATAGATGATAAAAGAAGAGGCGACCCTGTGAGAAACGTTTTCTTCTTTGTAGCCACATAGGGGGTCATTCTAACCCTGGCGGTCGGTGATAAAGCGGCGGCCAACCCGCCAACAGGCAGGCGGTCCAAAAAATGCAATTCTGACCCTGGCGGGAACCGCCAACACAGCCCGCCACTTTAACACTCCGACCGCCACGGCGGGACCGCCAAACAGCGCGGCGGTCACCGCCAACAGGCAGACGGCAGACAATGTACCGCCCACCCTATCACAACTCACCAATCCGCCACCTTTTCCGGGGCGGGAGCCCCGCCGATAAAAACACGGTGGAAACAGACTACGAACGGGAAAACGCTCACCTCTATACACTCCACGAGGAATCTGGACAGCATGGAACCCGAATTAAACATCCTACCAGCTCTTGTCTACCTGCTCATCTACCACAAGTACGAACGCCGGCGCAGACGACAACGGTGAATACTGCACCTACGACACAGGGGAGGGGGAGGAGGAAAGGTTACGTGCACACACATACGCGATACACCCACCTCCCCAACCCACCCCCCCAATACCTACACACCAATGCAGAGCAACAAGTCAGAGTGACACCCCCCAAACCCCCGGAAGAATGCAAAGACATAATTAAAATGAAGTTTCAAATTTATGTATAAAATAGGTTCATTGAAGTCATGGTAAATATGCCATATGAAATATACAAAAGAAATAATGAACATAGTGCAAAGTATAAACATAGTCAATAAGTCCTGGGCAGTCTGTTAAATATCCATAGTCCGTGGGCCAATGTGTACAAACACATGGGCAAAGCCCACACAGGAGACCGGATACCATTGGAGAGAACACTGCAGGGGCATCAGATGATAAAACAACAGGCACCTCAGGGGGAAGAGAAAGGGGGGCACCTCAGCCACATGAGTCCACGACGCCAGATCCACGAGGGGCCTCCATGCCCACTGTACCATCCTGGGGAGTGCAAAGCCACAGTCCATCAAATGGATAACCGACTCCACTGGTATTGGAGGAGGCATGGTGCCCAGAGTGCTTTGTGAACACCTGCTCGACACAGAACCGGCACTGTCAATGGACCAGCGGTGCTTGAGACGGCGGTGCCCAGCGGAGCGGTGCTTGAGACGGCGGTGCCCAGCGGAGCGGTGCTTGAGAGGAAGGCCCCAGCGGAGCGGTGCTTGAGATGAAGGGCCCAGCGGAGCGGTGCTTGAGTTGAAGGCCCCAGCGGAGCGGTGCTCGAGATGAAGGGCCCAGCGGAGCGGTGCTTGAGATGAAGGGCCCAGCGGAGTGGTGCTTGACAGGAAGGCCCCAGCGGAGCGGTGCTTGAGAGGAAGGGCCCAGCGGAGCGGTGCTTGACAGGAAGGGCCCAGCGGAGCGGTGCTTGAGATGAAGGGCCCAGCGGAGCGGTGCTTGACAGGAAGGGCCCAGCGGAGCGGTGCTTGACAGGAAGGGCCCAGCGGAGCGGTGCTTGAGACGGCGGTGCCCAGCGGAGCGGTGCTTGAGATGAAGGGCCCAGCGGAGCGGTGCTTGAGATGAAGGGCCCAGCGGAGCGGTGCTTGACAGGAAGGGCCCAGCGGAGCGGTGCTTGACAGGAAGGGCCCAGCGGAGCGGTGCTTGAGACGGCGGTGCCCAGCGGAGCGGTGCTTGAGATGAAGGGCCCAGCGGAGCGGTGCTTGACAGGAAGGGCCCAGCGGAGCGGTGCTTGAGATGAAGGGCCCAGCGGAGCGGTGCTTGAGACGGCGGTGCCCAGCGGAGCAGTGCTTGAGATGAAGGGCCCAGCGGAGCGGTGCTTGAGACGGCGGTGCCCAGCGGAGCGGTGCTTGAGATGAAGGGCCCAGCGGAGCGGTGCTTGAGATGAAGGGCCCAGCGGAGCGGGGCTTGAGACGGCGGTGCCCAGCGGAGCGGTGCTTGAGATGAAGGGCCCAGCGTAGCGGTGCTTGAGATGAAGGGCCCAGCGGAGCGGTGCTTGACAGGAAGGGCCCAGCGGAGTGGTGCTTGACAGGAAGGGCCCAGCAGAGCGGTGCTTGAGATGAAGGGCCCAGCGGAGCGGTGCTTGACAGGAAGGGCCCAGCGGAGCGGTGCTCTTCACGGCGGGGCCCTATTCAGCAGTGCCTGTCTTGCGGGGCCCTGTTCAGCGGTGCTCTTCATGGCGGGGCCCTGTTCAGCGGTGCCTGTCTTGGCGGGGCCCTGTTCAGCGGTGCTCTTCACGGCGGGGCCCTGTTCAGCGGTGCCTGTCTTGGCGGGGCCCTGTTCAGCGGTGCTTGTCCTGTCTTTCAAGGGAGCCAGACCTGGCCAAGACTCCCCGCTTAGTCGCCCTCCGACCTTGCGGTAGCGGGGCCCTCCTATGATGGAGTCTTGGGCCCGTGGGTGTCGTCCGTCACACCCGGTATGGGGCTGGTGGGGCCCTCCTGGTGCGCTCGCCTGCTGCATGTCTTCTCCGCCCTGCTGCCCTTGCCCTCCTTCGCTGCAGCTCTCTGGCCCTTGCCTCCCTTGGATGATGTGGCAGGTGACGGGGCAAGGCCACTCTCCTTGGTGGCAGCCGTCTCAGGCTTTTCGCGCTGGCCCTTAATTCTTCTTGTCCTCTTCGCAGGGGGTGGGCTGGCTGTCCCCTTGCTGCTGGCCGATGTTCCTTCCCTAGGAGCTGGTGGACTCCAATAGCCCTGCACTATGGTGATACTAGATGCAGGGCTGGTGGTGGCTGAGGTGCTCTTTGGACTCTTACCAGATGGAGGGGGTGGGTCAGGTGATGCAAAGAGGTTAATTTTGGAGAGGAAAAGTTTTTTAGGAGCAATGGGAAGGGTAGGTGCAGTGGGTATGGGAGTGGAGGAAGAGGATGTGGTTGTAGGAGAGTCAAGTGTGCTGTCTTTGGGTGCAAGTGCTTGGGCTGGAGGCTGTCGTGAGGTGGATGGCTGTTGGGTGGGTGGCTGCCTGCGTTTGTGTGGTTTGGAAGAGGGGGTGACAGACACAGTGGGAGAGGACACAGGGGACGTGTAAATGGCAGTGGGGGTGGTGACTGCACATGTGCTGACTGTAATGGAGGGTGTGCTGGTGATGGAAGTACTGGCTGATGGTGGTGTGCATGCAGGTGTGAGTGGAGATGTCACAGGAAGGGAGGAGGGAGACGAGGAGGAGGGGGACACAGAGGTGGTAGTGACTGTTGGCATGTCTGCATCTGGATGTTGTTTGTGTGAATGCTTGTGGGATCTGTGGTGCTTATGTCTGGATGAGCTGCCCTTGGGTGTTGAGGTGTGTGCAGGCTGGTCTGATGGTGTGGATGGGATAGGCTGAGGAACAGGAGACTGGGACTGGGTGGAGGGAGTTAGAAGAGGGAGGCTGGAGACAGGGACAATGGCTGCCGTCAGTGCTGAGGCCAGAGAGTTGAACGATCGCTGATGGGCAGCCTGACCCGAATGAATGCCCTCCAGGTATGCATTGCTCCAATGCACCTCCCTTTCTACACCCTGGATGGCATTCAAAAGGGTAGACTGCCCAACAATGACGGTCTGGAGGAGGTCAATGACCTCCTCACTGAGGGCAGCAGGGGTAACTGGGGCAGGGCCTGAGGTGCCTGGGGCGAAGGAGATGCCCACCTTCCTGGGTGAGCGGGCACGGAGCGAAGGCTGAGGTGCTGCTGGGAGGGCGGGGCTGGTGCGCTGGGTGGCGGCTGTACCTGTTGTGGCGGTGGGCACGGATGTTGCCGCCACCGCAAGGGAGCTCCCTTCCGAGGACGTGTCGGTGTCGCTGACGTCTCCACGGGTCCCCGTTGTGGAGCTCCCCTCGCCCTCCGTCTCACTGGTGAACTCGGAGTCGGTTGCATGGCCCTCCGGGGCCATGTGAGATGCAGCTCCCTCGTGCGCCGATGCCACTTCTCCTCAGCCTGATGATGCTAATGCACACATGCACAGGAAGAAAAAGAAAATGGGTGGGGGGGAGAAATGAAGACAGGTTGAGTGCATGCATTGGCAACACCGTTGGCGGAGAGGACAGACACAGAAGCCCCCTGCACTACACTGCGCAATCGGGGTACACTACTCAGTTCTTGTGACTAGGCCTACAGATCTATGGACGACAAATGCACACATGGGTAATGCAGGACCATGGATAGCTGTACTTGGCACCCTACAGAGGTGAGGGGCGGGGGCACAGGGCCATGCCTAACGGAGGGGACTAGCCTACAGAAAGCGCCCTGACCTTGAGTTACCCACAGCCCTCCTCCCCAACCCAGACACCTCCACTGCGTGCAAAGATAGCAGAATGTGCTGATACTCACCCCCTTGTGTCTGCTGTGATGTCCTCACGCGCCCATCCAAATCGGGGTAGGCCACCGCCAGGATCCGGGACATCAGGGGGGTCATTTGGCGGCTGGCACCCCTCCTACGTTGGGAGGCCATCCCCAGCAGAGACTCAGCGGTCTTTCTGGTCCCGCGGCGGATGTCCTCCTACCTCTTTCGGCAGTGGGTGCCCCGTCTGTTGTGGACCCCCAGGGCCGGGACGTCCTTGGCGATGGCACGCCAAATGTCGATCTTCTGATGGGCGCTGACCTATTTGACATGTACAGGGTGGGAAAGGAAATATCATCACTTTTCTGCATGGTAGATGTGAGTGGCCCCCCCTCCCCAACCTTGCCATGTGGCACATGTTCCCATCTGTCGTGCGTTGCACTCCTCATTCGCTCCCCTCCCCACCATCTTACATACACCCCACTCAACACAGGCATAGCCCATTCAGCGTGCACCCTGTGTACTAACCTGTTGGTCTGGAGGACCGTAGAGTAGCGCATACTGGGGGAGGACCCCATCAACAAGTTTCTCCAATTCTTCGGAATTGAAGGCAGGGGCCCTTTCCCCAGTCGCAGCAGCCATTGTATCTCCCAGACCGAGGTCACAGCAGCACTTGTAGTATAGGTCCTCTCCTGTGGATGATCAGGTCTCGAGTGATTAATCAGATAGAAAATGGCGGTCACGCCCGCGGCGGTGCGTACCGCGACCGCCGGCGCACATCGTCACTGGCTCCTTCGACCGCCTACCGCCACGGTGTGCCACGCCAGCGCAGTGACCTCACATCCCACTGTCACACTTCACAGGTCAGGCAGCCGCCATTTCAAGGGCCCACATGGCATGATTTCTACTGCGTCACACAGGCCTAGGCCTTGCATTGCCACTCATACAAGCCGTTCCATGCTTAGCGATTCATGTACTGTGCAAGCTGTGTGAACGAACCTGTGGGTTGCTTGACTCTGTGCTCCATGTTGTCCTTCCTAGGCACCGTCCGCTGGGATTTGCGAGGAGAAGGATGAATCCTCCCGTGTACCGACCGCCGGTGGACCTGTCGACAATGGAAGAACGACATATCATACTTACATACCGGCTTGACAGAGCAACTATACATGAACTATGTGCCCAGCTGGAGCCAGACCTGATGTCCCCCATCCGCCAACCCACAGGGATTCCCCCTCTGGTGCAGGTTCTGTCAGTACTCCATTTTTTGGCAAGTGGGTCGTTTCAGACAACAGTGGCCATATCATCTGGGATGTCTCAGCCTATGTTTTCTAAGGTTTTATCCAGAGTGTTGTCTGCCCTGATGAAATACATGCGGAGCTACATTATTTTCCCTGAGGTGGGCGAATTGGCTACAGTGAAGGGTTATTTCTATGCCCTTGGACATATCCCCAACATCATTGGGGCCATTGATGGGACCCATGTGGCTTTGGTTCCCCCCAAAGACAGTGAGCAGGTGTACCGAAACAGAAAAAGTTATCATTCGATGAATGTCCAGGTGATCTGTTTGGCTGACCAGTACATCTCCCATGTAAATGCCAAGTTCCCTCGGTCAGTGCATGACGCGTATGTCATGCGAAAAAAGCAGCATCCCTTAAGTGATGGAACAGCTACAGAGACACCGTGTGTGGCTAATTGGTGACTCTGGTTACCCCAACCTGTCGTGGCTACTGACCCAAGTGAGGAATCCCCGGACCAGGGCAGAGGAACAGTACAATGAGGCCCATGGGCGATCTAGGAGGATCATAGAAAGGACCTTCGGGGTCCTGAAGGCCAGGTTTAGGTGCCTGCATATGACAGGGGGATCCCTCATGTACTCACCAAAGAAGGTGTGCCAGATCATCCTGGCCTGCTGTATGCTTCACAATCTTGCATTGCGACGCCAGGTGCCTTTTCTGCAGGAGGATGGTCCAGATGGTGGTGTTGTTGCAGCTGTGGAGCCTGTGGAGAGTGAAGAGGAGGAAGACGACGGGGACGACACGGACAACAGGGATACAGTCATACAACAATACTTTCAGTAGCACACAGGTAAGAAACAGCCACCCCAATTTACATTTACTTAAGGCCTCATGCGTATACACTGTCTGTGTTTCCCCCCAGTTCCTGTTAACTGATTTGTGACTTTCCCTTCCCTTTTCAGAGCTGTATGACCCACTGCCTGACTTCAGCTTTGTTTGCCCATGTACTAAAGCTTATTGAAATTGGTATGTTGTCATCACAAAGTAAGAGGACATTATTGAACCGTTCTGTGTAATACATTTGTTAAGAATACAAGCAGACTCCTGTTTATTTAAGTGGAATAAGTGATTTATTTTAAGTGCTAGATATAGGTCAATGATTGGGAAGCGGGGATGGGTGGGGGTGGAGTAATGTCCATGGCAGAGTCCAGTTCTCAGTCGCACAGGTGCATTGTCCATATGCCTGTGGAAGGATGGAGCAGGGGCAGTTCAAGGTTGGACAGGGTGACAATGTGGGACAGTGGGATGACATCAGGGGGTATCTTAGGCTGGCGGGGGTCTTGCAATCCTACTCTGTCTTCTTGTGAGATCTCAGGTTCCGCTTGCGGGGTGGTTCTTCTTCTGCAGGAGGTGGGGTTCTGGTGGCCTGTCGTTGTGTGGGGGCCTCCTGTCCACTGGCGCCGGCGGAGATGGTAGGCTTTTCCTGGCCTGGGCTAGTGACAGGGGCCCTTTGGGGTGCCACATGGTCCCGCAATGTGGTGACGATCTGGGTAAGGGCCAGGACGATGGTCCCCATTGCGGAACCGATGTTCCTCAGTTCCTCCCTGAACCCCATGGACCGTTCCTCCTGCAGTTCCTGGATCTCCTGGAACCGGGCCAGTACCGTCGCCATCGTCTCCTGGGAGCGGTGGTATGCTCCCATGATGGAGGAGAGGGCCTCTTGGAGAGTCGGTTCCCCGGGCCTGTCCCCCCCCTGTCGCACAGCAGCCCTCCCAGTTCCCCTGTGTTCCTGGGCCTCTGTCCCCTGGCCGGTGTGCCCACTACCACTGCCCCCAGGTCCCTGTTGTTGTTGGGGTGGTGGGTCAACCTGGGTGCCCTGTAGTAGTGGACACACCGCTGATTTACGTGCCCTGGAGACAGAGGCATGGGCCCGCTGGGTGGGAGCTGTGCTGGTGTTCCCAGAGGGGGTTGGGTCTGGTGTAGCCTGTGGCTGTCTGTGGGGAACCGACTGTCCAGAGGTCCCCGATGGGCCGGGCTGGTCGTCTGGCTCCAGGGAGACAGAGCTGCTGTCATCGCTGGGGGCCTCTTCTGGGGTGGGATGGACATCTCTGGACCCTCCGTGGCGGTGTGGTGGCGTTCGGGTCCTGCAGGGGTATAAAGGTATGGTTATTGCTTCTATGTGTGGGATTTCGTGTGATGGGTGGGTGTCTGTGTACCCATGTGCAGGCATTTCCTTGTGGGGGCTTTTGTGAGGGTGGCTTGTGGGGGTGATGTGTGTGTGCAGTGGGCATGCTTTGGTGATGGGTGTCCATGCTTTGGGGTCGCATGCAGGGTTTGGTGTTGGGATGGGTGGGTTGTGATGGTGAGGCTTTTGCTAGGGGTTGGTGTGATGGGGGAGGGGGTGAGGGTGGGGGTATGATTTGGCATTCAGGTGGGGTGGGGGTGGGAAGCAGTAGTGAAGATTTGCCTTACCAGAGTCCATTCCTCCACCTACTCCAGCGAGGCCCTCAGGATGCAGGATGTGCAAGACTTCCTCCTCCCATGCGGTAAATTCTGGGGGAGTAGGTGGGGGTCCGCCGCCAGTCTTCTGCACCGCTATGTTGTGCCTTGATACCATGGAACGCACCTTCCCCCGTAGGTCGTTCCATCTCTTCCTGATGTCCTCCCGATTGCGTGGATGCTGTCCCACCGCGTTAACCCTGTCCACTATCCTTTGCCATAGCTCCATCTTCCTGGCAATTGTGGTGTGCTGCACCTGTGCCCCGAAGAGCTGGGGCTCTACACGGACTATTTCCTCCACCATGACCCTGAGTTCGGCGTCACTGAACCTGGGGTGTCTTTGGGGTGCCATGGGGTGGTGTGGTTGAGGTGTGGGGTGGCGTTTGTGGTGATGAGTGTGGTGTGTGTGGTGGTGTGTGGTGTTTGGTGCGTGGATTCTGTGTGGGTGATGGTGTTGTGTGCCTCCGTGTTGTGGGATTCTTGATTCTGTGCTCTGTCTCTAGCCTTCGTCAATGATTTCGGGTCGTAGGGGCTTGTGGGTGTGTGTTTTATATTGTGTTGGGTGTGTGGGAGTGGTGTTAGTATGTGTATCAGGTGTGTGTATTTCGAACTGACCAATGTGGCTGAGTTTTCTATGGGTGTGTGTATTTTGACCGCAGCGGTGTGTACCGCCAATGGAATACCGCGTTTGAAAGACCGCCGCGTGGATTTGCGGGTCGGAATGGTATGGGCGTATTTCTGTTGGCGTGACGGTGGAGGTTTGGTCAGCGCCATTTTTTCGCTGACCTTTGGTGTGGCGGATTATTGAGGATGTCGGGTTTTCGGCGGTTTGGCAGTTGCGGGTCAGAATGACCGTGGCGGTTTACCGCGGCCGTGGCGGTGTTATGGCGGCCTTCTGGCTGGCGGTAAGCGCCATTTACCGCTGAGGTCAGAATGACCCCCATAGTCAATAAAGAAGCCTCTGGCCAAGGATTTGGAAGAGCCCCAGACAATATGGAATTGCAAAGAAGGCGTCAGATTAGGATCAAAATATTCCTTAAGAAATACTTCAAATGTATCTACAAAGACCTGATCCTTCAGCAAATAGTTATTAAAGCGCCATTTCCTTGACCTACAAGATTCAGTTGTTATAACAATATCTATAAACATAGGTGCATGATCTGATATTAGTATAGCGCCTTTTTCAGCGTGCACTAGACCAGTAAGCAAGTGAGGTGTCAACAAAATATAATCAATTCTAGATTTTTAACTGTACATGGAAGAATGGAAGGTACATTCTAAAGTATCTGGATTGTATATCCCATCCCTGGAGATTTTCTAAAATAAGTTTCCCAAAGATCTTCCCTACAGAGTCTAATAGTGTAGTTCTGTTTTAATTTGCAGGATCCCTTTTTATTTTAAAGAGAAGAATTGGGCTTTGTGTTAAAGGTTTTGCGATGGTACTCATTTTATAGCAGTATTGGAGTAGCAGAGATCGTATAGCTCCTGAGAGGCCAAAATTCCATTTGAGTACTACTATGAGGATCAGGTCTGGCTCCATAGCTCCAGAGTACCTTGTACACCCAATATAATTTGACATTTTGTTTTAGTAC
The DNA here is from genome assembly GCF_031143425.1 of Pleurodeles waltl. Taxonomy (NCBI): domain Eukaryota; kingdom Metazoa; phylum Chordata; class Amphibia; order Caudata; family Salamandridae; genus Pleurodeles; species Pleurodeles waltl. The sequence continues at coordinate 50,214,442 of NC_090439.1, forward strand.
TGTGTGGCATATTTATTCTTGTTATTTTTTTATTTTTGCAAATTCAGTGCAAAACTAACTCCATATTTATTCTTTGGCACTAGACTCGTCTAGCGCCAAAGTTATGCAGTTCAAGTCATTTTTGGGACGTGGAAACCTACCTTGCGTCAATGAGGTGCAGGGTAGGCATTCCCATGCAAAAAACGACTCTATGGCCTTAGCACCATATTTATCCCCTGTGCTGAGGAGGAGGGGTCACATAATGGTGCAAAGCCTGCTTTGCACCAATATTTAACGCCTGGGACCTATTTACACGGTTGAACACCATGGAATAAGTCCACAGGTGCCCTCCCCAGGCCCCAGGGACACCCCCATCCACACCAGAGGGACAACAGATGATGGAGGACCCCATCCCAGGTAAATATAGGTAAGTACAGGTAAGTATTTTATTTTGTTTTTTTAAAGTGCAATTAGGGGCCCTGAAATGGGCCCCCTACAAGGCACTGTGTGCAATGGCCATGACCAGGGGACCCTGGTCCCCTGTGCTGGCTATTGGGGAGGTGGGCATGACTCCTGTCTTTTCTAAGACAGGAGTCATGTGGTATGGATGGTTTTGCATCAGAAAATGACACTAGGCTGGTTAGAGTCTTTTTTTTTTTGTCTAACCTGCCTAACGTCACTTTTTGGTGCAAAACCCCCTTCTCCCATATCGCCACCCCCACCCAGCTAACGTCAGTTTTGTTTTACTCTATCCTGCCCTTTGCGCCGGCTTGCACCATTCCATAAATATGGTGCCCGGCTGGCACTCAAGAATGGTTCAAGCAGGTGCGTTAGTGCAGTTTTGCTCCAAAAAGTATAAATATGCCACCTTAAGTGTTAGAATGGGAAGGATCTTGATCCAAAGAGAACATTTTGGCACCCTGTGTAATATTGGAGAAACAGAGATTCAAATGTATTTAGACAATTTTTGCTGGGGGAATTAAACTGGTGAGTTACTAACCTTAGCTGAACATGATCTTGCTATAATTTCCAAAAATGTTAAGAGTTTTTTTCCTGGGCAGCATTCTGGAAGTCATCCCAAAGCAAATCTATCTTTGTTTCATTGTGGCCTTGTGTCTATGTAATTTCCTTTTTTTTAAAAAATTGTATCTACCCTCTAGTGAAGGTAGGAAGGGTCTGCCTATCAACTTATGCAGGTCTGTGGACAGGAAATGGTCTGTTTCACCTATGCTGGAGTCCATGATTTTTAAGTTATACCTTTGGTCTCTAACTTTAGAAGCAAGATTCAGAAGACACTCTTAAAATTTCTTAATAATGTCTCCATCTGCTTGCCACGGAGCAGGGCACATTTCACACAGTGACTGAAAGAGATTAGCGTACATATAATTGGCTGCATGGCTTCTCATAGTCTGTGGATCCTCCTTCAGATTCCATTTGCTAATACCTTATTGAGTGATTGCCATTTTAACTGATTAGATAGAGTAATAATTCAGAGCGATTTTTATTAAGTAACCCTCAGTCGTTGCACCAGACAACATGTGATTTGATATGATGTAGCCAAATTACGAAGGGCCAAATGGGCCCCATCTTTCTGGACGGGCGGGATCACCATCTTCAAAGTGACCAGTAATCATCACTCTCCCTCGCCTAATACATCTAAGCTTTGAGAGTAGGAGGATGCTGTGGCTGTCTGCTTTGCAGTGATCTAGGAGAGTTGAGGCAGGCCCTGTAGGCATTTGATTGATAATTGATTTAACATTTCCCATACATAGAAGCCAATCTGGAGAAGCCTTGTGTAGGAGTGAGGAAATATATTCAAGATGTGCTAGTAATTTTAAAAAATTTCGTTTTACGGGGCAGGTAAAGGTTAAGTAATAAACATATACATTTCCGCAGTTGAAATGTGCCTTCTTTACATGTTCAGCTATACTGCCATGGAACCCCCTTTTTGGGATAACAGCACACTTTATGAATGTCATTAATTAATGTACATTTTGACCCGAAGGAGGATGGGAATTTCACCACTAGAATTACAGTTTTAGTAGTTCAAGCAGGGCTGCTGTTACAGTAACTATCTTGTGCAAAGTTGCTAGTACATCACGTTTCCTGAAGACAAATTAAATCATCTTTAAAAATTTGCATTAGTTGTTTCCATTTGGTTCATACACACACAAATGTCAAACATTCACCCCCAGTACAGAGATCTGGGCCTAAATCCATTGTTTTTTTGCTGCCCATGCCATTCCAATTTGGGCCCAGCCATATGCAAATCAGTCCTGACCCTGTTCCCCCTGGGAACAGTCCAGCCCGAACTGCCAGGCCAGGTATACCTTTTGTGTGTTTGCTGTAAGTGGCTAAGGGTATGCCCAGGCCTTGGTACCATGCTCATTGTGCACTTAAACCAAACTCCACCCAAATGCAGTACCCCAATCAGGGAGCAACCAGTCTACGGTTGCCTGTGGTCCAGTTCAGGGAATACCTGTCATGGCAGTTTGGGCTGAACAGCTCCTATTAGAGATGGGTCGAGAGTGATTTGCATATGGCTGGGTCCAAATTGAGGTGACATGGTGGGAAAAAGATTACTGAGTTGGAAAGCTGTCCAGAGTTAATGCTAGTGGTCAGATTTCTTACAAACACAGGGTCATTTGTTTGATTTACAACTAATATAAGGAGGACAATGGTATATCTCGTTGGTTGATGTAATTGAGGCTTATGTTTGAATGTTAAATGTTTGCTTCATTGTTTTGAAGATGTGTGAATGCACTAAAATCATTTCTTGAGTAAAAAGTCTTTTGTGTATGCGCTCTATGTCAAAAAATTAATATTTGTCAATTCTGTATAATTTTTTTTAAATTATTTTCATTGATTCCTTTGCTGGTATAGGTTACTATGTGACCACAATTTCAAAATACATGTGTTAAAAGAGTATGACAGTAGATACATGTGAACACTCCAGAACTGACATACACACATGATCACATCTTGAAACCTAGTTCATATACCCTAAGGTGACATGGTGGGATACAATGCCAGATAAACATGGTGGTGTGGTCTATACATAAATTGCCATCAGAAGGGGTCAGTCCCAATGATCCCAAACTGAGACACTTTCCCCTGGTATGAGATAACCTAACACATAAACCTAGTCTTCAAAATGTAAAATGCCTGTGGCCTAACTCCTCCCATACCAGGGCCCATTGTGTCATATCCATGACCTCTCCCCATTCATTCATCCACAGAAGCCCAAATTAGACTACCCATCTTCTGAGCCTGCCTTCCCTTTCTCCCATAGAGGCTTTTTCCATATTGTAGATGGCCAGAAAGCGTAATCCCTACTCTGCAAATGTGGGTGCATCTGGGCTAATACATCCAGCTGCAATACAAATAGGGGCCATAGTCATTGCCACAAAAAGCAAATCTGATCTCGCTTTTAAGAAAGCCTGTCCCTGACTAATGCCTATAAAGACTAATTGAGGTGTGGTCTGCACTTGACGTTTGAGAATCATACTAATAAATTCTGCAATTTCTCTATAATCGCTAGGTAACCGGGGACAAGACGCAAACATTTGTATTATATCATCTTCCTCAATCCCACATCAATGATATTTTAAATCTGGCCTCTTCCCCCATTTAAACAGTTTGTTAGGTACATAATATAAGTCAAAAACTGTCTTAAAATGTTGACTTTTGAGGCCAGCATTCCAGATCACCTCTTTACAGGTCAAAAGAGACCTTCAAAGCATTAGCCTTGTTGTTCCCAGCCTTGATTCCCATCTCAAGTTCTGAGACTCCAGATCATCAGATCGATCTTCTATTAAAACATCATAAATCTGCCCAACTCGGCCACCACGATCAACTATATCAATTATTGGACAATCAGCAATAGGTATTTGATGTTCATCCAATTTACTGAGATAATCCTGCATCTGCAGGTAGTTATGAAATTTCTCCTTCGTCAACCCAAACTTATCCTGGAGCTCCTGAAAAGAACACAATTGTTCGTTATTATAGAGCTCTCCCAATTCCACATTCCTGCAGGCCGTGTATCGTTTGCACATACCCTCTTGAATCCTCCTTCTAATCTGCCCCCAAACCTTGTATGCCCCACCTACAGTTTTGAACCTATTTTTTTTTAATAACTTCTCTCCAAATACCTTAAAAACATTTCTAAACATCATAGCACAGTGTGAGTTAGTAGATAGATGGTGATGCAGCAGGATTAATGTTATACATATTACCAATAATCAAAACTGTGAAATACTGTATCTTGTATGATTAACAGTAGAAAAAGTAAAGCCCTGTACTGCCCACCCTCCTCAATGTCTAGGAAGCATCATGTACTTTGGCGCTCTCCTTGACTTCCAGAACTCCAAGATAAAGCTATACCACAAACCTTCCAGTTTAGTAAGCCAACTTCAATGTATTTCCAGTGGCATAGTTCTAATTAAATATAATATCCTTGGGAGAATGTTCATCTTTAAAACATCACATCTCCCCTCCAATGTTAAAGGCAGGTTATTCATTCTGTATAGGTCTTGCTTTATCTTAATAGGCAGTGGAGCCAAATTTATTCAGACTATCTTCCCCACAGTGGATGCGAGGGTCACCCCAGATAAGTTAACTCTTCTACCCACTGTTGATCTCCAAGGTTAGGGCCTTTGGTACTCACCACTTGTCTTGTACTCCTTGAGATGCTATCCTGCAATAGCACCAAATGTGCTGGCTTCCTCTTCTATAGCCCCTAAGGCACTCAGGGGGTTGGAGTTATAACTAATATATGGTCAGCATATGCCAATGCTTTATACTGTATTTGAGTCAGAGAGACTGCTTGCCTCTTATTGTTACTTTCCAACCGAGCAATAAATGGATCTAATTATAAAGCAGGGGTGAATAAAGATACCCCTGTCTTGTTTCTCTAGTGATAGTGATCAAACTCGACCAGTTACCCTTTGGTCTGCACTCTAGCCTTGGGGGCCTGATAAAGACATAATACTCATCTTAATACATGTGAATGCCTTCAATCTCTATATCTTTAGCCTCATGTCTCCCTATGGTTACGCAATGTCTATTACCTCACAAACATTATATGCTTATTCATCCTTCATAATGTCACTACATTGGATGGCCTCTAATTGCACTGATTGCTTTTATATCCACAAGTCATCATAAATGGTAGTGAAGTTCTTCATCGCCATTTAATCCCCTCGGAGTCTTTGTTTTAAATTGTTCTATCAGTCTAGACTCCAAATGTCTAAGCCTGAGCTCACGATCCCCTTCTCTTTCATTTTGCTCAATGGTCGCGATCCCGAGGAACTTCATATTCAACCAAGTTTTTCCTTCATGTGTGACTAAATGTTTAGCCAGAGCATATTTGACATCTTTGTTTTGCACAGCCCTGATGTGTTCAAGTATACGTTTTTTAAAGGACAGATTGTACTTCCCACATAGCGAAGACCACACTCACATTCAATTATGTGTACCACGTGAGTAGTTTCACATGTAATTATTTTTGTTATTCTTATTGATTTTCCTTTAGAATCTGGGTATTCCTTCATATTTACACCTATCCGACAGGCCTTACACTTCCCACAGCATGTAAACCCTATTGTCTGAGTCTGTAACCAATTCAAAGGTTTGTTTAACTGGAAGTGACTGTTCACTAGAAGGTCACGTATCGATGACATCTTCCTGTATGTTACCATAGGTCTTTCCCCAATGAGTTTACCAATGTTGGGATCCTTCCTTAAAATCTCCCAATACATATTAAGTATTTTTAAGATCAAATGATTTTCTTTACTATATTTCATGATCATCCTAATAATGGAGTTCTTGTTGTCCTTCTCGAAATTAGATTTGTTCAAAATTTAATCTCTCGATTTAGATCTAGCTTTGCGTTCTCCCAAATTTATCTCTTTTAGTTTATATTTCCTCTGTACAAATCTTTGTTGAGTTTCTCTAAATTTCTGTTCCATTTCATATTTTGTAGAGCAATTACATTTGATCCTAATAAACTCTCCATATGGTATGCTTTTCTTCAGGGATGCCGGGTGAAAACTGTCTCCTTGCAGAATACTGTTTGTAGAAGTAGCTTTACGATACAATGTCGTTTCAATCTTATTGTTCTCAATGTAGACAAGAACATCCAGAAATTGGACAAACTGGGAACTGATGTTGTAGGTGAATTTTAAACCCACTTCATTCTCATTCAAATGTTCAAAATACTGTATAAATTCCTTCTCAGTTCCATTCCAAATGATGAATAGATCATCAATGTATCTCAGCCACAAGATGGCTTTTGTTGCAGAGGTCTCATTTTCATCAGTCCATGCTACATGTTTCTCCCACCATCTCATCATCAGGTTCGCATAACTAGGCGAAAAGGAAACTCCCATCGCTGTCCCACAGGTTTGGGCATATAACTGATGATTGAAGAAAAATATATTATTCCTCAAGCATAGAGTTATCATCTTTGAGTGTTTAAAATACTTCATATCCCGTTGTTGTAAAAAGTACTGTGCTGCCATGAGACCCATCTCGTGTTGAATTGATGTGTATAAAGATACAACATCAACAGTGACTAGTTTGTATTCTGGTTCCCAGTTAATCCTTGTAAGTGCTCTTAAAAAGTCCCCTGTATCTTTGATGTAAGAGCTGAGACTTGTTACTATCGGGGCTAAAAAGGAATCCACATATGTAGATAAATTCTCATATAAGGAACCACAGCTGGAGATTATTGGATGACCTGGTGGTTTTTCCTAACTTTTGTGGATTTTTGGGAGAAAATAGATTGTAGGCATAATTGGATTATCATTCCCCAAGAATAATCTCTTGTCCTTATTTAATAAACCATCATTATACCATGTATCCAACAATTGGTTTAATTGTATAGTTAGTTGTTTAATGGGATTTGTCTTGAGTTTAAGATAATGATTTTTAATATTTAACTGCCTATATGCTTCTTTCATGTAATCTTGTTTCTCCATATTCACTATATTTCCCCTTTTATCAGACGGTTTGATTTCCAAATCTTGATTATTCATCAATGCCCTAAGGGCCTCACGTTCCTGCTTAGTAATTTTTTCCTTTATCACATAATTTATTTTGTTTAATCTATCCAGATCTTCAACCACCAGATTGTAAAATATATCCATCCTGTTGCCTGGTGATAATGTTGGACATAATTTTGATTTAGGTTTAAAGTTTGTATGACAACATCCATCAATATTAATATCTAATTCTTCCAGTACTTGTGTTTCCGATAGTTCATGATCCTCCAGGTCGTGCATCAGATCATATGCTGTTTTCACATCTGATTTTTGTTCAATAGTTAGATTACTCTCTGACATTTTTTGTGCTTCTAATGTTTGTACTACTGGCACTTGTTTAGAAAAAAAGTAGCCAATTTTAACTTTCGCACAAATTTGTGTAGATCAATCCTAGTTTCAACATGGTCATAGTGCTTTTCTGGGCAGAATTTCTTGTTGCGTCAATTCATGATTTGAAGGGTTTACAACCAAATTCTCACTTGAGTTGATTCCAATTACTTGGTTTTGTTCACTTGTTTGCTTCTCAGTGGATAATCTTTTGTTCTTTCCAGACCCCCGTCTTGTTTTCCGATGTTTCCTTGATCCCAGACAGGTTTTCTTCCCCGACCTCGTGTTGGGCCCTGTCCTCTTCCCCTGGATGTTCTTTGGTCCATATTAACTAGTTTCATCTTGTCTTGTCAAAAGTTGTCTTTTTCATCAGTACTGGTCTTTCCTCTCTCTCACTTAATTCCACATCTGATTCACTGATTGCTGTCTCCGGAGATTGCATCTTCTTCTCTAAAACAATAGGATTTTGCTGTTTCAATGTATCAAATCTTTTAACAAAGGTTTCTCCCAGTTTCATAGTCAATCTGGTCTCTTCTAAACTTCCTTTGCTTACGTTCCTCAATCATCTTTTCATACTTTTCCAGAGTGGCATCCATAGTGTGTCTTAGCTTGCCACTTTCTTCCTCTTTATTAAGTGCCTCAATTTTGCCCTCTATTTCTTTTATTTCCTTCAAAATCAACTCTAGGTCCTTCCTGGCATACTTGATAATAATACACATCATGTTCTTTGAACACACCATGCACCCCATTCTTCAAGTATTTCGAAAGTACTATCTGGATGATTAGGTAATGTAAAAATTCTTAATCCTCTTGAAACTCTGTCAATTTCTATATACTTTTCCAAAGTGAGAATCTCCCAACTTTTCGTAATTTCCTTCTTCAGCAGACGTTCCAACTGTATGTACAGATACTTGAAATTGTTCTGTGTATGGGGTGTTGTTAATGTTTCAGTCATTCCCGTAGCGACCATTTTGTCTTTGGAAAACAAACTTTCTGCTCTCTGTAATCTCTTGGCCATTCTTGTTTCCATTTTTGTACCCTTCTAACTTCTCTTTTGTTATACACTTGAGATATAGACTGTGGTTTTCCTATTTTCAATGAAAACTCATGATGTATTCAGGTGGGTGTCATCTATTCACTATTATAAACAAACTATAAATAGAGACTCATGGGAAGGCCTTTTTGTAAACTGTGATCAAGACCAAGAGGTTGAAATGCGTTGTTGGTGTCTTATTACACTTTTCTTGAATAGAAGCAATAAAACTCTCCTGGAGTGCATACAAATCAATTGTTTTGCAATTGTTGGTGTTGGATATATATATTAGTCAGAAGTTTAAAAGCATCACCTTGGGGGTTCAATCCATCATCCTCGCCAGGACAACTGATTGGGAAACCCTCAAATGGCTAAGGCAGGAGACCACATGGAATCAAAATATTCTGGGCGGCGAGTCTGCTCCACAGGTGAGTTCCTGTCTTAACACAACGTCTCACCCATCTTTCATACCATATAAAAGCTGGGAGAGCATTCTAGAACATGCTCCCCTCTTATGAAATCAAATGCTGGCTGTATTTCATCTGCGTGGAAAACACGCAAAAGAACTGGCCAGTGCCCAACGCACATTCCGGAGACAGAGCTGTACCTTTCTCTGATGCATACATTCTCAGCCTTGTACACTCATATTTCATGCACACCACCCATAATATGTTCCAACTCTATATGACCCTGTTCTGGTGACAAAAGGAAAAACACGTTCTGTGTGGAAAACAAGTTTTGTGTGGAAAAACCCTGCACTGCTGTGACAGCACTAGAAGCAGGGCACAAAATGGAGTCAATGGTCATGATGCAATCTGCGGTTAATATGCATAGCGTTATACCCCTAAATTGATCCTCGGCCACCCCATCACATCCAGTACCCCAGTGCTAAATCAACTACGTTGACCCTGCCCTAATAGCCAAGTATTGGTATGCAGAGGCCTATCACATCACTATGCTGGACAGGGTCAGACTAGAATGACATGTAACACCTAGCCAAGGCCAATAGTATCCAGAAATTCTTTGGCCTTAATTGCTGAAGTGAAGAAGTGGGCCCTAATCTCCACTCCAATCTTAAGAGTCACTGGATTCATCGGATAAGCTTGGGTGCCTTTTTTTTAAAGGGTTGGATCAGTTGCCTGAGACGGCATCTTCTTTTTACTGTTACTTGGTAAAAATCTGGCCTGACAAAAAAGGTACAGCCATCAAAAGATCGTTTTCAATTCAGACGGCCCAGAGCAAAAACTGCCTGGTGCAACATAAAATTGACAAAAAATACTAGCACCGCTCTCAGCTTATCCGTCTCCTGATGTCCCTGGTTTCTTAGGCCCTGATTTATACTTTCTGACGCTAAACTGCGCTAACACAGTTTAGCATCAAAAAGTTTCCCGCCGGCCAGCACCATCCCAAGACACTAGCTGGGTGTCATATTTATGGGATGATAGTAGCCGGTGGAAAGGCGCAGCTAGCATCGTAAAAAAGTATGCTAGCCGGGTGGGGGAGGCATAGGGGGAACAGGGGGTTTAGTGTCAAAGGATGACACTAGTATGGGCAGAGGCATAAATAATGCTTCTAACCAGACTAGAGTCATTTTCTGATGTTAAAATCCCATGGACATGACTCCTATCTAGGGGAAGCGCATTTTCAAGCACCAGGGGGCCGAGGAGGAGGCAGCAGGCATTACAGCAAAGGGCAGGAGCCCTTTAAATTCCTGGCAGCGCTCCCGCCTCGCGGGACGTGCATTTTTAAGCGCCAGGGGGCCGAGGAGCCCTTTAAATTCCTGACAGTGCACCCGCCTCGCGGGACGCGCATTTTCAAGAGCCAGGGGGCCGAGGAGGAGGCGGCAGGCAGTACAGCAAAGGGCAGGAGCCCTTTAAATTTCTGGCAGCGCTCCCGCCTCGCGGGACGCGCATTTTCAAGCGCCCGGGGGCCGAGGAGGAGGCGGCAGGCATTACAGCAAAGGGCAGGAGCTCTTTAAATTCCTGGCAGCGCTCCCGCCTCGTGGGACGTGCATTTTCAAGCGCCAGGGGGCCGAGGAGGAGGCGGCAGGCATTACAGCAAAGGGCAGGAGCCCTGTAAATTCCTGGCTGCGCTCCCGCCTCGCGGGGCGCACATTTTCAAGCGCCAGGGGGCCGAGGAGGACGCGGCAGGCATTACAGCAAAGGGCAGGAGCCCTTTAAATTCCTGGCAGCTCTCCCGCCTCGCGGGGCGTGCATTTTCAAGCGCCAGGGGGCCGAGGAGGAGGCAGCAGGCATTACAGCAAAGGGCAGGACCCCTTTAAATTCCTGGCAGCGCTCCGCTCTCGCGGGACGCACATTTTCAAGCACCAGGGGGCCGAGGAGGATGTGGCAGGCATTACAGCAAAGGGCAGGAGCCCTTTAAATTCCTGGCAGCGCTCCAGCCTCGCGGGATGCGCGCGGGCGCCGCCCGGGTGAAGCCCGGGCCAAGGGCAGGCCCATCCTTGCCCGTCATTGCCAAGAAGAGGCAGGGCAGGGCCCCCCCTGACATCTCTCCAAAGGCTTTCGGATTGAGTGGCATATAGGCACGTGGGCCAGGGGTGGGATTCACCCCAAAAAAACAGTTTGTTCTTTGCCCCCATCCTACTTGAGGAACTTTAACAACTTACTGGGATGGGGAAAAGGAAAGCCAGCGGTAACCCCACTGGGCTGGGAGGGGCAAAGAAAATTCCCTGACATGCCGCTGAAAACTGTACATTGACCCAAATTGATGACCTAATAGACGAAGTAGAAAGTTTGTTAGCTACCAAGCCTTCAAAACCCCCTAAGAAAGGGATTTTTGCTGTCACTAATGATATAAAATCATTTTTTGCCCCAGTGAACAGAGAACTCCTGTTACCTATAATACAAGGGTCCAATTCAGAACCTGTTATACTAGAAGTTTTAACCAACTCAATAGAGAGCTCTAAACTGAGCCCGCCTAGCCAGCAAGGTGGCATGTTCCCCCTTATAAACTGCGACAACCGTTTTTCACCTCTTGCCCGCTTGGCGCCCTCTGATACAGAAAGGAGTGTGTCAAGAGTAACAGAGGAGCCATTAACACTCATAGCTGCTCAGAGGGAACATCCTGTTGAGACACAACTAGTACAAATAAGAGCTGAAATTTGGAGCCTTAGGGAGTACCTTACATCCTTTAGTCATATGATGCACTAGAAGCTAGACAGTATATCCACCGCAATCGGGGACATAAGGAAATCCTCATTCAAACCTGAGCCTACCTCCGCATCTAGGCAAATTCAACAAGTTGAAACATCTACGACAGGAACATATAGGGGAAAGAGGGATGAAGTGGCAACACAGAACCACCACAAGGGAAAAAGTATACTTCCTGTTGCGGCTGGCTCAAACAAATATGACACAAATCAGAATAAAAGAACGAATGGTGAGGTGCACAGAAACTAATCTTTAGATAAAAGCTTTACAGGCCCTCTGCGAAGCGCCCCACTAAGCCAGCCAAAGCACAGCCAGTATGATATATATATGACAAATGTCCCCAAGCTAAGCTATGGTCAAAAAGAGCAAGGGGATTCCCTAAAGAACAAAGTAATCCATTGGATAAGGGGGGTCAAGAAGTGTAGGTCTATCATAAGGGATGACATAGTCACTGTCCAGAGACATTCAAGAGAGTGCTCAGCGACAGACCTTATAGGCCTGAAACTGAGCAGCCAGACCCTTGTAAAGGGCATTTTGGCACTTGACCAAAGATTGAGACCTGGGACTTCATCCCAAGTGTCGCTTGCCCACAAAATCCCTCAATCATTGGCTAATCTGTTTTTCAATGAGAGATATAGCACCCCAATGCCCTTGAGCACACACACTTTAAGAAGGGATTATAGGAGCAGCCCAACCTCAACCATAGATTGACATGAAGCCCCCATAGTGAAGGTTGGGAGAGATGGCATACTTAGTAAAATGGCCCTGGACCCCTCTATACCAAACAACAAGATATTATGCATCCTGGGGGCAGAGCCAAGAGTACATTGTAGTGACCAAGCAGAGGAGATGGATTGTGGAGTAACGGCTTACCTAAGTGAAAACAGAGAGAAGCTGCAAGACATGGGGGATGGATCTAATTTATTGATTATGCTTATGCTTTTATCCTGGAATGTGACAGACTTGCCTCAGAAAATAGCTAACCCTGATTGGTGTAGCCTCATAGATCAACATCACATTATCCTATTGCAGGAGACACCTTCCATCACCATCTGGCAGGGCATCAGTGGGCTTGATAATCTGGCTAAAACATGATTTGTTCCCAAAGGTGAAGTAGCTAGCAACCCCCACGAGGCATATATTAGCTATTGAGGTCAAACTTAGCAGCCCAAGGGGGCCCGTCCCTATAGTAATTGCAAACATATACGTTAGACCTGGCACCCAAAGGTATCAGACTGCTTTGATAAGTATGCTAGCAGACCTCTTGAACTGTTTACCGGGGGGACAGGGTTTAATTGTTGCAAGAGATCTGAATATGCAACTGATCTGCAGAGACGACAACCAGCAAGAAGGAACTCAATTTGCAGATCCATGGGATAGATCGGGGCCGGTTTGGGCCACAACTAAGAAAGTAGGGGGTGCACTAGATCTACTAGAAGACCTAATAAAAGCAAAGGGGCTAAGAATAGTAAATGGGAACACAAAATCAGACACCCCGGCGTTGCCCACATGTAGGAGAGGTCCATATTCAAGTCGCTTAGACTATGTCTTAGTAGATGACACCCTCTGGAAATCGCTCCTCGATATGGTTGTTCTTCCTCGCAACAATAGCGATCATCAAGCTCTCAGTACCTCCTTTTCCACTACTCTATTCAGCTGCAAAAAATTGACAAAGTGGGTCAAAGGCAATGCTCTAGCCATGACAAATAATTTTAAAAATGTGAAATGGGAATTGATGGAAGATGATGTAAATTTCCAGCTATTAATTTACAAAATAGTTATGTCAACGCTCTTACACTTGAAACACACTGATTTTGCACTGGTGGATTTGATTAACTTGCATAGCATCTTGACCAATCGGCTAAAACCACACTTTCAGGTAGTAAGGAGGCGGGCAGAGACTGGGGCCAGAACATTGAGGTGGTTTTCTAACTCCTGTCGTCAGGCCAAAATACAACTATTGGGAGCACTGAAGGCATGGAATGGTAGAGAGATAAGAGAATCCAGGGCTGCATACAAAGCAACACTAAAAAATGCAAAAAAAGAGTGGGAAACTAAATATTGGAATGGGCTGGTGGATGCACTCCATGAGACGGATCTTAAACTGTTTTGGAAACTAGTGACAGGCAAAGGCAGCTCCCAAACTGTGGAGAACTATCCTGTAATCCAGCCAGAAATTTGGGTGTTACATTTTAAAAATATATACAGAGAGCCTCAAACTAACTGTATTACTGCCCCTTTAGTAAAACCCAATGGACCACCTATTGCCAACATACCAACTGTTGGGACAGTCACACTACCTAAATTTGGCCTGGACCTCTTCTCTCTAAAAGAAAGAACCTTGGCTCTCCAGTCAGTACGTCAAGGGAAGGCCCTGCGGTTAGATGGTATCCCAGGTGACCTATATCTGTCCCGACCGACAACTTGGTCCCTATATTTAAATGCACTCAGCAATGAGATACTGAGGGGTGGAGGACTACCCCCCACGTGGCAAGGAGCAATTATAATCCCCATCTTCAAGAAAGGGCCAAGGGAAGAACCTCCAAATTATAGGCCAATCAGCCTAATTGATCTCAGCCAAAGAATATTCTGCAAACAGGTACTGAATAGATTACAGGCATGGATAGAGGATTCTCATATCCTTTCTGACCTCCAGGCAGGATTTAGGAAAGGAATGAGTAAAATAGATCAGGCGTTCAGGTTCAATCTTCTCTGCTGGAAATACCTGTTACTTGACAAGAGCCACCTGTACGTGGCTTTTATTGATCTAAAAGCTGCCTTTGACATGGTACCACGAGATTTATTGTGGAATGCTCTGGAGAGCTACCAACTAGATGGAGAGCTATTAAGACTGATTAGGTACTTACATGAGGGGACTTTTGCCCAAGTACGTTGGTCTCATGGTGGTGATCTAACAGAAGCTATACCTGTCAATAGGGGTGTTAGGCAGGGGTGTGTTCTGTCCCCAACATTGTTTAATCTCTTCATCAATGGTGTGGCGGACCAGCTGTTACATTGTAACCATGACGCCCCAAAACTAGCTGGAGCCTCTGTCCCCATTTTAATGTTCGCCGATGTTACTTTATTAATTTTGAGAACGCCAATGGGTCTACAAAATGAACTGGATGCTTTTTACAATTTTTGCTCCAGCAGAGGACTTGAAATAAATACAACTAAATCCAAGTTCATGGCTTTTAATCCGCACAAATCGTTCAGGGGGACAATGACCATAGCAGGCCGTCCGGTAGAGAGAGTTAGTCAATTTGACTATTTGGGGCTTAGGTTAAGAGATGATCAGCAGTGGTCGGCACAGATTGGAAAGAGTCTGTCAGCCCTCAGACAGAGGTCAACAGAGATAGGGAGGGAAATTGCTAACATTTCGGAAGGGGAGATCTCACCTGCCATCACCGTCTACAAAGCAGTGGCAGCTTCAATTTATGGTGCCGAGCTTTGGGGACACACTAACTCAAGGTGTTTGACGACGGTAGAAAACCGCTTTCTACGCAATTTTTTGCGGCTGCCGATGAGTACCCCCTCATACCCTTCAGATTTGACCTAGCTTTAAATGAGATTCACAACGAAATTGCTCTAAGACCACTCATGTACTGGGTTCGTCTCTGGACTTCTGAGCACTTGTCCACCTTCCAAATAGCAATAGACGAGTTTCTTGTGGGTGACAGTGCATCAAAAATCCCTTGGCTCAGATATATTAGAGACATGTGTAAAACTCTTAAAATGGAGGAGGTGTGGATAGATCCTCATAACTTGACTAAGGAAGTAAAAGAGCGTATAAACAGGTGTTATTGGGAGAATATTCTGGTGCAAATCTGGTCTAAAAATCAAGGCAGTCGGACCATACAGTTTTTGGACCATAAATGTAGCCCTAAATTCGAGGCCTATATGGACAATGTAAATCCACCCTAAACCAGAACTCTCTTCATTAAGTTCAGATTAGGGATCCTTCCGCTCAAGACATTTACTGCGAGGTGGAAAGTGGAGGATCATAACTTGACTTCCTGTCATCATTGCCAAGGGATACCAGAGTCACTCGCACACTTTATGTTTTTTTGCCCTACATATCTGGCCCCTAGGAAGAAGTGGATTGTTCCGTTATGCAGGTCAATGGGGATAAGGGAATGTAATACATCATTATGCCTTTTGACAACTGATACAACTGACAAGATAGTTTTCTCAGTCGTGAGATACCTGCAAAGTGCATGGGCTATAAGAACTAGAGAATTGCTATAACTCTATAATTTTAACAAGTAGATTTTAGGCTTGAACTATTTAATGTAGTAATTGATAATCGATTGGAGTCAGGATTAACCGCCCATTATATTTTATATCTCAATATTTAATATTTTGTAATTTTAAGATTTTAAGATCAATGTTTTGCCTGAGCTGTTTTAATAAGTATGTGATCTTATAATTTATTCAGGGTTTTCTTAATGCATAATGTGGTGCCTCTTGTTTATCTTATCTTACAATTGATCCACTGTATAATTATGATATGGTCTTCTATCGCATACTTTTATGGCGTATAGCCGAAATAAAGTTATTATTGACTTAGTGACTCCTATCTAAGTTAAGACAGGAGTCATAGCCACCACCCCAATGTCCATACCTAGGGGACATATGTCCCATGTACATGGCCATCAGGCCCAGTGCAATGTAGCGGGGCCCAAGTTAGGCCCCTCTATGGCACTATAAAAAAAATACATATTTTACTTACCTATACTTACCTGGGATGGGGTCTCCCATCCTTTGCTGTCCCTCTGATCAGAGAGGGGTTGTCTATGGGGCTGGGGAAGGGAACCTGTGGGCTCTTTCTGTGGTCGCTGACCATGGAAAAAGGCCGACAGGTCCCCTAAAGCCGGCTCTGACCCAGGCGTTAAATAATGGCGCTAAGCAAGCTTAGTGCCATTATTTAGGCCGACCTTCCTCCCATGCACCATTTTTGCATGGGAGGATAAATAAGGCGCCTGGGCCTTAGTGTAATTTTTTGCCCTGGAGCCCCTATCTTGCACCTCATTGACTCAAGATAGTTTTCCACAGGCAAAAAATGACTTTAACCCCAATATTTTGATGGTAGACAGGTCTAGCGTCAAAATATATATATGGAGTTAAGTTTGCGCTGAAATAGCATAAAAAAAATGACGCTATTTCAACACAAACAGATTATAAATATGCCCCTTACTTTAAAGGGGAATCTATGGGCTCGCTGAACCTCTGCTTCCCAGTTCAATTCACAGCATTCAGGGAAAGCCCCCTTAAAGATATATTTGTGAATATCCTCTCCTTCTGACCACTAAAGTATGCCAAGCAGTCTTAGATTGTTCCTCCTTAGTCTGTTGTCAAAGTTCTCCATCTTCTACTGGACATCGAACATCCGAGTCTCCAATAGGTCTGTAGTTGTCTTATGTGCTAATGTCTCTGATTCAAGGGATATGATTCTTGTTTCTAATTTGCCCAATCACTCTGAAAACTCAGAACAAGTCTTATCCATTCACCAGATAGCACCTTGCAGTTTCTACGAAGCACTTTGGGATTGATGGCTATTAGCTGGGGTTTCTACGCAATGAGCCATTATACTCTGATAGATTGCTTCTAGGGAAAAAGAGTCAGGAGGAACCTGAAATGAAATACCCCTTCCAGAGGTGTTTCCCTTGAGATGAGGCAATGCTGAATAGACCCACAATAGTTCATGGTCCTCAATAACTGGCTTAGCCCCAGCGTTATCCTCCTCCAGCAGGACGCCCCACTTTTTTACTGTGCCAGATAAGGCAGGCTGGGCCTCAGGGGAGTACAGACTAGCATCTCCCATCCTCATTAGCGAGACTGCTCATGCCACTTGTTTCACTGCCACTGAGACCCTCCTGCCATACCTGCCATGTCTAAACTCTGAGTCATCATCGACCAGTCAGTCTGGTCAGACAAAGAAAAAAAGTATTAGCCATGTCTGCTTCTGTATGTGACCTTATCTGTGCAGAGTCACTGGTTACCACTGCCCATGTTTGCAATGGTACCACCGATTTTACCATGTCCACCTCCCCTCAGTCGCACCCAGTGAAGACGACAGATCAACTTCCACAGGATTATCGGGTATAATTTCAATTGTCATCTCCACGATGAAGCAATGCTGTTCTGACTCTCACCTCCAAAGCTCTGTCCGCTTGCTGTATTGCAGCAACCTCCTCTCCTGGTTGTGTCTTCCCTTGAAGGAGACACTGCTTCTCTGTCTGTCTCTGCAAGCTCCTGAGAGTCACCTAGCTGCATCACGAGGGCGGGCTTGACCGGTGTGCACACTTTCTACATAGAGTCAGCGCCGGAGCCAGCAATAGGAGCTCCCTTCTCCACGTGGCCTGAGATGATCTAATGCCGTCTGCATCCAAGTTCCCCCGGAGATGATACCGGGTAGGTACCAAGGTTACAGCTGTTGACCCTATTCCCCAAGTCAGCCGTCTGGCCAGGTTGGCCATGCCTGTTACAGGGTATTTGTGGCCGTACTGAAGATGTCCATGATGAGGCCTGATGTCTGCTGTTGACCCATGTGGACTGAAGGTCTCGCCTTCAAGTTTTGCCGATCAAGCGGCTCTTTTGCCAAGGCCCCCTCATTTTGCCAAAAGCCTATATTTGTCACTCCAGTTTTCATCACTGAGGAAAAACCACCAGACTTTGCCGCTCTCGCAGCCTTCAGGGCCATAGCGTAGTGTGGCCTCAGCATGAAAGTCACCCAGCTAAGTCAGCAGCCTACACAGTAGCCACTCAATAAGTGATCCAGTCCAATCGTGGCACCAGGGAAGTGACACTCAAAAACTATAAACATGCCAACCACTTGGGTCATGGGCAGCACCTGCAGAGGGTCGGTGAACTGATTAAGTTGAACAGGGTTAAAAGGGAGAACAACCTACCATCTTCACACAACCTTCATCTTGCCAATTGTGTGTAGCGTTGATGTCTGTATAGTACTATTTTTTGTCTATGAATTAATGTTTTGAGTACATTTTTAGGTCTGTGTACAGGTGTGTGGTTATCTTGAAATAATTTTCTGAGAAATATTAAATGTGTTGTGTTGAAAGAGTAGGCTGCATGCAATTGCAATTGCCTCTACAAACTCTGAACAATTTATGGTGTAGAGGGTTCTTTTTTTGTATTGTTTCTTTTAGAAAGCTGGCACTACTTTAGTCATTTGGTGCCTATTACCTGTCTCCAATGCACGTCAGGAGCGGGATGATAGTTGAGGTTGTGCATTTACTCTAGACAATCACACACAAAGGGAGTGTAGGTGTGTCAAATAAGCCAACAACATCCTGGTGGACTATCCTGGGCAGGATGGATGGGAGGGGCTGACACTTACACCTGAAAGGGTATTGTTTTGCCACACACAAAGAGCTGCACCCCCCTGTAGTGAGTCTGGAGCCAGGGCAGGAAGGAAGGGCCTCTCTGCACCTCATAGACTCTTCTTTGAAGCCTCCCCCACTTAAAAGGCACAACTGAGTATAAGTATTGGACCTCTGACACCACTAACTCAAATGACTTCAGGACCTGTGGACTCTCTGCCAGGAAGAAGGACTTCTGTGCTGCTACAAGTTCTTGCCGACCTGCTACTCTGCTGGACTCCTGCTTTGCTGAGCTGATCTGCTGACCTCCTGTCTGGGAGTGAAAAGGACTGGACCTGCATCTCTCCATCCTAGAACCAAATTGATTCGAAGGACTTGCTGGCCTGTCTGCTGTTTTCTGAAGTCTCAAGTACTCAAAAGACTTCCAACACTCCTGCTATAGCTACTAGAAGCATGTTCAACCAGCTCCTGGCCTCCAAGAGGCACCCCTCCAGCCCTGGGCCCTTAAAAGTGGTTCTGTGGCTCCTGAAATCAAGCTTTTGTGTTGTTTGCCACCGCAAAAGGGCCTGATCACACTGGAATTGCGACGCTTGCATGAAGAATCAGTGTGATCCACTACAAGGTCATCTCTTCACACAGCAAGCATCGCTGCTCACAACCACAAGGTTTCTGTCCGCCCATCCGTGACACCCAGCTGACTCTACGCACCCACAGGCTACTGCTAGCGATGCTCTCATCGCTCCTGGCTTCTGCCCCACAAATGGGACTCTTGGCTCAATTCTGAGAAGCTAAAGACCTGATTTAAGAAAGGTGATGCTGCACCTAGTGAAGCGCCACTTTTCTTGCACCCCTTAGAACCCTCCTAATCTAAGATATGACGCACCATGGCAGTAATTAGGGGAACTACCGTAAAAAAAAGTTTACGCTAGTTTGGAGATTTGCAGAATTAGCGTAAAAAATGTTGATGCTAATCCTGCAAAGCCCATTGAGGCCCATTGAATACAATGGTGTGCATCCTTCTAACGCCCTCTCTGAACAGGCAATAAACGTTACAAAAAAAGTTACTCAAACAAATCTATGAGATTTATTTGTGCCATTTTGTTCAACCCCCACTAATGGGGAACGCCCCCTTTGCAGACATTATGACTGGTGCAGGCGAAATGTAGTGCAAAGGGTTTAAAAATCGCACAATGCATGCATTGCACCCTTTTCTAAACTTGTCATGGCAATTTTGGCCTCATTGGGCCACATTGGTGTGAAAACAAGTGATGCTAATGTGGCGCAAGGAGGCGCTAGGGGCTCTTAAAACCTCCCCTAAATCTTCAGCCAGACTTACCTGGGACTGTATCTGACCTGTGATCCTTCTCGGTCAGCCTTTTTAATTTATTCCAATCAAGCTTGACCAGGTATCCCAGGTTGGCGCTTTAAGCCTTTAAGCACTATATTGCATCGTAACCTTTAAAAATTAATATCTTGATTTCTACTCATTGGATTATTGTTATTTTGGTCTTATTTTACTCATAAAATTAAGGTCTATTCTTATAATTGGGTAAGGTGTCTTTTTGTGTGGGGTTTTCACTGTTTTACTGTTTGAAGTGCTGCATAAATACTTTGCACATTGTCTCTTAAGTTAAGTCAAACTGCTCTGTGCCAAGCTACCAGAGGGTAAACACAGGTTAATTTATGGTGTGTATCTGACTTCCCTTACTTGGGTTGTGATTCCTGCTTGGACAGGGATGCATACCTCTGCCAACCAGGAACCCAATATCTAGCACAGGTTTTATGGCCTCACTCTAAAACACAGACCCATTTAATTTTGTCTTGGCAAAGGCACTCATGTGATCTGTTTTTATAAAGCACTCATTCATCCTTGCGTCACTTGGCAGTAGAAGAAAGATGTAAGAGGTAAAATTGAATAATTGATTTAATGGGAAAGTTTTAAGTTATTTTCCTGAAGTCAAAATGAGTAGTCCGAAGTCCTACTGAAGTAAAGCCCCTAAGATCCGACTCCATTTTATATCGGCCCTGAGTCCAACTTAGAAAATGGGGGTCGCCGACTTTTCAATCTTAGACAATGGAAGTCACCAGCGTCCCTGATTTGTGCAGAGTCATTGTCATGTCTGCCATTTGACACAAATTTTGTCTGACCTTATCTTTCCAAGAACTGTGAAAGTGTCAAGACATTTGACTAATGACATAGTTATAACACCTGATACGGCATTAGTCTTGGACAAGCATCTACTTTTCACCATTCCAGGATCATATAAGAACAAATACAGACATTCTTGCCAAAATAGTTTAGTCTGAACTGATGTTCTTTTACCTAATTTGTCATAACAAAACGTCTGAGGCACACACACCTTAAAGCCCATAAGCTATGTCAGACATTCCAAACTTATGCCAAAAATTCCAGTCTCTCATAAGATTTGGGCCCCTATTTATACTTTTTGATGCAGAAACTGCACAAACGTAGTTTTGCGTCAAAAGGTTTGCCACCGGCTTGCACCATTTCTGAGCGCAAGCTGGGCACTATACTTATGGAATGGCACTAAAGATCGGCTGGTGTCAAAAGAAAAGACTCTAGCCGGGGGGGGGTGGCGATAAGGGGAAATGTTGTTAGGGTGCCAGAAATGACGCTAGGCTGGTTAACGCCAATATAAATACTGTTAACCAGCCTAGAGTAATTTTTCGATGCAACAACACCCAAAAATGACTCCTGTCTTAGTAAAGACAGGAGTCATGCCCACCACCCCAATGGCCATGTCCAGGGGAACAGTGTCCCCTGGGCATGGCCATTGGACCCAGTGCCATGCAGGGAGGCCCATGGAAGCTGCCCCCAATGGCATTGCGAATAAATTAAATTAATACTTATCTATACTTACCCAGGATGGGGTCCCCTGTCCACTGGTGTCTCTCTGGTGTGAG
Organism: Pleurodeles waltl; assembly: GCF_031143425.1. Lineage (NCBI taxonomy): Eukaryota > Metazoa > Chordata > Amphibia > Caudata > Salamandridae > Pleurodeles > Pleurodeles waltl. Next base: position 50,236,262 of record NC_090439.1, read on the forward strand.
TCGGGGTGTTCCTGGGGCTTGGGGTGGGCACCTGTGGGCCCATTCCATGGTGTTTGGCCATAGAAATGGGTCCACAGGTACCTTAATGCCTGGTCTGACCCAGGCGTTAAATAATGGCACTGAGCAGGCTTAGTGCTATTATTTAGGCCCACCTGTGCACCATTTTTGCACAGGGGATAAAAATGCTGTTATGGGCTTAGAATCATTTTTTAGACGGGAATGCTTACATTGCATCTCACTGATGCAAGTTGGGTTCACGCATCCAAAAAATGGTGCTAACTCCAATATTTGTACACTAGACGTATCTAGTTTCAAAATATAAATATGGAGTTAAGTTTGCGCTTAAAAAATGACACTAAAACAGCGCAAACAGAGTATAAATATGCACCTTAGTACATACGGACTGTCACTGGACCGCTTCTGACGAGACATCTTCCACCCAGATTAGTGCATGAGGTTCTGCCAGAGACAGTCTCACCTATTGCCAGCACACTTCAGAGATGCTACATCTTGCCAGAAGTTAATCAAGCTGAGTTGGGAAGGAAAAGCGCTAACGCGCCGTGATTGTCCTTCACAAGGAACACTGTCTTCAAGCCTCCACTGATAAAGACATACCTTGATGTCAACAAGGTATGTAGTTTGACGCTTCTTCCTGAGAAACACTAGATGTGCAAGTTGCTTTGACTTCCATGCTTTCTTAATGTAGAGAATAAAAATAGATGTTAGGAAGTTAGGTTCTAAGTTACATTTTATCCATTTTTTTCTTATTTTTGATGATGTGTCTTCTTGCTCTTTTTATAATATTCTGTGTAGTTGTTGTAGATTTACTGAGAAACATGTTCCTGTAGTAATAAATACATTTTAGACAAAAATATTCATTATTCTTAGTACAGTTGGTGTGTGATGCTTTGAATAACTAAATTGATTTGTCACTGTTAACACGGATCCCCTAATTCCCCCCTTCAGGATTGTTAGTGACCCAAAAGCAATACCTCTATTTCAATAACACACTAAGGGCCTGATTACGACCGTGGTGGATGTGATACTCCATCACAAATGTGATAAATATCCCGTCTGAAGTATTACAAATTCCATTATAGCCAATGGAACTTGTAAAATGGCGGGCGGGACATCCGTAATGTTTATGATGGAGTATCCAATCCACCAAAGTTATAATCAGGGCCTGAGTATAATTCTGAGGAGCTACAATAACCCCCCTTTCATGTCCATCATTAGTGCATTGAACCAAGTTCACCTGTGTCGGGCATGGATGGGAAAGCACAACTTGTAGAACTATGAAAAAGTCATAGTTTAAGCAACACTAAGATCAAAGGGAGTTTATTCCAGGCACTAGGAGTTAGAAAAGAGAATGTACAACCACCTTTTGAGATTTATAAGAATCAGTAGCGTAAGAGAGTACAGGGAGCTTTGATCTCAGTCCTAATAGAGACAGGAAGACAGTAAATATGGAGTAGAAACAAGTATGCCCAGACAGAACAAGAGGAAAAAATAACTAATTTTTGCATCCTGCTTTGGTATAAACTGGAGTCATTAGCACTGGAACCTGGTAAGCCTTTGGTAGACTTAGTTAAAACTATCCATTCTGGATCTAATCAGAGCTGAGACTGCTGTCCATCATCCTGCGAAGGAGAGCAAAGGGGAGATCTTGCCTAGTTTGCAGACATGGAAAGCTATAGAGTGAATCTATCGCGGAGGCCTGAGCTGTAATGTTGAGCTTTTCATCTAGTTTACCACTGAGGCTTTTTTATCATGGATGAAGTTAAAGGGTGGGCCCAGTTCGGGAGGCCAAAACTGACAAGCATGATGGACTGCCTTCTAAAACAAAAATGTAAGCTTGGTCTGAGTATAACTGCAGCAAGTTTCTACTCATCCAACATTTCATCTCCCAAAAATGTTGGCAGAAACTTCAGTTTGACACCCCTGCTAATGCATCATAGCCTAAAGGAAGGCTACCTTTATTCTCATAATACAAGGTAGTGCCTGTCTATGCAAGTGGGTTGATATTAGCGCACGGAAGCACCCATCTTTATGGGTAGGTATCTGAATGTGTTGGTGGATGCTGTGGGCCACTGGAAAGTCCAGTTACCATAGCCTTTTCTGCATAATTGTGCATTTACTTATTTGCCACTTAACCCACAATTTGATGCATAATTTGTGGATTTAAAGAATAAATTGTGTTTCTAGGTAAACACAAAGGATAAAATATTTTAAAAGTGTCAAACCATTTTCAGAACTAACTTGTCCTCCTTTTAGTTGCCAATTGCTGTATTCAGGTGCTCTTCTGCTTAGCTTCAAACTAAGAGAGAACAAGGCTAAAGAATGGAAAGAATGCAGCACTCTTAGTCTGAGTAATGAATGTACTAAGGCACTTCCCAGGTCTCAAACGAGGGTATGCAAAAATATTAAACAAAAATATTAAAATGCGCATTTAACTTGAATGCAGCAAAACATGGAAGATACTTAAATAATCATAGCAGTTGAATAATAATAAGCAGAAAAAGTGCAATATATCACACAGCAAAGCTAGATAATTAAGAATGAAAAATGCATCACCATGGGGATCGAACTCTTCATCCTTGCCAGCATCATCAAGTCGAGGAACCCTGGCGGCTGAGTCAGGAGGTTTTCCCAACATGGGTTGTTTCCTGAACCATGCGTCCATGTTCAGGAGAGCTCCTTCTGCCTCAACGCCAAGCTTCCCCAACTTATACACCTTAAACAATCCCAAGAGAAAGGTTCTGGTAACCTTCCCCCTCCCTTTGAGTAAGTTGTGAAATTCAAGCACTGGCTGTACTTGGTCTGTATTGAAAACACATAAAAGAATTGGCCAGATCCCAATGTGCATTTCCAAGACACAGCCGTACCCTTCTATGCTATAAACATTCTCATCCTGGTACACTCTGATCACTGTTGCATCCCCCACGATATGTTACCTTCTCTGTTGAGAAGAGAAAAAACACGTTCAATGTAGAAAAGAAGCTGTGCGTGAAAAAGTACCTGCACCACCGATGTGACGGCATTTGAAGCTAAGCTAAGCACAAAATGGAGTTAGTGGTCAGGATGGATTCGGTGGTTAAATACAGACAGCATTGCACGTGCTAACGAGTGACCCTTTTATTCTCATGGTATTAATATGGCGGTCATTACGACCTTGGCGGCTGGCGGAACACTGGCTGTAATACAGTCAACAGGCTGGCAGTGTTCCGCCAGTGTATTACGACTGTGGCGCATTATCCACAGCCATACTGCCAGCACCTCCCCTATACCACCAGGCTTCCGCCGGGCGGTCATAATCTCCAGGGCAGCACTGCAAGCAGCGCTGCCTTCGGGATTATGAGTCTCCAACCGCCAGCCTGTCCATGGAGGTAAACACCGCCATGGAAAGGCTGGTGGTAAGGGGGACTCAGGTGCCCCTGGGGGGCCCTACACTGGCCATGCCCTTGGCATGGGCAGTGCAGGGGCCCCCTGGCACAGCTCCATTGTGCATTTCACTGCCCAAATTTCGTGAAATGCGCAACGGGTGCTGCTGCATCAACATTGCCACCGGCTCTATTATGAGCCAGCTTCAATGTTGATGTGACTTTTCCGCTCGGCAAGCAGAAAAGTCATAATAGGGGGGCAGCCACACCACCAGCACTGGCGATATGTTGGCTCCCGCTGATTCGGCAGTCTTTTTCAAAGACCGCTGAAGCCATAATGAGGGCCTATGTATTACAATAGTGAAAAGATACTGTCATAGAATGGAGTACATTATACTGTTTAATTTGATGTTTCTTACTTTATAGTTTGGTTCTCCACTGTTCCTAATTCCAACAGTCCTCGATATAATTTTGTGTGTGTGTGGTGTGTGTTAGAAATTGGTTCTCTATATGCACCCTGTCCAAGTAGGACCACAATCTTAGACACGGTAAGTCACAACATACCTAAATTATCCTGTGCTCACCCTCCGGTAGATTGGCACAGAGCAGGCAGGCCTAACTTAGAAGGCAATATGTAAAGTTTTTGTGCAATAACTAATACGGTAGCACAGTGAAAACACCATAAATAGTACTTCACACCAGTTTAGAAAAATAGATAATATTTATCTGAATAAAAGAAGACCAAAACAACAAAGGACCAATATACACAAGTCAAAATATCAATTTGTTTAGGTCTAAGTAGGTCCTAGTTCATAGGAATCCTTAGATGTATGTCTTTAGCACAAAGTACCTGGTCTGCGTCAAAAACAAAGACAATGTGGGCCACAGAGGAGGTAAGCTAATGGAAAAGCAAAACGATGTGTTGATTCCTTATTGTGCAGGGGAGGTGATACATCGATTCTTGTCTCACAGCTGTGAAGATGCGTTGGTTCCTCACTGGCAGGGGAGGTGATGCATTCATTCTTTCCTCGCAATGTATCAATGTCTGGTCACGCAGCCCTGGTTCCTTACTGAGGTGTGAGGTTGATGACAAATTGACGGCCAGAGATGATGCATTGAAAATCCAGTCCCGCTGTGATGATGGGACTACAGCGAAAAAGGTTCAGTGTCAATTCTGCAGGCAATGCGTAGATTTTTCATCTGCAAGACAGGTGCTGCCTCGATTGTGTAGGTGTTGCATTGATTTCTTAGCTGAGAGACAGGCATTGCATCTAATTTTCTGGCGTGGTGCATTGAGGTGTGGATTTTCTCTTGTAGGTGAAGTTTTTGATGGCTTGAGACTTCTTAACAGGAAGCAAGCTGACAAGACCTTGGAGATCACTTTTGATAGGAAGGCAAAGTCCCTCTAGCAGCGTCAGGGAGCAGCGGGCAGAAAGGAAACAAGCAGAATAGCAGTCCTTCCAGAAAAGCAGCCAAGTTGAGTCTTTTGGGCAGCACTGCAGTCGCTCTGACAGAGTCCGGTTGTAGACCCAGAAGTGTCTGATTTTTGGGGGTCATAGAACCAGTAAATGTACTCAAATGTGCCTTCAAAGCGGGTGAGACTTCAAAGAATGGTTTTGAAGTGCATGAATTCCCCTTTCAACCCAGTCAGAGAAATGCCTACTTTCGAAAAGTGACGTTTCTAAAATAGTAATGTTAAATCCAATCAGAAAGCAGGATTTCTCGCTACATTTCAACCATACCAAACATGACAATGCCTCTCCTTTCTGATCAGAAATTACCATTTAAAAGTATATAAGAGAATTTGTAATGCTGGCCTATGAGAGGAGAAGGCTTCTCCATGGTGAAAAGCGACTTTGAGACTTTTTTCACTACCAGGACATGTAAAACATACAAGTATCTGTCCTGCCTTTTATTTACATAGTACCCTGTTCTATGGGCTACCTAGGGGTGACTTATATCTAATAAAAATGGAGTTTAAGTCTTGGCAAGTAGTTTTAAATGCCACCTTGAGGTGTCAGTGAAACTGCCCAAACAGGCCTTACTATGGCAGGTCTGAGACATGGTTAAGGGGCTATTTATGTGAGTGGCCCAATTAGTGCTGCAGGCCCACTAGTGGCATTTAATTTACAGGGACTGGCCACATCTAGTGCACTTTACTAGGGACTTATAAGTAAATTAAATATTGAATTGGGTATGAGCCACTGTTACCATGTTTGGGGGAGAGAGCACAAACACTTCACTGATCAGCAGTGGTAACGTGCAGAGTCCTAAAACCAGCAAAGATGAGAGCAGAAAAATGGAGGGAGGAAGGCAAAATGTTGGGGGAAGACCACCCTGAGGCTGTGAAGTCTAACAGTGTGCCTCCTGTTTCTTTGAGAACAATGTGACAGAAAGTGTCTATGTTCATGCTGATAACTTATTATGTTTGTTTTTCCTGCTTTTGTAACAGGTAATATCTTGGCAAAGCTTCGGTAGAAATTGTTAATTGCGAGAAACTAGTGTAAATACCTATATTCTATGGTTGCTGCTAATTTCAGCAAATGCATCATCATACCTAACAAATGGCATCCTGTGCAGAGAACCCCAAGAATTAAGGTAGGAGAGTAAACAGTCTGAAAAGAAAAAATGCTGTTTGTTACAAATGGGGTTTTTGGTTGGCAGTCAGGTTACCCTCACAGTAGTCAGGGTAAGTCACACACAATCCAAAATTATCCTGTGCCCACCCTCTGGTAGCTTGGCACGAGCAGGCAGGCTGAACTTAGAAGGCAATGTGTAATGTATTGGTGCAATAAATCATACAATAACACAATATAGCAACACAAAAATACACCACACAGTGTTTAGAAAAATATATAATATTTATCTGGGTACTTGCAGGTCAAAACCATTAAAGATGCAGTATGAATTTGTAAAGATATCACTAAAACATGATATGAAGTGTCTTAAGTCTTTTAAAAGCAAACAAAGTCTCTTTCAAGCACAAAGTATCTGGTTTAAAGTGGAAAATCTCTGCAAAGGGCCGCAGAAGAAGAGATACGTGGAAAAATGGTGTGTGCGTCGATTTCTCCCCTGCACACACGGACTTGCGTCGTTATTTTTTACGCGGGGAAGTCGTGCATCGTTTTCTGCCACGCAAACAGTCTCTTTCTGTGGGTCGCGGGATTACCAGATGTCACGGGGTCTGTGTGTGGATTCTTCGGCTTGTTTTCCAGCTGCGCGTCGTTCCGGGAGGCTGTGTATGGAATTCTCGTTCTCACGGCAGGCATTGCGTCGATTTCCCCTCTGGAAGTCGGCCGGCATTGTCCTTGCGAGGCCGTGCGTCGAAGTTCCGGTCACCCCGAAGATGTCGCGTCGTTCAGCGTCGGTGCACGGCGATTTTCTCGCCGCGGAACAAGCTGTGCGTCGAAATTTTTGGCGCACCAAGAGTCCAAATGAAAAAGAGAAGTCTTTTTGGTCCTGAGACTTCAGGGAACAGGAGGCAAGCTCTATCCAAGCCCTTGGAGAGCACTTTTACAGCCAGACAAGAGTTCAGCAAGGCAGCAAGGCAACAGCAAGGCAGCAGTCCTTTGTAGAAAGCAGTCAGGTGAGTCCTTTAGGCAGCCAGGCAGTTCTTCTTGGCAGGAGGCAGGTTCTGGTTCAGGTTTCTTCTCCAGCAAGTGTCTGATGAGGTAGGGCAGTGGCCCTGTTTTATACTAAATTGTGCCTTTGAAGTGGGGGTGACTTCAAAGAATGGCTAAGAAATGCACCAGTTCAATCCTGTCTGCCAGGGTCCCAGTAGGGGGTGTGGCAGTCCTTTGTGTGAGGGCAGGCCCTCCACCCTCCCAGCCCAGGAAGACCCATTCAAAATGCAGATGTATGCAGGTGAGGCTGAGTACCCTGTGTTTGGGGTGTGTCTGAGTGAATGCACAAGGAGCTGTAAACTAAACCTAGCCAGACGTGGATTGAAAGGTACAGAAAGATTTAAGTGCAAAGAAATTCTCACTTTCTAAAAGTGGCATTTCTAGAATAGTATTATTAAATCCGACTTCACCAGTCAGCAGGATTTGGTATTACCATTCTGGCCATACTAAATATGACCTTCCTGCTCCTTTCAGATCAGCAGCTGCCACTTCAACAATATATGAGGGCAGCCCCAATGTTAGCCTATGAAGGGAGCAGGCCTCACAGTAGTTTAAAAACGAATTTAGGAGTGTTACACTACCAGGACATATAAACTACACAGGTACATGTCCTGCCTTTTACCCACACAGCACCCTGCTCTAGGGGTTACCTAGGGCACACATTAGGGGTGACATATGTAGAAAAAGGGGAGTTCTAGGCTTGGCAAGTACTTTTAAATGCCAAGTCGAAGTGGCAGTGAAACTGCACACACAGGCCTTGCAATGACAGACCTGACACAAGGTTAAGGGGCTACTGAAGTGGGTGACACAACCAGTGCTGCAGGCCCACTAGTAGCATTTAATCTACAGGCCCTAGGCACATATAGTGCATTCTACTAGGGTCTTACAAGTAAATCAAATAGCCAATCATGGATAAACCAATCAACAGTACAATTTACACAGAGAGCATATGCACTTTAGCACTGGTTAGCAGTGGTAAAGTGCCCAGAGTTCAAAAGCCAACAACAACAGGTCAGAAAAAATAGGAGGAAGGAGGCAAAAGGTTTGGGGATGACCCTGTCAAAAAGCCAGGTCCAACATGACCCCCTTCCAGACTAAAGCCAGGGGGGAACAATCACTATCCTAATGTAATTCCCTGTTTGAGGCGACAGAACAAGGACCCAGGCCCACAACAGCAGGGGCATGCTCCAGTTCTTCGCCTTCCTGACTCCGAATGGGTCCCTCAGTCCATACTCTCAGGCCCCACTAAGCCAACCCATGGGGAACCTTTCTCCTTACCTGTGGATACCATCTGTGCAGCACCTAACCTTACTTTGCTCACAGATGTATCCCAGGAGCAGGATAGTACCACCAGGACCAACACAATGGTGTTGCCCACTCTATCCCCGGGGTGTGACACTTGTCCCCTTCCCAGGGATAACTCTGTCCACCCTGACAGCAAGCCACAGTGGTTACTGACAGCTGTCAGGGATGAGAGCCAGGCCCCAGGCCTCTCAAAGCTCTCCCACCACTGTGGCTGTGGAGAGTGGGGGGTGGTAGCCCCAGGTGCTGGGCACACTTTAACCACTCTCCCTTCCACTAGGTCAGGGATGACAGCCTGAACCTGGTCCTCCCCTCTAGAGCTCTGTACCCTCCCTCCTGAAGCGGTACCCCCAGAGTCCAACATGGTCAGGGTGCTTACAGAAGTCGCCCTGTACCATTCCTCCACCAGGGCAGGGCTTTTAACATGTAACTGGCCCTCCAACCTGGGGCCTGTACCTTCAGGTTGGACTAGGGCCCGGGGTGAGGCTTCCCTCCCCCTGCCCTCCCTTCTGGGGTCCAGCACCCTCCAACTAGGAGTGGCCTCCTCAGAAGACAACATGGTAGGGGCACTGTTATCAGTAGCCCCTCCCTCCAGGTCCGGGGGGACACCCTGAACCTTGTTTTCCAGCCCAGGGTCTGTAGCCTCAGACTGGATCACTGCCTGGCAAACCAGGACTTTCTGGGGGACACACCTATCCCCCACCAGGTCAGAGTTTAGCCTCTGAACCTGGCCGTCCAACCCAGAGTCACCACCCTGAGGTTGAACCATTGCCTGGCATGCCAGGACTTCCTGGGAGGCACACTCACCCCCCACAAGGTACACACCGTCCCCAAGGGCCACACAAGAGTGTGGTTGGCGCAGGTCTCCTTACCTCTGCCCATCCAGCAGAGTCTGGATCTCCCCCAAACCAGAAACGGTTTCACCTGGGTCATTCCTGGGGGGCTCTGCTCTCAGAGCTGACCCGTGACTGTCCAGGACCTCCACTGGGGTGCGCAACCCCCTCTCAATCCTCTGTCTGGACTTCTGCACCCCCTCACTAGGAGTGGTACTGCCAGACAAAAGAACTGGTGGAATGCTGGCTACAGTCACCCCCCCAAGTTCTTCTGACACTACGGGGCCTCCCTCAACAGGTGGCCCTACGGTACCGGCTATGCTTCCCACCTGGTGTTCCCTCATGGAATACTCGAGGACCAGGGACCTACCTGGGACACTACAATCCTCTCCCACCTCACTTGGTTGGGAAACACCTAGACCACTCCCTTTAGGAGCACCCCCAAATGCCTCTTCGGACTCTCTGGTTTTCACCCAGAAGTCTGCCTCCATTGTAAGCTCCCTGGGGTCAGAGAACTCACACTCCACCTGGTGTTGGCATAGCTCTGGAAAATAAGGACCAGACATATGCTCTCCAGCAATTACATCACTCTGCCCTTCACATGTATTAACCACAGTACCCTTCACCCAACCATCCAGTGACTCAGCCTTGAAGAAGCACTCTACATCACCCTCCTGAGACTGGTGAGACAGTATCTGACTGTCCCTGACACTCATACCATACTCTTCTGGGATGTCTCCACACTCTATATCCAGGACGTCCACCAGGGGGGAACCCTTTTCCCTGTCACTCTCTGCTAGAGCCAGTAAAGTGTCCCTCCCCCCAGTAGGAATATGACTCCCTGTGCCAGTTCCCCAATCCTTCTCAGGGACCCTGTGCATAACAGGAACTACCTCATACTCTTGAACCGCCTGGGGTGTGTCAACTCCCTTCTTCAAGTTGGGCACCACATCTCTGGGATTGTGCCCTTCTTCAGCAGTACTGGATGCAAGACTTTTGCTGCCACCATCTGAACTGGACTCAGCCCTTCTGGCCTCCAGTTGAAGCTCTTCACAGCTCAGCTCTTGAGCTGCAATCCTTTTTTTTCCAGGGCTAAGTTTCTTGCTGCCTCAGCCCTTTCAATAAAGTCATCTAGCTCCTCCAGCGACCGCTCTCGAACTAGGAGCCATTCATCTCTCACTGGTTCTCTTTCATCATCTGAGTAGTCTTCCTCCTCATCTGAGCAGTCCTCCTCCTCACCTGAGGAGTACTTAGTCATTTGTTTTTTTGCTGCCTCTTCCTCTGCCCATCTTTCTTCCCCCCAGGTTATGTAGGTATCTAGCAGTTCCATCTTAGTAGATCTCCTTGACATAGGAAGGCCCCATTTTCTGCAAAGCCTCCTTAGGTCAGCCTTAGTGAGGCATTCAGTAGGCACAAAGAATGACACACAGTAGATACCCATTCTCAATCTGATAAGGTATCACAGGCAAAAACCAAAATCCAAAGTCCAAAATATCAATGATATATCCAGGAGGACATCAGAGAACCAAAAGCAAAATTATGAAAAATCAAGTTGACCTTCAACTGTGGGTAGGTAGTGAAATACTTAGCTACTGTATGTCACTGCACAAATACAAGTCCTATCCTCACCGCTGATCACCAATGTTCGAAATGGGGATTTTGGTTGGCAGTCAGGTTACCCTCTGTCCAAGCAAGAAACCTCACTTTAGTCAGGGTAAGTCACACACAATCCAAAATTATCCTGTGCCCACCCTCTGGTAGCTTTGCACGAGCAGTCAGGCTTAACTTAGAAGGCAATGTGTAAAGTATTTGTGCAATAAATCATACAATAACACAATATAGCAACACAAAAATACACCACACAGTGTTTAGAAAAATATATAATATTTATCTGGGTATTTGCAGGTCAAAACGATCAAAGTGAATATGAAAAAGTGATATGAAGTGTCTTAAGTCTTTAAAAAGCAAACAAAGTCTCTTTCAAGCACAAAGTACCTGGTTTAAAGTGGAAAATCTCCACCAAGGGCTGCAGAAGAAGAGATACGTGGAAAAATGGGGTGTGCGTCGATTTCTCCCCTGCGCACACGGACTTGCGTCGTTATTTTTCACGTGGGGAAGTCGTGCGTCGTTTTCCGGCGCGGAGACAGTTTCTTTGTGTGGGTTGCAGCATTACCAGATGTCCCAGGGTCTGTGCGTGGATTCTTCGGCTTGTTTTCCGGCTGCGCATCGTTCCGGGAGGCTGTGCGTGGAATTCTCGTTCTCACGGCAGCCGTCGCGTCGATTTCCCCTCTGGAAGTCGGGCGGCGTTGTCCTTGCGAGGCCGTGCATCGAAGTTCCGGTCGTCCCGAAGATGTCGCGTCGATCAGCGTCGGTGTGCGGCAATTTTCTCGCTGCGTAGCAAGCTGTGTGTCGAAATTTTCGGCGCACAAAGAGTCGAAATGAAAAAGAGAAGTCTTTTTGGTCCTGAGACCTCAGGGAACAGGAGGCAAGCTCTATCCAACCCCTTGGAGATCACTTTTACAGCCAGGCAAGAGTTCAGCAAGGCAGCAGGGCAACAGCAAGGCAGCAGTTCTTTGTAGAAAGCAGTCAGGTGAGTCCTTCAGGCAGCCAGGCAGTTCTTCTTGGCAGGATGCAGGTTGTGGTTCAGGTTTCTTCTCTAGCAAGTGTCTGATGAGGTAGGGCAGAGGCCCTGTTTTATACTAAATTGTGCCTTTGTGGTGGGGGTGACTTCAAAGAGTGGCTAAGAAATGCACCCGGTCCCCTCTCAGTTCAATCCTGTCTGCCAGGGTCCCAGTAGTTCAAAAGCCAACAACATCAGGTCAGAAAAAATAGGAGGATGGAGGCAAAAAGTTTGGGGATGACCCTGTCAAAAAGCCAGGTCCAAAACTCTTTGATTCCCAACCACATTTAAAATGCCCAACATGATGTTTCAAAGATAACAACATCTTTTTCTTTTTTAATTATTACATGTGTACCAGGGACGTAGCTTTCATTGGGACAGTCGGTGCAATCGACCGAAACTCAGAGGAGGTTGGGTTAGTCAGTCCAGCACCATCTCCAATTAGTTACTAGCCTGGTTACAGCCACAAATATATTTGTGAGTGTCTGTATGGGGTCTTATCAAATGTTTGCTCTTACCAGGGAGACTAGCAAGGGCTGTCAGATGACCAGGGAGATATTGGCCGAAAGGGGAGTAGATGCTGCAGTGGAGGGATGGGTGTTTTGAGAGGTTTTATATATGGGCCTCCATTTCATCATAAACTATTCTGTTTTGTCATTGGATGCCTGCATTTACAGGTATCCAATGACAAAGCATCTGAGCTCAAGATTTCACATGTGGGCCTCTGCCAATTTCATGCTGGTCAGAATGCAATGAAATGGGTGAGGCAAATGACACAGAAGGGAACGACCAAGCCAGCTCCAGACCCTACACTTGCTGTAGGAGAAACCTGTGTCCTATTCAAGAGTCACCCGCTGATTTGCTCTGGAATCTACTTATAGGCAAGGATCTAAACACAATAGGGTATATTTAAGAACCCATAGCACCACCTTAGGGCCACCAAACCATAGTTTTTTTAGGCTGAGGTGGCGCTAAAGTGGCTTTTTCTCTGTGCCATATTTACAAAGTGGAGCAATGCATGCATTACCCACTTTGTAAACCCTTGTGTCACATTATGCATGCGCAAGGCATAATGTATGCATGTAGGAGGCTGGCCTGGCTTGTAGTGGGTACCAGAGGTACTTACACCTTGTGCCAGGTCCAGTTATCCCTTATTAGTGTAGAAGAGGTGTTTCTACAGCTTAGACTGATAGAAGGAAGCTATGGCAAAACAGCTTAGGCTGAATTAGGAGACATGCAAAGCTCCTACTATAGCACTTATATCATATGCACAATATCATAAGAAAACACAATACACAGAGTTACTAAAAATAAAGGTACTTTATTTTTATGACAATATGCCAAAAGTATCTCAGTGAGTACCCTCAGTAAGAAGGTAAGTACTATACACAAGTTATATGTACACAAACCAAAATTAGGTAAGTAAGAGCAAGAAAAGTAATGCAAGCAGTGTAGAATTACAATAGGTTGCAATAGGAGCACATAGGTATAGGGGCAACACAAACCATACACTCCAAAAGTGGAATGAGAAACCACAAATGAACCCCAGACCTATGTGAGCTTGTAGAGGGTCGCTGGGACTGTAAGAAAACAGTGAGGGTTAGAAAAGTACCCCACCCCAAGATCCTGAAAAGTAGGAGTAAAGTGCACCTACTACCCCCAGAGAGCACAGAAGTTTTGATAGGGGAATTCTGCAGGAAGAACAAACACCAGCAGTGCACTGACAATGGATTTCCAGACTTGAGTACCTGTAAGACAAGGGGACCAAGTCCAATAGTCACAACAGTGTCCAGGGGAGGGGCAGGAGACCAGGAAACCCCAGTAGAAGGTGCAAGGAAGCTGCCACTGGTTGGAAGAAGCTTGGAGTTCTGCAAGGAAGAAGAGGACTAGGGTCTTCTCCTTTGGAGGACTGATGTCCCACGTCGCAATGAAGCTTGCAGAGGTGTTCCCACGCAGAAAGACGGAAAACAAGCCTTGCTAGCTGCACGGGTTGTGGTAGAGGTTTTTGGGAGCTGCTGAGGACCAGGAAGGACCAGGATGTTGCCTTTTGGAGGAGGAGACAGTGGGGGCACTCAGCAACTCAGAGAGTCCTCACAGAAGCAGACAGCACCCACAGAAGTACCCCAATAGGCACTTAGAAGAAAAGTTAACTGGAGTCCATGCGAAGTCACAAAAGGGAGTCCCACGATGCCGGAGGACAACTCAGAAGGTTGTGCACTGCAGGACGGAGTGCTGGGGACCCAGGCTTGGCTGTGCACAAAGGAAATCCTAGAAGAGTGCACAGGAGCCGGAGCAGCTGCAAATCATGCAGTACACAGTTTTGCAGTCTAGCGTAGGGAGGCAAGGACTTACCTCCGCCAAACTTGGACTGAAGAGTCACTGAACTGTGGGAGTCACTTGGACAGAGTTGTGGTATTCCAGGGACCATGCTCGTCAGGATGACAGGGGACCCATAGGACCAGTGATACAGTCTTTTGCTGCCTGTGTTAGCAGGGGGAAGATTCCGTCGACCCACAGGAGATTTCTTCGGAGCTTCTGGTGCAGGGTGAAGGCAGGCTACCCCCAGAGCATGCACCACCTGGAAACAGTTGAGAAAGCATTAGGCGCCACAATGTTGCTGGTAGTCGTCTTGCTACTTTGTTGCGGTTTTGCAGGCGTCCTGGAGCAGTCAGCGGTCGATCCTTTGGTAGAAGGTGAAGAAGGAGATGCAGAGGAACTCTGGTGAGCTCTTGCGTTTGTTATCTGACGAATTCCCCAAAGCAGAGACCCTAAATAGCCAGAAAAGGAGGTTTGGCTACCAAGTTAGGAGGATTGGCTACCAAGAGAGGTAAGAGCCTATCAGAAGGAGCCTCTGACGTCACTTGCTGGTACTGGCCACTCAGAGCAGTCTAGTGTGCCCCCAACACCTCTGTTTCCAAGATGGCAGAGGTCTGGGACACACTGGAGGAGCTCTGGGCACCTTCCCTGGGAGGTACTGGTCAGGGGAGTGGTCACTCCCCTTTCCTTTGTCCAGATTCGCGCCAGAGCAGGGCTGGGGGATCCCTGAACCGGTGTAGACTGGCTTATGCAGAGATGGGCACCATCTGTGCCCATCAAAGCATTTCCAGAGGCTGGGGGAGGCTACCCCTCCCCAGCCCTTCACACCTATTTCCAAAAGGAGAGGGTGTAACACCCTCTCTCAGAGGAAATCCTTTGTTCTGCCTTCCTGGGTCAGGGCTGCCTGGACCCCAGGAGGGCAGCAACCTGTCTGAGGGGTTGGCAGCAGCAGCAGTAGCTGCAGTGGGGACCCCGGAAAGGCAGTTTGGCAGTTACCCGGGTTCTGTGCTAAAGACCCTGGGATCATGGAATTGTCCCCCCAATACCAGAATGGTATTGGGGGGACAATTCCATGATCTTAGACATGTTACATGGTCATGTTCGGAGTTACCATTGTGACGCTATACATAGGTAGTGACCTATGTATAGTGCACGCGTGTAATGGTGTCCCCACACTCACAAAGTCCGGGGAATTTGCCCTGAACGATGTGGGAGCACCTTGGCTAGTGCCAGGGTGCCCACACACTAAGTAACTTTGCACCTAACCTTCACCAGGTGAAGGTTAGACTTATAGGTGACTTATAAGTTACTTATGTGCAGTGGTAAATGGCTGTGAAATAACGTGGACGTTATTTCACGCAGGCTGCAGTGGCAGGCCTGTGTAAGAATTGTCAGAGCTCCCTAAGGGTGGCAAAAGAAATGCTGCAGCCCATACGGATCTCCTGGAACCCCAATACCCTGGGTACCATATACAAGGGAATTATATGGGTGTACCAGTATGCCAATGTGAATTGGTAAATTTAGTCACTAGCCTGTTAGTGACAAATTTGGAAAGCAGAGCGAGCATAACCACTGAGGTTCTGGTTAGCAGAGCCTCAGTCAGACAGTTAGTCATCACACAGGGAACACATACAGGGCACATACTTATGAGCACTGGGGCCCTGCCTGGCAGGGTCCCAGTGACACATAGACTAAAACAACATACATACAGTGAAATATGGGGGTAACATGACAGGCAAGATGGTACTTTCCTACAACGCAAGGGAGCGTTCCGGCACTAGGAGGCCTTCAAAAATGGCACAGAGAAATGTAACATATTTTCCTGCGCCATTTTTACCGTCACGTTTAATGCCTGCTTCTATAGAAACCTACGTGCCTCCTTGCACTATGTTACACCACCATCAACATTTTTGAAAAAGCGCCACGATAACATCAAAACCTTTAATGCTATTGTGCTAACGAATGCCATGGTGCGCTGTGTTATAAATACCGCGCAACCATGGTGTCGTTAGGTGCCGGTAAGGGGGGGGGGCGCAGAAAAAGTGGCGCATCAGCTCTGATGTGCCACCTTTTCTTAAATATATGCCAATGGATATGCCTCGAACCTCATGCCTAATTAAAAGGCCAAGCTGCTGGCACCCACAATCCATATTTTGTCCCACAGTTGTGCCTCTCAGCATCCCCAATAATTATTATGAGACTTCGATGAATCATTCCTGTAGACAAGTTTCTGAGCTTCTGTTGAAATTCTACTCACAATGCATCCAGAGCTCAACGGTTCTGAAATAAGCATAGGAGAGTGGTGACAGATCACTGGAGTTTGTTATGCCTGTCAGGAATGCTGCCCCCATGAAACCTGTTTCTGTCATGATTAATCGTTATTGTCTCTGTGCAATCTCATTGCTGCTATGTACCAGAGAGAGCAAAGCAGTTTTCCCCTAGGTTTGTACTTTCACTTCGTGCTTCTGTGGATTACATGCAATCCTTGATTTCGATGTGAGCAAAAACATAGCGCATTGTTGACTGTGAAAGCCGAATAAACATTTCTTAAATTAATATGTCCATAAAGCTTACATTTTGAAGCTATATGCCCACCCTGCAAAATTGACCGCATGTAGTTACTCTAGATAAAAGAGGCAAAGTGATTTACCCAGGACCACACAATTGTGCACAATATTTACGTGGTGGGATTCAGACACAATTCTCCGGTTGCTGAAGTTTAACAACTTAATGAATAGATCACGTAATTCACCTTGCCCTTTCTCCTAACATTCCTCTATCTGTTGAATTCAAAATGTTAAACAAACTGCCTGGAGTGTGTATGGAGAGCGTAAATAGATGCTCTGTTAGCATCTCATTGAAGACTTTAAAAACCTGTGTTTGTGTTAGTCTTTCTTCCAGTATTACTAAAGATACACTCAAACGTCGCATTTTCCAACCGTATCACTGTCTCAATGACTAAATAAAGAGAAACAAAACATTCGCAGTCTTTCGAGGTTTTGAATTCCCTTAAAATGTCCATCATTCATTTAAAGTGCAATAGCCATCACCTTTTCCATTCTACGCTGTTGCAGTAAAATAGTTTGACGTTATATTGCATACACCAGTGGTTCCCAACCTGTGGTCCGGGGACCCCTGGGGGTCCCAAAGCCTTCTCAGGGGGTGCGTGAGAGCCTAGAAAATGAAAAAATATTAACAAATATTGACAAATTAGTTCCCCAGCTTCCAGTAATGACTCAGGCGGGGGTCTACGGATTCCCATGATGATTCAGTGGGTATCCCTGGGTTCCATTAATGTTAAAGTGGGGGTCCACAGAAATCAAAAGGTTGGAAACCACTGGCATAAACCATACAAGCTGGTGACAGTTGTTTTCTTTTTTCTACTAAAATGATTGTCTTAAAATATATTTTTAATGAATGTGCCTAATAAAGGTGTGAGTTTTTTAAGAGTAAAAACTGTGATTAAAAAAGTACATTTATTTATTGTGATGACTGTTTTAGTATATTTGATACCAACCATGTCTATCACTTAGTCATGCTAACTCTTGTAATGCTAGTTTCCCAAACATTGGGCCACTAGAGAGAGCATGCAGCTTTACCTTCCGCACAGCTCGGTGCTTCCTACAACCATTTAGAAGACCAAAATGCCTGCGTTTTGTTGAATTGGCGTTCATGGCCCAAAGTCCCTTGGTCAGACACCTGTTCATCTTTATATTAAGCACGTTTCCTGTAGATGATTGATAGCCCGTGCTTAGCAATCTGTCAAAAGGGCCTTCCAACATATTGTTACTAGGGTGACCACCTGGCATTGTGGCAGATTCTGGGCAGGACTGTAAAAAGTTCAGGACAAAGGGTCAAAATTCAGGATTAAAATTCAAGGACAAACGTCAATTTTACAGACACACACAAGAGAGGCCATGCCTCACTATGTTGTCAGTGCATTTATTTACTCTTTTTTAACATAGGACAATTTATTCACTGTGGTCTTTTTGTGATTGCCTCCTGGTATGCTACATTCAGGAGTCACATTACATCCTTGTTCAATAGTAAATTAATGCCCTTCAGTACAGTGGCAAGGACATCACCCCTACCCAAATCTACCCAATCTTTCTTGAAGAGAAAGTAACAGCAACATTTTGATTATGTTTCTGAACATTTTAAAACTCCTGGCAAACAGTTTGGGAAACATTAAGGTAATGAACCTTATGCTAGTTTAAACAAATTGAACAAACAACACATCTGGCTTACCCCAACTGCCCATGGACTTTCATCCTAAAAAAAAATTTAAGAGGCAGGACAGATAGTGTGGGCGACAGTCTCACACCTAATGTCGGGATATGAGGTACCCACAACTTGTCTGTAGTCTCACAGCACTAGAGTGTATGTCTAGGACTCTACATTATCTCAGAAATGAGAGCCGGGACTACCAATCAAAGACAATAAAAAAGGAGGATGGAATTGAGATCAAATGGGAGAACCACAGCAAGTGATTTGAAGGGTTGTTGCCAAAAATGGGATCAATAAGGAAGAGAAAAACAAGGTGGGACAATTCCTAAAATCAGAGAAGATGGGCCCACCAAGACTATCGTAAGATATTGGGTACCTGGGGAGTTGTCTCTGCACACAAGAGTGAAACAGAAGAGGCACTGTCAAGTGGTTGAACAAGCAACACTGATCCACCTTGGCAAGCTCTTCTGGTGCAATGGTCTGCTGTTCGTGCTTGTGAAGGGTGAGCAGGGGCCAGACCCCTTGCAAGGTTGTGCAAGGCAATTGCCAGTTTCGTCCATGTTTTTAAATGTTTTGAAATTGAGCAAAAGCCAAACTAGTGATCTGGGTTATCCCTAAGTGTCAACTACACATAGAATCTTCAAAATATTTGGGATGTAAATTGCACTAACAAAATGTAAACATTTTAAAATGTAATTAGTGTTTTTTTAACATATGGCACTGTTTTCCCCTTTGTATACAATTAGATCTCAGTTTGAACTGGGAACCAGTTACCTTTTGGTACCTAGTGATTAATATCTACCATTCCCCCACTGATTTGCATCAGGGAAATCTTGGCAGAGCATCACGGTCCCTCCAAGCCTAGTTTGCTTTTTCAGCTTCTCTTCTGCTTTCTGTAGTGGGCCACGAGGCACTAGTGAAGATTGTGTGCTACACCAATGATAGTAATATTTTGCAAACCTTCCCCTGCTCGTCCTTCATTCCTTCTCCAGACATGCCACACATCTGGTTTGGTCACTGGGGCGCCATTGGGTAGCTCTTTCCACTCTGAAGCTACAGTGACTGCAGTTGGATTAGGTCCTCTGGACTTAGAATGCTATTATTCAGCTGCACAGGTCCATGGGTGGCTCGCTGGATTTCTGCCCACCTCCCTGCATGAGATGGGGTTTACCAGTAAAGACTTTTAAGGGAGGCATAATGCACTGCTTATTGTTTCCTACTGACCATTCTATGTATCACCATCCAGGGTTATCATGCACAGCTTTCTCTTGCCTTGCTAGAACCTGTAAACACACTGACATGAAGAAACCCTATGCTCCTGCACTACCTCTGCTAAGCCTTCCCACTCGCACAGGAAGCCTGTGCTCAGAGCAACTACATCAGTGGCATGCTGCAGGTATCTTAAAATTTGGGGAATTGTTTCTGGACGGCGAGCTACTAAATTTCAAAACCCTTGTGGCAGACTACCATCTTCATCACGGTCAACTACTTACTTACAACCACCTTAAATAATCATTAAATGCCCTATTTTATGTCTTCCACCTAGCGCTAACCCTACAACAGGTGTGCCAGAAGCTCTGCACCATAGGAACAGGTGGCAAACTGATAGAATGGGTGTACAGCCCTTTCCTGCAATATGGAAACCACTCCAGGTTTTCTTGTCATACTACCTGGGTGATTTGATGTGGCCAAACCTCTGCAAGATTTGGACTGGACTAAAATACTGGACTTTCCCCACAAAGTATCCCACGGCTGTCACTTTAAGTACATCCATAGTGCTATCTTTTGAATGCATTCCGCCTTTTGCTTGTCATTGGCCTTGTGATTTGTAACTCACATTTTGTTGCTTTTAATATGCTGGCTTTATTTTTTTTAGGGTATGCAGCTTGAGTTCGTCCATTCCCTTGCCAAAACCATATTTACAGTATCTTTCTGAATGCTGCCTTTCTGTAAAAAGGCCTGAAAATCATGTTCTTATCTCATAACATTTGCTGTGCATTCAAAGAACAAAGTCAAATGTCAGGCTCTGTCTTCGGTGGGAACTTAGGTGGTCATTACAACCCTGGCGGACGGTGTTAAAGCGGCGGTAAGACCGCCAACAGCCCAGCGGTAAAGAAATTGGAATTACAACCGTGGCGGAAACCGGCAACAAAGACAGCCACTTTAACACTCCGACCGCCACGGCGGTACAAACAAAAAGCGCGGCGGTCACCGCCAACAGCAGGCGGAAGACAAAGTACCGCCCACAGTATCACAACAGGCCAATCTGTCACATTTTCCGGGGCGGATTCACCGCGGACAAAAACACAGCAGAAACAGGACTTCGAAGGGAAAACGCTCACCTCAACACACTCCATGAGGAATCCGGACGCTATGGAACCAGAGCTGCAGATCCTGCCAGCCCTTATCTTCTTGCTCCTCTACCAGTTGCATGAACGCCAGCGGCAAAAACAATGGTGAGTACTGCACCTACGACACAGGGGAGGGGGGAGGGAAAAAACAGGAACACACGCAACACGCAACACGCAACACCCCCACACCCACCCTCACCCACTACAACAAACACACCAATACAGCATGATGCATTACAGTTACACCCCCCAATCCTCCCGAAGAATGCAAAGACAAAAGGAAATGAGTGTAACCATGTAATATATTAAAATCAAGTACACAAAAAAAAAATATATATATATACACTATAAATAAAATATACACCAAGCTTAGTAGTCCAGGAAGTGCTCCAATGAAGTCCGAGGAATACTGGACCCTCACGGTATGGGCGAGGCCCACACAAGATCCCCGACCATGATGGAGAGAACACTGCAGGGGCATCAGGGAGCAAGAAAACCGGCACCTCAGGGGGAGGGAAAGGGGGGGCACCTCAGCCGGTTGAGTGTACAACGCCAAATCCACGAGAGGGCCACATGCCCACTGTTCCATCCTGGGGAGTGCAAAGCCACAGTCTCTCAAGTCTCTACAGTGGGTGGTTTGCCCACTGTTCCATCCTGGGAGTGCAAAGCCACAGTCTCTCAAGTCTCACAAGTGGGAGGTTTGCCCACTGTTCCATCCTGGGTAGTGCAAAGCCACAGTCTCTCAAGTCTCTACAGTGGGTGGGTTGCCCACTGCTATATCCTGGGAAGAGCAAAGCCACAGTATCTCAAGTCTCTTCAGTGGGTGGGTTGCCCACTGTTCCATCCTGGGAAGTGCAAAGCCACAGTCTCTCATGTCTCTCCAGTGGGTGGGTTGCCCACTGTTCCATCCTGCGGAGTGCAAAGCCACAGTCTCTCAAGTCTCTACAGTGGGTGGTTTGCCCACTGTTCCATTCTGGGGAGTGCAAAGCCACAGTCTCTCAAGTCTCTACAGTGGGTGGGTTGCCCACTGCTATAACCTGGGGAGTGCAAAGCCACAGTCTCTCAAGTGGATAACAGTCTCCACTGGTTCTGGAGGGGGCATTGTGCCCAGAGTGCTTCATCCTGCTAAGGACAGAGGTAGTGGATGACAGTCTCCACTGGTTCTGGATGGGGCATTGTGCCCAGAGTGCTTCATCCTGCTAAGGACAGAGGTACTGGATGACAGTCTCCACTGGTTCTGGAGGGGGCATGGTGCCCAGAGTGCTTCATCCTGCTTGTGACGGACTCAGTAGCGTCAGTGCCCTTGGCGCTCATGGGCCAGCGGTGCTTGTGGCGGCGGTGCCCTGTTCAGCGGTGCTTGAGGCGGCGGTGCCCTGTTCCGCTGTGCTTGAGGTGGCGGTGCCCTGTTCAGCGGTGCTTGAGGTGGTGGTGCCCTGTTCAGCGGTGCTTGAGGCGGCGGTGCCCTGTTCAGCAGTGCTTGTGGCGGCGGAGTCCTGTTCAGCGGTGCTTGAGGCGGCGGTGCCCTGTTCCTCTGTGCTTGAGGTGGCGGTGCCCTGTTCAGCGGTGCTTGAGGCGGCGGTGCCCTGCTCAGCGGTGCTTGAGGCGGCGGTGCCCTGTTCAGCGATGCTTGAGGCGGCGGTGCCCTGTTCAGCAGTGCTTGTGGCGGCAGGTTCCTCTGCAATGACTCATCTGCTGGCGGTCCTCTCTAGCCCAGCGGGGCTTTTGCTGGCGGTCCTCTCTAGCCCAGCGGGGCTTGTGCTGGCGGCCCTCTCTAGCCCAGCGGGGCTTGTGCTGTCGGTGGCCTCTTGGAAAGCAGGGCAGGTGCTGGCGGTCCTCTCTAGCCCAGCGGGGCTTGTCCTGGCGGTCCTCTCTAGCCTAGCGGGGCTTGTGCTGGCAGTGGCCTCTTGGGCAGCAGGGCAGCAGGGCAGGTGCTGGCGGTCCTCTCTAGCCCAGCGGGGATGATGGCGGAGGCCCCCTGGGCAGGAGGGCAGGTGCTGGCGGTGGTCTCCTGGGCAGCGGGGATGATGGCGGTGGCCTCCTGGGCAGCGGGGCAGGTGCTGGCGGTGGCCTCCTGGGCAGTGGGGATGATGGCGGTGGCTTCCTGGGCAGCGGGGATGATGGCGGTCTTTTCCGCCGTGCTGCTCTTCCCAGCCTTGCCGGGTTTCTTGTGGCCCTTCCCCACCTTGGAAGGTGTCACAGCTGACTCCACACTCCCACCGGGACCCCTGGGAGCGGCTTTGGTGGCTGGAGTCTTTCCCCTCTCCTGCCAGGCACTGGCCAACTTCTGATGCTTGACAGGTGGGGGACTGTCCGTGCTGTGGCTCCGTGCCACACTGGCTGCACTGGTGGCCGGTGCACTCCATATTCCGGTGACTACAGGCACCACTGGTCCCGGAGAAGTTGTGGCTGAGGTGCTAGGTTGGGACCTGGAGAGTTGGGACCTAGGAGATGAACGGGGTGGGGGAGGTGTGGGAAAGAGGTCAAGGTTGGACAGGAAACGTTTTTTGGAGACACTGGGATGGGAAGCTGGAGGGGGTTTGGGAGTGGAGGAAGAGGTTATGGTTGTATGAGGTGTTCATTTGGTGACTTTGGGTGAAGGCGCATGCGCTGGGGGCTGTCGTGTGGTGGATGGCTGTTGGGTGGGTGTGTGCCTGCGTTTGCGTTTCTTGGGAGGTGGTGTCACAGACACACTGGGAGAGGACACAGGGGACGTGTGAATGGCAGTGGAGGTGGCGACTGCACATGCGCAGGGTGTGGTAGAGTGTGTGCTGGTGATGGCAGTAGTGGCTGTAGATGTAGTGCATGCAGGTGTGAGTGGAGATGGGACTGGGAGGGAGGAGGAAGACGAGGAGGAGGGGGACACAGTGGAGGCAGTGGATGTTGGTGTGTCTGCATGTGTGTGATGCTTGTGTGAGTGCCTGTGGGATGTGTGGTGCTTATGTTTGCCTAAGCTTCCCTTGTGTGTTGACGTGTGTGCATGCTGGTCTGATGATGTGCTTGGGATAGGCTGGGGTACAGGGGATTGGGTCTGAGTAGAGGAAGTTGGAGGGGGGGAGGCTAGAGACGGGGACAATCGCTGCCATCAGTGCTGAGGCCAGAGCTCGCTGAAAGGCCGCCTGACCAGAATGAATGCCCTCCAGGAATGCATTTGTTTGTTGCAACTGCCTTTCTACACCATGGATGGCATTCAAAATGGTAGACTGCCCAACAGTGAGGGACCTGAGGAGGTCAATGGCCTCCTCACTGAGGGCAGCAGGGGTGACTGGGGCAGGGCCTGAGGTGCCTGGGGCGAAGGTGGTACCCACTCTCCTGGGTGAGCGGGCACGAGGCAAAGGCTGAGGGGCTGCTGAGAGGGCGGTGCTGGTAGGGGGGTGGCGGCTGTACCTGTAGATGCGGGGGCACAGATGGTGCCGCCACCACAAGGGAGCTCCCATCAGAGGACGAGTTCGTGTCACTGATGTCAGCTCCTGTCCCCGCCGTGGAGCTCCCCTCGCCCTCTGTCCCACTGGTGAACTCCAAGTCCGTAGTGTCGCCCTCCAGGGCCATGTGGGATGCAGCTCCCTCCTTCTCCGGTGCCAGTGCTCCTCCGCCTGATGATGCTAATGCACACAAGAACAGGGAGACCACAAAAGGGGGGGGAATGACAGAAGAAAGACATGTTGAATGCATGCATTACCGCTACCGTTGGCGGACACGACAGACACAGAAGCCCCTTGCACTACGCCGCACTCTTTGGCTCCACTGTTCAATCCCTGGGACATGGCCTACAAGGCTATGGACGACATCTGCACACATGGATGACACAGGGGCATGACTAGGTGTACTTGGCACTCTACAGAGGTGGGGTGGGGTGCCACATGGCCTGCCTTACGGAGGGACCTTGCCTACTAAACTCGCCCTGGCCTAGGAAAACCCACAGCCCACCTCCCCCACCCAGACACCTCCACTGCACGCAAAATCAGCAGGATGAGAGTGTACTCACCCCCTTGTGGCTTCTGTGATGCCCTCAAGCGCCCATCCAACTCCGGGTACGCCACCGCCAGGATTCTGAACATTAGGGGGGTTATGG
This sequence comes from Pleurodeles waltl, assembly GCF_031143425.1. NCBI lineage: Eukaryota > Metazoa > Chordata > Amphibia > Caudata > Salamandridae > Pleurodeles > Pleurodeles waltl. The sequence continues at coordinate 50,260,983 of NC_090439.1, forward strand.
TGCGACAGGCACCCCTCCCAAGTTGGGAGGCCATCCCCAGCTGAGCCTCCGCTGTCTTCTTGCTCCAGCGGCGAATGTCCTCCCATCTTTACCGGCAGTGGGTGCTCCATCTGTGGTAGACCCCCAGGGTCCGGACGTCCTTGACGATGGCACGCCAAATTTCTTTTTTGTGGTGGGTGGTGATCTACATGAATTGTACAGGGGGTTGAGAAAAGTTATTACCAACTGCACCATCACAGTCATTGGCCCCCATCCCTTCCCTTGCCATGTGGCACATGCATTCATCGTCGTTTCATGCACGCCTCAATCCCTTCCCCCATCTTTCATCCACCCCACTCCACACAGGCATAGCCCATACAGCATGCTCGCAGTGTATGTACCTGTTTGTCTGGAGGACCGTAGAGTAGCGTGTACTGGGGGAGGACTCCATCCACGAGTTTCTCCAACTCCTCCGATGTGAAGGCAGGGGCCCTTTCCCCAGATGCACGAGCCAATGTCTCTTCCAGACTGAGGTCACAGCAGCACTGGTAGTGTAGGTCCTCTCCTGTCGAATATCAGGTATCGAGTGATTGAACAGATAGAAAATGGCGGTCACGTCTGTGGCGGTGCGTACCGTCACCACCAGCGTACATCATCATTGGCTCCTGGGACCCATAGTGTCCAATGTTAACCAACGCAGCATTGTGCTGCGGTCTTCGACCGCCTACTGCGACGGTGCACAATTCCAGCGCAGTTACCTCACATCCCATGGTCCCACTTTAGAGGTCAGGCAGCCGCCATTTCCGGGGCCCACATGGCTTAATTTTTAACTATGTCACACATGCCTAGGCCTAGCCTCAACACACATACAGGCCACTTTTCGGATTATGATTCGTGTTCTGTGTAAGCTGTGGGTACGTACCTCTAAGTTGGTTGACTCTGTGCTCGCTGTTGTCATTCATAGGGACCGTCCGCTGGGACATGTGAGGAGGTTGCGGCATCCTCCGGTGTACAGACCGCTGGTGGACCTGTCGACAATGGAGGAAAGACATGTGATCATCACCTACAGGCTTGACCGTGCCACAATCCATGAACTGTGTACCCAGCTGGAGCCAGACCTGATGTCAGCTATCCGCCATCCCACAGGAATCCCTCTCAAATGCAGGTGCTGTCAGTACGCCAATTCCTTGCAAGTGGGTCATTTCAAACAACAGTGGCCATAGCATCAGGGATGAACTCAGCCTATGTTTTCCAACGTGTTGTCCAGAGTGTTGTCTGCCCTGCTGAAACACTTGCGGAGCTACATCGTTTTCCCTAAGGTGGAGGATTTGCCTACAGTGAAAGGTGATTTCTATGCCCTGGGACATATCCCCAACATCATAGGTGCCATTGATGGGACACATGTGGCTTTGCTCCCCCCGCAGGAGTGAACAGGTGTACAGAAGCCAGAAGTTATCATTCCATGAATGTGCAGATGGTGTGTTTGGCAGACCAGTACATCTCCCATGTGAATGCCAAGTTCCCTGGCTCAGTGCATGACGCCTACACCCTGCGGAATAGCAGCATCCCTTATGTGATGGGTCAACTCCAGAGGCACCGGGTGTGGCTATTAGGTGAGCACCTGGAAGCAAGACAGTGGGAATGGTTGTCTGGGGATATCCCTACAGGTTAGTGTGTGTCTAACAGTTGCCCCTCGCCATTTGCAGGTGACTCTGGTTACCCCAACTTGTCATGGCTACTGACCCCAGTGAGGAATCCCAGGACAAGGGCAGAGGAACGCTACAATGAGGCCCATGGGCGAACTAGGAGGGTGATCGAGCGGACCTTTGGCCTCCTGAAGGTGAGGTTCAGGTGCCTCCATATGACAAGTGGATCCCTATTCTATTCACCAAAGAAGGTGTGCCAGATCATCGTAGCCTGCTGTATGCTTCACAACTTAGCTTTGCGACGACAGGTGCCTTTTCTGCAAGAGGATGGTCCAGATGGCGGTGTTGTTGTAGCTGTGGAGCCTGTGGACAGTGAAGACGAGGAAGCAGAAGAAGAAGACATGGACAACAGGAACTCAGTGATCCTGAAATATTTCCAGTGAGACACAGGTAAGAATACAAACCTGCCTACTACATGTACTTTAACACTACTACCTCTCTACTCTCTGTCGTTTTCACCCAGTGTATGGTCACTGAGTTGTCACTTTCCCTTATGATTTCACAGATGTGTGTCCCACAGTGTGACATCTGCTTTGTTTCCTCATGGACAAGATCTGTGTGACATAGGTATGTTGACATTACAATCGAAAGAGCACTTTGCCACTGTAATTGCTAATGCACTATTTCGAAATCACAGACTGACTCCAGATTGTTTTGTGCTTCAAGGGTGTTTATTTAAGTGCTCAATATTGGAGTGGGTTGTTAAATGGTGAGGGGTGATGGTGGAGGAATGTCCATGGCAGAGTCCAGTCTATTAGTCTCACAGGTGCATTGCCCAAATGGGCATAGGAAGTGGAGCTGGGGCAGTTTAAGGATGGACAGGGTGACAAAGATGACATTCAGGGTGGTCTCTTTTCTTGGCGGGGGTCTTGGCATCGTTCTCTGTCTTTGTCCTGGATCTCAGGGACCGTTTGCGGGGTGGTTCTCCCTGTGCAGGGGGTGGGGTGCTGGTGTGGTGGTCCTGTGGCGGTGCCTCCTGTCCACTAGCGCCGGCGGAGGTGGTGGGCAGTTCATCGTCCATGCTAGTGTCAGGGGCCCCTTGTTGTGCCACAGTGTCCTTCCTGGTGTTGAGGACATCCTTCAGCACCCCTACGATGGTTCCCAGGGTGGAATTGATGGTTCTGAGTTCCTCCCTGAAGCCCAAATACTGTGCCTCCTGCAGCCGCTGGGTCTTCTGAAACTTGGCCAGTACCGTTGCCATTGTCTCCTGGGAGTGGTGGTAGGCTCCCATGATGGAGGAGAGGGCCTTGTGGAGAGTGGGTTCCCTTGGCCTGTCCTCCCCCTGTCGCACACCAGCCCTCCCAGTTCCCCTGTGTTCCTGGGCCTCCGTCCCCTGGACCATGTGCCCACTACCACTGCCCCCAGGTCCCTGTTGTTGTTGGGGTGGTGAGTTAGCCTGGGTTCCCTGTAGTGGTGCACACACTGCTGCTTGACTTGTCCTGGGGACAGAGGTATGGGCCCGCTGGGTGGGTGCTGTGCTGCTGTTTCCAGAGGGAGGAAGCTCTGTAGTGGCCTTTGACTGTGTGAGGGGAACCGACTGTCCAGAGGTCCCCAATGGGCCGGGCTGGTCATCTAGATCCAGTTGGACAGAGGTGTTGTCATCACTGTGGGCCTCTTCTGTTGGTGGTGTGGACATGTGTGGACCCTCCAGTCCGGTGACATTAGGTAGGGGTCCTGCAGGGGTATAAAAGGATGTTTATTACATCTGTGTGTGGCATGGTGTGCAATGGGTGGGTGACCGTGTACCCCAGTGCTTGCATTCCTGTGTGGGACCTTGTGTGATGATGGTTTAGGGGGGTGTATGGGTATGTGCAGTGGCCATGCTTTGGTGATGGGTGTCCATGCTTTGTTGTTGCATGCAGGGCTTGGGGATGGGATGTGTGGTTTGTGATATTGGGACATTTGTGAGGAGTTGGAGTGATGGGGGTGAGGGTGAGGGTGGGGGTATGTGATGGCATGCAGGTAGGGTGGGGGATGTAATAGTAAAGCTTTGACTTACCAGAGACCATTCCTCCATCTACTCCTGCGAAGCCCTCAGGATGCAGAATCGCCAAGACCTGCTCCTCCCATGTTGTTAGTTGTGGGGGAGGAGGTGAGGGTCTGCCGCCAGTCCGCTGAACCGCAAGGTGGTGTCTTGAGACCACGGAACCCACCTTCCCCCGTAGGTCGTTCCACCTCTTCCTGATGTCATCCCGATTTCTTGGATGCTGTCCCACTGCGTTGACCCTGTCCACTATTTTTCACCATAGCTCCATCTTCCTAGCTATGGAGCTGTGCTGCACCTGTGCCCTGAATAGCTGTGGCTCTACCCGGACAATTTCCTCCACCATGACCCTGAGCTCCTCCTCAGAGAACCTGGGGTGTCTTTGCCGTGCCATGGGGTGGTGTGGGTGATGTGTGGGGTGGTGTGTGTGGTGATAGGTGTGCTGATATGTAGTGCTGTGTTGTGTGGGGTGCGTGGATGTTATGTGGGTGATGGTGCTGTGTGCCTGTGGATGCTTGTTTGTAGATTGTAGTGTCTATCTCTGGCCTTCTTTCAGGATTTTGGTTGTAAGGGTTTGTGGGTGATGTGGGTGTGTGTTTTATTTTGTATTGGGTGTGTGGGAGTGGTGTGTGTATGTGTATCAGGTGTGTGTCTTTCGATTTGTCCAATGTGGTAGTGTTTTGAATATGTGTGTGTATTTTGAGCGCAGCGGTGTGTACCGCCAATGGAATACCGCGGTTAAAAGACCGCTGCGTGATTTCATGTGTTGTGATAGTGTGGGCGTATTTCTGTTGGCGTGACTGTGGAGGTTTTGTTTTTGCTGGTTTATCACTGACATTTGCTGTGGCGGACTTGTGTGGGTGTCTGAATTTTGGCGGATTCCGTGCTGTGGGTCGTAATAGCTGTGGTGGATTTCCGCTGCGGTGTGTTGGCGATCTTCTGCACGGCGGTAAGCGGCTTTTACCGCCAATGTTGTAATGACTGCCTTAGTGTTTACTTTTCTTTCTCTGACTTCAAAGTGGGAGAATGTATGCGACAATCTTGCTGGATACTGGGGTTAGGAAGGAGTTTTTTCTATCACATGACAACATTTAAATAAACTTTAGAATATATCAGAATTAGGAGTACAAATTAAGTAACTTTTTGTCAATTCTGAACTGTGGTGGAAACAAATACCTTTATATGATTAAAACACATCATTGCATTCGGTGATGCAATTTCCACACATCATCGTCAGTGCACAGTATATTTTGATTTGAAAAACTGTATATCTGTGCAAAAGTAATGGTCATTTCAATCAAAAATGTGTTGTCTGCAATGGCAGTGTGTTTCCACACCATGCATACTCCACTCCACTCTGCTCTGCACCACTCCACACCACTGCACCCTACTCTGCATCACTCTATTTTATGCCAATCCATGCCACTGCACTGCACTCTTCTCCATTCTGAACCACTCCACATTATGCCACTGCTCTCTATGCTACTTCATAGTATGCCTCCCTACTCTACTCTGTACCACTTTACTCTATGCCAATGAACTTTAAGCCTCTCTACCCCACTGCACTCTGCTCCTATGCACGCTACTCACTCCAGTCTAGGCAACACCAATCTAATCCACAAAACCACACTATATGCCACTCTGTAACACTGCACTGTACCCCACTGCACTCTAAGCAAATACATTCTGTGATAGAGGAGCTAAGGGTCAGGGTGGAGGAAATCATCCGGGTAGAGCCACAGCTATTCAGATCACAGGTGCAGCAGAAATCCATTGCTAGGAAGATAGAGCTATGGCAGAGAATTGTGGACAGGGTCAACGCCGTGGGACAACACCCCAAAACAAGGGATGACATCAGGAAGAGGTGGAACGACCTAAGTGGGAAGGTGCGTTCCACAGCAACAAGACACCAAATACCTGTACAGAGAACAGGTGGTGGACCACCACCTCCTCCCCCACAACTAACTACATGGGAGGAGCAGGTCTTGGCAATCGTGATCCTGAGGGCCTAGCAGGAGTAGGGGGAAGACTGGACTCTGGTAAGTCAAATCTCTTTTACTATCACCCCCCTACCTGCATGCCATCACAAACCCCCACCCTTACCCTCACTCCCACCACTTCACCACCTCACACACATCCCACCATCACAACCCACTCCTCCCAATACGAAGCCCTGCATGTAACACCAATGCAGGCACCCCCATCACAGACCTGCATGGACACCCGTCACTAAAGCATGCACACTAGAGAGAATCACCTAGCCCAAAAAATTAATACTCACACAAGGCAAAGCTGACAGGGCAGTAACAATCACACAGGGCAACACACCCATGCACAAGATGACACACACAGAAACAATAACACTGCATTTACATCCCAACAGGTCCCCACCCAACGCCACCAGAGAGGAGGTGCCAGCAACATTAAGTCCACCCCCAGAAAAGGCCCACAGTGATGACAGCAGCTCTGGAGGAAGGGGTTCCTGTCGAACCCTGACCCCCCTGATGGCCCACATACTGGCGGTGGACTATCCGGAGCTCGATGGGTGCTTGGGGGCGTCACAGCAGCCACAAGGGGATGAGTACAGTGTCCCAATATACTACTTGTGAATGGTGGGGTGCCATCTGGGTGGGGGATGTGTGCTTGTGGGTACCCCTAGGCCAGGCCATACATTGCAGGGTAGGCCCCATGTTGGGCTGCTTCTTATGTCAACCTCCTCCAACCAAGCTAGTAGGCATCCATTACTGGGTAGGTGGGACAAGATGGCCACAGCACACAGAGAGAAATGTCCAACAGTAAAACGAGAATAGGTAATCCTGGTGTCGTAATGAGTTGGGAGAAGTATGAAGTTGAAGCGAGTCTCAAATCCTGTTTGCAGATGGTGTCTTTATTTGTAAGTGTTCGAAATCATTGAGACATCATGGAGATACAGCCAACACGTGTTTCGTCACACAGGTGACTTCATCAAGGCTGTAATACAGTAAGGACAGCAAACATTGGATATATATGTGTGTTTTGTGTGTACGTTGTGGAACCCACAAACCGGAGACCAGTGGTAAAATCTAGTGAAAGAGAGCAATAAGTGAACATGGCTACAGAGGTGAGTGGTGTTTGGGACCAACACTTGAAAGGCATTGAAATACACAGTCAATTACCGTGGTCATGTGAATAACGTCGACAAAAAACAGTATTGGAAAGCTTAAATCTAAAGAACTATGTAGAATGCAGCGCACATAGAAAAAGCAAAGACACGGAGAAATACAATTATTTCTCCTCGTTGCGCCATGCTAATGCCACCCCTGGGGTGGTGTTAGTTTTTGGCACTGGCTCAGATTTACTTTCCTTGTAAATCTGGGGCAGTGTTAAAAAGCAATGCCTGTAGCATGGGTAGGCCCATAGCAGCACCCTTTGCACGTCCCTCTGCCGCAGAAAACTGCATCGGGCTCCATATTTACAAGGCAGCATTACACCACAAAAAGTGGCAAAGCATCACCTTGTAAATATGGCGTAGGGCACAGTGCCACGGCAGTGTCACAAAAAGTGATGCTTCGGTGGCAATAGGGGCTTGTGAATATGCCCCATAGTTCCCAACATCTCATGTCTACTTCAAAGGCACAGAAGGCAGATGTCCTTTCCTGAAGTTCACTCAAGCTGGCAGAGAGTGGGTGGTGGTGGAAAGGCCCCAAGGGAACGTGCAAGGTTTCAAGATATGCTGGAGCGACCAAAAGCTCACAAATGCCGTGGGGCAAGCCAATTGCAGAGCTTATAGAGACGTGTGTAAGACTTCCAATTTACCAGTTAAGCATGGCTGTAGCTATCATATGCGCATCAGATGCCGTTAGGCCATGGTCCAGGGAAGAGATGGGTCCACGACACCCCAAATAGAGTTGATGTTTACAACCTGACTTGGGGTTGAAAGGTCCGTTTTCCTTACACTGGCGACTCTGACAGCCTTCCTTTCCCCGACTATTGGCACTGAAGGGACCTTCACATTTTCTTTTAAGGTAACATTTTTATATCTTTCTTGTTTTATTTAAATGAGAAAGCTGTGGGTTGTATATATAAAAAAATATATATAAACCCAGGATACCTAACTGGTGCTTCACTCATAGGGCTATATTTATACTTTTTGACGCAAAACTGCACCAAAGCAGTTTTGCGTCAAAAAAATTAGCGCCGGCTAACGCCATTCTGAAGCGCCATGCGGGTGCCGTATTTATTCAATGACGTTAGCCGGCGTTAGCCGGCGGCGCTGCCTGGTGTGCGTGAAAAAAAATGACGTACACCAGGCAGCGCCGGCGTAGGGGAATATGGAGCTTGGGCGCCAAAAAATGGGGCAAGTCAGGCTGAGGCAAATTTTTCGCCTCAACCCGATTTGCGCCATTTTTTTCGACTCCCAACCCCCATTGAAATGACTCCTGTCTTAGCAAAGACAGGAGTCATGCCCCCTTGCCCAATGGCCATGCCCAGGGGACTTCTGTCCCCTGGGCATGGTCATTGGGCATAGTGGCATGTAGGGGGGCACAAATCAGGCCCCCCTATGCCACAAACAATTTTACAAAAAATACTTACCTGAACTTACCTTAATGTCCCTGGGATGGGTCCCTCCATCCTTGGGTGTCCTCCTGGGGTGGGCAAGGGTGGCAGGGGTTGTCCCTGGGGGCATGGGAGGGCACCTCTGGGCTCCTTCCGAGCCCACAGGTCCCTTAACGCCTGCCTTGTCCAGGCGCTAAAAAATGGCGCAAAAGCGGCTGGACGTCATTTTTTTTGACCCGCCCACTCCCGGGCGTGACTTTTGCCCGGGAGTGTAAATACGGCGCACATGCCTCGGAGTCACTTTTTTAGACAGGACCGCCTACCTTGCATATCATTAACGCAAAGTAGGTGTCCACGCTAAAAAATTACGCAAACTCCATGGACTTTGGCGCTAGACGTGTCTAACGCCAAAGTATAAATATGGAGTTAGTTTTGCGTCGGAATTGCGTAAAAAAAAAACATGCAATTCCGGCGCTAACAGAGTATAAATATGCCCCATAGTTCGCATTAAAAATGACGCAGTCTTTTCAGTCACTTATTTTAAATATTGGGGTCGTGCACTGGCCTGTCACGCCATATCCACAATAAGTGCAGCCTTTTGATGGCGACTAATGGTGACACAGACAGTCAATAAAAACTAACAATAGCAAGCCTGTCATAATGCGTTGTAGTTTACTTAGGCTGAATTCCCTGAATGACATTCCGTATCAACTTTTGCTCTGACAAGATAGCTGAATGAAAATAAAAATGGAATCTCAGTCCATTAATTACAGAGAGGGATTTCATCCAACGGATGAAATGATGCGCACACAGCGTGCGCTACAGGTAGTAATCTCATGGTCCAGCGGCGGCTAAAGACACCACTGCCTTCACATCGAATCCGGCCTTGTTCGGTTGTAACCTGAAGATCGAATGCTGTATACTGACTGAGTCCGCTTTTCAGCCAGACAAAGCACAACAGAAATAGCTTCTGATAAGCATTATACAGTGGCATTATTATACAATACATTTTAACTGCCTTACATTTACACTTAAAGGATCTGAAATGGCTGTATACAAACAGTGAGACCTAAAAGTATTTTTACTTTTTTTTTTTTTCATAAGGACTTAGCATGTGCCTTGCCAAATAATTCATCTTCACATTTCAAAAATGGGAGCAAGCTTTTATTTCTAATCTACTATTTATGAAATAATATTCCGAAAAGGCTGCCATCAAAACTACTAATAGCAGACAATTTTAGAAACAGCACTAAAAAGGTTTTTTGAGATTGATTACTCACATATCAGATGTGACTGGGATGCCATCAACTAGGTACCGAGCAGGTAGTGGCTACAGACTTTTAAAACTCATTCCACATGCAGTGGTGGCTGCCACTGAACTGAGGTGGAGGGACTGGACGGGGTGAGACGAGACAGGGGACAGGGGACGAGGTAAAAAAACAAAACAAAAAACACTTACTTTCTTGGGGAGACCGCTCGTCTCCCCTCCATCCTCGTCCTCTTCCTGACAGCACACAGGCTCCTGCCTATCACGACGCTGCTGTCACCAGCATGACAGCAGTGTTGTGATTAGGCTGACTGGCCTGCTTCGCAGCTCAGACAGGGAGTGAAAGCCTGTGCATGATTTCCACTTAGCTGTGCAAGACAGCTGGGTAAAGAACATGCAAAGTGCGCATGTCTGTTTGGCTGACCCAACACCGCTGGCCAAACAGACACGCACTTTATGGTGCATGTCCCACTGCTCCAGTGCTCCCCTGTCCCATCCAGCCAAGCTCCACCCTGCCCTCTTACTCCCAGGAAAAATAAAATGATCATAACATTAACATACCGTTGTTATCATTTTATTTGACCTTTTACAAAAATACAGCAGGGCAACACTCCTCGGCCTTAGCAGAGGAGCCGCCCCTGTCCACATGTTCCACTCTGAAAGACTTTGGACTGAGGAGACATGTGGAGAAAGTAAAGCTAGTATCCCATCATTTCTTTTGGGCTCGGACTGCCCCTTTACTCCATAGGGCATTTGCTCAGTGGGCTGCTGTCATTACAGGCCGTTTTTTTAAGAGAAGCGCATTGATTAGATGCCGGTTTTTTAACACATGGTCGCTGCTGGCGTCTCTGTCACTTTCTCCAGCAGCCCCACCTCTAGGTAAATACAAGAGGAACATTGGATGCCTTAAGCATGAGAGAGGAAAAAGTGAGAGATCTGAGTAAAGGAGAGAGAGAAATTAGTGAGGAGGAACAGAGTAGGGCTGGTTTGAAGATTTTTGCCACAGCTGCTCTTGGTTTCCAGTACAGTAGTGCTGACAGTGTACCAGTGCAGGGAGCTCACTATTGATGTAGGTCCGCAACGTATACTCTAAGGAGGAAAAGCAATTCTATCTGTAACACAGGCACCCTTGCACCATGGCGCAAGGGTGTCTGTGTTGGTGCTAGGCAGAACACATTGCAGCGCAGCAAGTTCCCCTTGTTGTGTTGCGTGAAACTTTAGTAAAACTGGCCATAAGTGTGCTTTCCCATGGGAAGTTACATATGGCTCATGATTCATTTAAAGGCTATTCTAATTCCAGTTGAGTACAAATGGTGTCATGGCTAGCAACAGGTAGAGGTAAAATGCAGCACACCCAGAACATCAAACATGACCTCCACATCCAGCAGATTGTCAAGTAACACACTGAATTCTGTAGAGGAAGCAATTATCCACTCAACCATCTTACATGAAATACAGATCTACATCCTATGTCTTCATGACATGATCTACAGCAGACATGTTAGCTCTCTGAGATATTTTACAGTGATTCAAATCTGAGACAAAATAATGCATGCAGATCTCTCCATGAAATGCATGAACTGTCAGCCTTATACCTTGAAGCTCTCTGAAAACACATAGGGGGTCATTCTGACCTCGGCGGTAAATGGCGCTTACCGCCGGCCAGAAGGCCGCCATAACACCGTAACATTCTGACCCGCAACTGCCAAACCGCCGAAAACCCGACATCCTCAATAATCCGCCACACCAAAGGTCAGCGAAAAAATGGCGCTGACCAAACCTCCACCGTCACGCCAACAGAAATACGCCCATACCATTCCGACCCACAAATCCACGCGGCGGTCTTTCAAACGCGGTATTCCATTGGCGGTACACACCGCCGCGGTCAAAATACACACACCCATAGAAAACTCAGCCACATTGGTCAGTTCTAAATACACACACCTGATACACATACTAACACCACTCCCACACACCCAACACAAAATAAAACACACACCCACATCACCCACAAGCCCCTACGACCTGAAATCATTGACGAAGGCTAGAGACAGAGCACAGAATAGAGAATCCCACAACACAGAGGCACACAACACCATCACCCACACAGAATCCACGCACCAAACACCACACACCACCACACGCACCACACTCATCACCACAAACGCCACCCCACACCTCAACCACACCACCCCATGGCACCCCAAAGACACCCCAGGTTCAGTGACACCGAACTCAGGGTCATGGTGGAGGAAATAGTCCGTGTAGAGCCCCAGCTCTTCGGGGCACAGGTGCAGAACACCACAATTGCCAGGAAGATGGAGCTATGGCAAAGGATAGTGGACAGGGTTAACGTGGTGGGACAGCATCCACACAATCGGGAGGACATCAGGAAGAGATGGAACGATCTATGGGGGAAGGTGCATTCCATGGTATCAAGGCACAACACTGGCGGCGGACCCCCACCTACTCCCCCAGAATTTACCGCGTGGGAGGAGTAAATCTTGCACATCCTGCATACTGAGGCCCTCGCTGGAGTAGGCGGAGGAATGGCTCTGGTAAGGCAAATCTTCACTACTGCTTCCCACCCCCACCGAATGCCAAATCATACCCCCACTCCCACCCCCTCCCCCATCACACCAACCCCTAGCAAAAGCCTCACCATCACAACCCACCCATCCCAACACCAAGCCCTGCATGCGACCCCGAAGCATGGACACCCATCACCAAAGCATGCCCACTGCACACACACATCACCCCCACAAGCCACCCTCACAAAAGCCCCCACAAGGAAATGCCTGCACATGGGTACACGGACACCCACCCATCACACGAAATCCCACACACAGAAGCAATAACCATACCTTTATACCCCTGCAGGACCCGAACGCCACCACACCGCCACGGAGGGTACAGAGATGTCCATCCCACCCCTAGAAGAGGCCCCCAGCGATGACAGCAGCTCTGTCTCCCTGGAGCCAGACGACCAGCCCGGCCCATCGGGGACCTCTGGACAGTCGGTTCCCCACAGACAGCCACAGGCTACACCAGACCCAACCCCCTCTGGGAACACCAGCACAGCTCCCACCCAGCGGGCCCATGCCTCTGTCTCCAGGGCACGTAAATCAGCGGTGTGTCCACCACTACAGGGCACCCAGGTTGACCCCCCACCCCAACAACAACAGGGACCTGGGGGCAGTGGTAGTGGGCACACCGGCCAGGGGACAGAGGCCCAGGAACACAGGGGAACTGGGAGGGCTGCTGTGCGACAGGGGGGGGACAGGCCTGGGGAAACGACTCTCCAAGAGGCCCTCTCCTCCATCATGGGAGCATACCACCGCTCCCAGGAGACGATGGCGACGGTACTGGCCCGGTTCCAGGAGATCCAGGAACTGCTGGAGGAACGGTACATGGGGTTCAGGGAGGAACTGAGGAACATCGGTTCCGCAATGGGGACCATCGTCCTGGCCCTTACCCAGATCGTCACCACATTGCGGGACCATGTGGCACCCCAAAGGGCCCCTGTCACTAGCCCAGGCCAGGAACAGCCTACCACCTCCGCCGGCGCCAGTGGACAGGAGGCCCCCACACAACGACAGGCCACCAGAACCCCACCTCCTGCAGAAGAAGAACCACCCCGCAAGCGGAACCTGATATCTCACAAGAAGACAGAGTAGGATTGCAAGCCCCCCGCCAGCCTAAGATACCCCCTGATGTCATCCCACTGTCCCACATTGTCACCCTGTCCAACCTTGAACTGCCCCTGCTCCATCCTTCCACAGGCATATGGACAATGCACCTGTGCGACTGAGAACTGGACTCTGCCATGGACATTACTCCACCCCCACCCATCCCCGCTTCCCAGTCATTTACCTATATCTAGCACTTAAAATAAATCACTTATACCACTTAAATAAACAGGAGTCTGCTTGTATTCTTAACAAATGTATTACACATAACGGCTCAATAATGTCCAGTTAATTTGTGATGACAACATACCAATTTCAATAAGCTTTAGTCCATGGGCAAACAAAGCGGAAGTCAGGCAGTGGGTCATACAGCTCTGAAAAGGGAAGGGAAAGTCACAAATCGGTTCACATGAACTGTGGGGAAACACAGACAGTGGAGACGCATGAGGCCTTAAGTAAATGTAAATTGGGGTGGCTGTTTCTTACCTGTGTGCTACTGAAAGTATTGTTGTATGACTGTATCCCTGTTGTCCGTGTCGTCCCCGTCGTCTTCCTCCTCTTCACTCTCCACAGGCTCCACAGCTGCAACAACACCACCATCTGGACCATCCTCCTGCAGAAAAGGCACCTGGCGTCGCAATGCAAGATTGTGAAGCATACAGCAGGCCACGATGATCTGGCACACCTTCTTTGGTGAGTACATGAGGGATCCCCCTGTCATATGCAGGCACCTAAACCTGGCCTTCAGGACCCCGAAGGTCCTTTCTATGATCCTCCTAGATCGCCCATGGGCCTCATTGTATCGTTCCTCTGCCCTGGTCCGGGGATTCCTCACTGGGGTCAGTAGCCACGACAGGTTGGGGTAACCAGAGTCACCAATTAGCCACACACGGTGTCTCTGTAGCTGTTCCATCACATAAGGGATGCTGCTATTTCGCATGACATACGCGTCATGCACTGACCCAGGGAACTTGGCATTTACATGGGAGATGTACTGGTCAGCCAAACAGACCACCTGGACATTCATCGAATGATAACTTTTTCTGTTTCGGTACACCTGCTCACTGTCTTTGGGGGAACCAAAGCCACATGGGTCCCATCAATGGCCCCAATGATGTTGGGGATATGTCCAAGGGCATAGAAATCACCCTTCACTGCAGCCAATTCGCCCACCTCAGGGAAAATAATGTAGCTCCGCATGTATTTCATCAGGGCAGACAACACTCTGGATAAAACCTTAGAAAACATAGGCTGAGACATCCCAGATGATATGGCCACTGTTGTCTGAAACGACCCACTTGTCAAAAAATGGAGTACTGACAGAACCTGCACCAGAGGGGGAATCCCTGTGGGTTGGCGGATGGGGGACATCAGGTCTGGCTCCAGCTGGGCACATAGTTCATGTATAGTTGCTCTGTCAAGCCGGTATGTAAGTATGATATGTCGTTCTTCCATTGTCGACAGGTCCACCAGCGGTCGGTACACGGGAGGATTCATCCTTCTCCTCGCAAGTCGCAGCGGACGGTGCCTAGGAAGGACAACATGGAGCACAGAGTCAAGCAACCCAAAGGTTCGTTCACAGAGCTTGCACAGTACACGAATCGCTATGCATGGAACGGCTTGTATGAGTGGCAATGCAAGGCCTAGGCCTGTGTGACGCAGTAGAAATCATGCCATGTGGGCCCTTGAAATGGCAGCTGCCTGACCTGTGAAGTGTGACAGTGGGATGTGAGGTCACTGCGCTGGCGTGGCACACCGTGGCGGTAGGCGGTCGAAGACCGCGGCGCAAAGCAGCATTGGTTAACATTGAACCCTATGGGTCTCAGGAGCCAATGACGATGTGCGCCGGCGGTCGCGGTACGCACCGCCGCGGTACGCACCGCCGCGGGCGTGAACGCCATATTCTATCTGATTAATCACTCGAGACCTGATCATCCACAGGAGAGGACCTATACTGCAAGTGCTGCTGTGACCTCGCTCTGGGAGATACAATGGCTGCTGCGACTGGGGAAAGGGCCCCTGCCTTCACTTCCGAAGAATTGGAGAAACTTGTTGATGGGGTCCTCCCCCAGTATGCGCTACTCTACGGTCCTCCAGACCAACAGGTTAGTACACAGGGTGCACGCTGAATGGGCTATGCCTGTGTTGAGTGGGGTGTATGTAAGATGGTGGGGAGGGGAGCGAATGCGGAGTGCAACGCACGACAGATGGGAACATGTGCCACATGGCAAGGTTGGGGAGGGGGGGCCACTCACATCTACCATGCAGAAAAGTGATGATATTTCCCTTCCCACCCTGTACATGTCAAATAGGTCAGCGCCCATCAGAAGATCGACATTTGGCGTGCCATCGCCAAGGACGTCCGGGCCCTGGGGGTCCACAACAGACGGGGCACCCACTGCCGAAAGAGGTGGGAGGACATCCGCCGCGGGACCAGAAAGACCACCGAGTCTCTGCTGGGGATGGCCTCCCAACGTAGGAGGGGTGCCAGCTGCCAATTGACCCCCCTGATGTCCCGGATCCTGGCGGTGGCCTACCCCGATTTGGATGGGCGCGTGAGGACATCACAGCAGACACAAGGGGGTGAGTATCTGCACATTCTGCTATCTTTGCGCACAGTGGAGGTGTCTGGGTTGGGGAGGAGGGCTGTGGGTAACTCAAGGCCAGGGCGCTTTCTGTAGGCTAGTCCCCTCCGTTAGGCATGGCCCTGTGCCCCCGCCCCCCACCTCTGTAGGGTGCCAAGTACAGCTATCCATGGTCCTGCATCACCCATGTGTGCATTTGTCGTCCATAGACCTGTAGGCCTAGTCACAAGAACTGAGTAGTGTACCCCGATTGCGCAGCGTAGTGCAGGGGGCTTCTGTGTCTGTCCTCTCCGCCAACGGTGTTGTCAATGCATGCACTCAACCTGTCTTCATTTCTCCCCCCCACCCATTTTCTTTTTCTTCCTGTGCATGTGTGCATTAGCATCATCAGGCAGAGGAGAAGTGGCATCGGCGCACGGGGGAGCTGCATTTCACATGGCCCCGGAGGGCAATGCAACCGACTCCGAGTTCACCAGTGAGACGGAGGGCGAGGGGAGCTCCACAACGGGGACCCGTGGAGACGTCAGCGACACCGACATGTCCTCGGAAGGGAGCTCCCTTGCGGTGGCGGCAACATCCGTGCCCACCGCCACAACAGGTACAGCCGCCACCCAGCGCACCAGCCCCGCCCTCCCAGCAGCCCCTCAGCCTTCGCTCCGTGCCCGCTCACCCAGGAAGGTGGGCATCTCCTTCGCCCCAGGCACCTCAGGCCCTACCCCAGTTACCCCTGCTGCCCTCAGTGAGGAGGTCATTGACCTCCTCCAGACCATCATTGTTGGGCAGTCTACCCTTTTGAATGCCATCCAGGGTGTAGAAAGGGAGGTGCATCGGAGCAATGCATACCTGGAGGGCATTCATTCGGGTCAGGCTGCCCATCAGCGATCGTTCAACGCTCTGGCCTCAGCACTGACGGCAGCCATTGTCCCTGTCTCCAGCCTCCCTCTTCTAACTCCCTCCACCCAGTCCCAGTCTCCTGTTCCTCAGCCTATCCCATCCACACCATCAGACCAGCCTGCACACACCTCAACACCCAAGGGCAGCTCATCTAGACATAAGCACCACAGATCCCACAAGCATTCACACAAACAACATCCAGATGCAGACATGCCAACAGTCACTACCACCTCTGTGTCCCCCTCCTCCTCGTCTCCCTCCTCCCTCCCTGTGACGTCTCCACTCACACCTGCATGCACACCACCATCAGCCAGTACTTCCATCACCAGCACACCCTCCATTACAGTCAGCACACGTGCAGTCACCACCCCCACTGCCATTTACACGTCCCCTGTGTCCTCTCCCACTGTGTCTGTCACCCCCTCTTCCAAACCACACAAACGCAGGCAGCCACCCACCCAACAGCCATCCACCTCACAACAGCCTCCAGCCCAAGCACCTGCACCCAAAGACAGCACACTTGACTCTCCTACAACCACATCCTCTTACTCCACTCCCATACCCACTGCACCTACCCTTCTCATTGCTCCTAAGAAACATTTCCTCTCCAAAATTAACATCTTTGCATCACCTGACCCACCCCCTCCATCTGGTAAGAGTCCAAAGAGCACCTCAGCCACCACCAGCCCTGCATCTAGTATCACCATAGTGCAGGGCTATTGGAGTCCACCAGCTCCTAGGGAAGGAACATCGGCCAGCAGCAAGGGGACAGCCAGCATACCCCCTGGGAAGAGGACAAGAAAAATTAAGGGCCAGCGCGAAAAGCCTGAGACGGCTGCCACCAAGAAGAGTGGCCTTGCCACGTCACCTGCCACATCATCTAAGGGAGGCAAGGGCCAGAGAGCTGCAGCGAAGGAGGGCAAGGGCAGCAGGGCGGAGAAGACATGCAGCAGCCGAGCACACCAGGAGGGCCCCACCAGCCCCATACCGGGTGTGACGGACGATACCCACGGGCCCAAGACTCCATCACAGGAGGGCCCCGCTACCGCAAGGTCGGAGGGCGACTAAGGAGGGAGTCTTGGCCAGGTCTGGCTCCCTTGAAAGACAGGACAAGCACCGCTGAAGAGGGCCCCGCAAAGACAGGCACCACTGAACAGGGCCCCGCCAAGACAGGCACGCTGAACAGGGCCCCGCCGTGAAGAGCACCGCTGAACAGGGCCCTGCCAAGACAGGCACCGCTGAACAGGGCCCCGCCGTGAAGAGCACCGCTGAACAGGGCCCCGCCGTGAAGAGCACCGCTGAAGAGGGCCCCGCCAAGACAGGCACCGCTGAACAGGGCCCCGCCGTGAAGAGCACCGCTGAAGAGGGCCCCGCCAAGACAGGCACCGCTGAACAGGGCCCCGCCGTGAAGAGCACCGCTGAACAGGGCCCCGCCAAGACAGGCACCGCTGAATAGGGCTCCGCCGTGAAGAGCACCGCTCCGCTGGGCCCTTCATCTCAAGCACCGCTCCGCTGGGGCCTTCATCTCAAGCACCGCTCCGCTGGGCCCTTCCTGTCAAGCAACGCTCCGCTGGGCCCTTCATCTCAAGCACCGCTCCGCTGGGGCCTTCATCTCAAGCACCGCTCCGCTGGGGTCTTCATGTCAAGCACCGCTCCGCTGGGCCCTTCATGTCAAGCACCGCTCCGCTGGGGCCTTCATCTCAAGCACCGCTCTGCTGGGCCCTTCCTGTCAAGCAACGCTCCGCTGGGCCCTTCCTGTCAAGCACCGCTCCGCTGGGCCCTTCATCTCAAGCACCGCTCCGCTGGGCCCTTCATCTCAAGCACCGCTCCGCTGGGCCCTTCATCTCAAGCACCGCTCCGCTGGGCCCTTCATCTCAAGCACCGCTCCGCTGGGGCCTTCATCTCAAGCACCGCTCCGCTGAGGCCTTCATCTCAAGCACCGCTCCGCTGGGGCCTTCCTCTCAAGCACCGCTCCGCTGGGCACCGCCGTCTCAAGCACCGCTCCGCTGGGCACCGCCGTCTCAAGCACCGCTGGTCCATTGACAGTGCCGGTTCTGTGTCGAGCAGGTGTTCACGAAGCACTCTGGGCACCATGCCTTCTCCAATACCAGTGGAGTCGGTTATCCATCTGATGGACTGTGGCTTTGCACTCCCCAGGATGGTACAGTGGGCATGGAGGCCCCTCGTGGATCTGGCGTCGTGGACTCATGTGGCTGAGGTGCCCCCCTTTCCCTTCCCCCTGAGGTGCCTGTTGTTTTATCATCTGATGCCCCTGCAGTGTTCTCTCCAATGGTATCCGGTCCCCTGTGTGGGCTTCGCCCATGTGTTTGTACACATTGGCCCCCCACGGACTATGGATATTTAATGGACTGTGCAGGACTTATTGACTATGTTTATACTCTGCACTATGTTCATTATTTCTTTTGGATATTTCATATGGCATATTTACCATGACTTCAATGAACCTATTTTATACATAAATTTTACACTTCATTTTAATTATGTCTTTGCATTCTTCCGGGGGTTTGGGGGGGTGTCACTCTGACTTGTTGCTCTGCATTGGTGTGTAGGTATTGCGGGGGTGGGTTGGGGGGGTGGGTGTATCGCGTATGTGTGTGCACGTAACCTTTCCTCCTCCCCCCTCCCCTGTGTCGTAGGTGCAGTACTCACCGTTGTCGTCTGTGCCGGCGTTCGTACTCCTGGTAGATGAGCAGGTAGACAATAGCCGGTAGGATGTGTAATTCGGGCTCCATGCTGTCCTCCTTCCTCGTGGAGTGTGTATAGGTGAGCGTTTTCCCGTTCGTAGTCTGTTTCTGCCGTGTTTTTATCGGCGGGGCTCCCACCCCGGAAAAGGTGGCGGATTGGTGAGTTGTGATAGGGTGGGCGGTACATTGTCTGCCGCCTGCCTGTTGGCGGTGACCGCCGCGCTGTTTGTCGGTCCCGCCGTGGCGGTCGGAGTGTTAAAGTGGCGGGCTGTGTTGGCGGTTCCCGCCAGGGTCAGAATTGCATTTTTTGGACCGCCTGCCTGTTGGCGGGTTGGCCGCCGCTTCATCACCGACCGCCAGGGTTAGAATGACCCCCATAATTCTCTGTAGCCGCTGTTTGGGAAAAACATTGAGTTATAAATATTGGGAGATAGAAATATCAGAAAAAATATATTGTGATACATAAATACTATGATGGATGAATATTGTCGACAAGAATTTCCTTTTTAAGGTAAGTAATATTGTTGTAAATATTGACAATGTTTTAATATAATTTTCAGTAATATAGATGTTAAAGGCATTTTTTAATTGTTTTAATATGTTTTAATTGACATATTCATTTTATGTGTTACTATTGTTTACATAGATGTTATTAATTTTTGTAGAATATAGCGTGTCATTTCAAGTGATTTAGTTTTTTTGTGAAATTTCTAAGAGTGATTTATAGTGTTGAAGTGGGATTATTTGGTTTGTAGGGGGATGGGTGCAATGTTAATTAGGTAATAATTAATTGCAAATTATTTGATACATTTAATGCACTACGCCGCACACTTGGGGTCCACTAGTCAATCCCTGGGACATGGCCTACAAGGCTATGGCCGATATCTGCACACATGGATGTCACAGGAACCTGACTATGTGTAGTTGGCACTGTACCCAGGTGGGGTGGGGTGCCACAGGGTCTTCCTGAAAAAGGGGACTTAACTAGCACACTTACCCTGGCCTAGGGGAACCCTCAGCCCACCTCCCCCATCCAGACACCTCCATTGCACGCTGAATCAGCAGACTGAGAGTGTACTTACCCCCTTGTTGCTGCTGTGATGCCCTCAAGCGCCCATCCAACTCCGGATAGGCCACTGCCAGGATCCTGAACATCAGTGAGGTCATGGTGTGACGGGCACCCCTCCCAAGTTGGGAGGCCATCCCCAGCTGGGCCTCCGCCATCTTCTTGCTCCAGCTGCAAATGTCCTCCCATCTTTTATGGCAGTGGGTGCTCCGTCTGTGGTAGACCCAGCAGGGTCCAGACGTTCCTTGGCGATGGCACGCCAAACATTCTTCTTCTGGTGGGCGTTGACCTACAGGAATTGTACAGGGGAAAAAGAAACTTTATTACCAACTGCACCATCACAGTCATTCGCCTGCATCCCTACCCTTGCCATGTGGCACATGCACTCACCGTCGTTTCATGCACGGCTCATTCTCCCACCTCCTGTCTTTCATCCACCCCACTCCACACAGGCATTGCCCATATAGCATGCTCACAGTGCACTTACGTGTTTGTCTGGAGGACCGTAGAGCAGGGTGTACTGGGGGAGGACCCCATCCACGAGTTTCTCCAACTCCTCCGTGCTGAAGGCAGGGGCCCTTTTCCCAGACGCACAAGCCATTGTCTCTTCCAGACTGAGGTCACAGCAGTACTTGCAGTGTAGGTGCTCTCCTGTCGAAGATCAGGTATCGAGTGATTGAACAGATAGAAAATAGCGGTCACGTCCTCTGAGGTGCGTACCGTCACCGCCGGCGTACATCGTCATTGGCTTCTGGGACCCATAGGGTCCAATGTTAACCAATGCAGAATTGCGCCGCTGTCTTCGACCGCCTACCGCGACGGTGTACAACGCCAGCGCAGTTACCTCATATCCCATTGTCCCACTTTACAGATCAGGCAGCTGCCATTTCAGGGGCCCACATGGCTTTATTTTTAACTGTGTCACACATACCTAGGCCTTGGCTCAACACTCATACAGGCAAATTTTGGGTTATGAATAGATTTCTGAGTAAGCTGTGTTTACGTACCTCTGAGTTGGTTGACTCTGTGCTCCCTGTTGTCCTACATAGGCACCGTCCGCTGGGACATGTGAGGAGATGGCGGCTTCCTCCGGTGTACAGACTGCTGGTGGACCTGTCAACAATGGAGGAAAGACATGTAATCATCACCTACAGGCTTGATCGTGCCACAATCCTGGAACTGTGTGCCCAGTTGGAGCCAGACCTGATGTCAGCTATCCGCCATCCTACTGGGATCCCCCCTCAAGTGCAGGTGCTGTCAGTACTCCATTTCCTTGCAAGTGGGTCATTTAAAACTACAGTGGCCATAGCATCAGGGATGTCCCAGCCTATGTTTTCCAACATTTTGTCCAGGGTGTTGTCTGCCCTGCTGAAACACATGCGGAGCTACATCGTTTTCCCTCAGGTGGAGGATTTGCCTACAGTGAAAGGTGATTTCTATGCCCTG
Source organism: Pleurodeles waltl (assembly GCF_031143425.1). Lineage (NCBI taxonomy): Eukaryota > Metazoa > Chordata > Amphibia > Caudata > Salamandridae > Pleurodeles > Pleurodeles waltl. Next base: position 50,282,840 of record NC_090439.1, read on the forward strand.
GGACATATCCCCAACATCATAGGTGCCATTGATGGGACACATGTGGCCTTGGTCCCCCCCCCCCATAGGAGTGAACAGGTGTACAGAAACAGGAAGAGTTTCCTCATTCGATGAATGTGCAGATGGCGCGTTTGGCAGACCAGTACATCTCCCATGTTAATGCCAAATTCCCTGGCTCAGTGCATGACGCTTACATCCTGCGGAATAGCAGCATCACTTCTGTGATGGGCCAACTCCAGAGGCACCGTGTGTGGCTACTATGTGAGCACCTGGAACCAATTCAGTGGGAATAGTTGTCTGGGTCTGGGGATATCCCTAAGAGTTAGTGTGTGTCTAACAGTTGTCCCTCGCCATTTGCAGGTGACTCTGGTTACCCCAACCTGTCATGGCAACTGACCCTAGTGAGGAATCCCAGGACGAGGGCAGAGGAATGCTATAATGAGGCCCATGGGTGAACTAGGAGGATTATAGAGCGGACCTTCGGCCTCCTGAAGGCCAGGTTCCGGTGCCTCCATATGACAGGTGGTTCCCTGTTCTACTCACCAAAGAAGGTGTGCCAGATCATCGTGGCCTGCTGTATGTTTCACAACTTGGCTTTGCGATGAAAGGTGCCTTTTCTGCAGGAGGATGGTCCAGATGGAGGTGTTCTGGCAGCTGTGGAGCCTGTGGACAGTGAAGACGGGGAAGCAGAGGAAGAGGACATCGACAACAGGAACTCTGTTATCCTGCAATACTTCCAGTGAGACACAGGTAAGAAGACAAACCTGCCTACTACATGTACTTTAACACTACTATCTCTCTACTGTCTGTACTTTTCACCCAGTGTATGGTACATGAGTTGTCACTTTCTCTTACGATTTCACAGATGTGGGTCCCACTGCTTTGTTTCCTCATGGACTAGAGCTGTGTGACATAGGTATGTTGACATTACCATTGAAAGAGCATTTTGTCACTGTAATTGCTAATACACTAATTCGAAATCACAGACAGACTCCAGATTGTTTTGTGCTTTAAGGGTGTTTATTTAAGTGCTCAATATTGGAGGGGGTTGTTAAATGGTGAGGGGTGATGGTGGAGGAATGTCCATGGCAGAGTCCAAGCTATTAGTCTCACAGGTGCATTGTCCAAAGGGGCATAGGAAGAGGAGCTGGGGCAGTTTAAGTATGGACAGGGTGACAAAGTGGGAGAGACGATGACAATCAGGGTGGTCTCATTTCTTTGCAGGGGTCTTGGCATCGTTCTCTGTCTTTGTCCCGCATCTCAGGGACCGTTTGCGGGGTGGTTCTCCATCTGCAGGGGGTGGGGTGCTAGTGTGGTGGTCCTGTGGCGGTGCCACCTGTCCACTAGCGCCGGCAGAAGTGGTGGGAAGTTCATCGTCCAGGCTTGTGTCAGGGGCCCCTTGTTGTGCCACAGTGTCCTTCCTGGTGTTGAGGACTTCCTTCAGCACTGCTACAATGGTGCCCAGGGTGGAATTGATGGATCTGAGTTCCTCCCTGAAGCCCATATACTGTTCCTCCTGCAGCCGCTGGATCTCCTGAAACTTGGCCAGTACCGTTGCCATTGTCTCCTGGGAATGGTGGGAGGCTCCCATGATGTTGGAGAGGGCATCGTGGAGAGTGGGTTCCCTGGGCCTGTCCTCCCCCTGTCACACAGCAGCCTTCCCAGTTCCCCTGTTTCCCTGGGCCTCTGTCCCCTGAACCATGTGCCCACTGCCACTGCCCCCAGGTCCCTGTTGTTGTTGGGGTGGTGGGTTAGCCTGGGTTCCCTGTAGTGGTGGACACACTGCTGATTGACGTGTCCTGGGGACAGAGGTATGGGCCCGCTGGGTGGGTGCTGTGCTGTTGTTTCCAGAGGGGGGAAGCTCTGTAGTGTCCTGTGATTGTGTGAGGGGAACTGACTGTCCTGAGGTCTCAGATGGGCCGGGCTGGTCGTCTAGATCCAGTTGGACGAGCTGCAGTCTTCACTGTGGGCCTCTTCTGTTGGTGGAGTGGACATGTCTGGACCCTCCTGTCCGGTGATGTTGGGTAGGGGTCCTGCAGGGGTGTAAAAGCATGATTATTGCATCTGTGTGTGCCATGGTGTGCAATGGGTGGGCGACTCTGTACCCCAGTGCTTGCATTCCTGTGTAGGACCTTGTGTGATAATGGTTTAGGGGGGTGTATGGGTATGTGCAGTGGCCATGCATTGGTGATGGGTGTCCATGCTTTGGTGTTGCATGCAGGGCTTGGTGTTGGGATGTGTGGTTTGTGATATTGGGACATTTGTGGGGAGTTGGAGTGATGGGGGTGAGGGTGAGGGTGTGGGTATGTGATAGCATGCAGGTAGGGTGGGGTATGTAATAGTTAAGATTTGACTTACCAGAGTCCATTCCTCCATCTACTCATGCGAGGCCCTCAGGATGCAGAATAGCCAAGACTTGTTCCTCCCATGTTGTTAGTTGTGGGGGAGGAGAGCAGCAGAGTGCTTCGTGAACACAGACGTAACTTGCAATCGATTGGAAAGACTAGGTTATTTCACACGTGGTGCTGTAACAGTTTGACGACATTCCTCTTTGTTTAAGTTATGGTACTATTTGGCACACAACAGCAAACGAAGATAATTGGAATGCGTTGTGTGCACATTTATATTGTGCTACTGATTGGAAACAGTCGGCGCTCCACACGCAGTGCTGTAACAGTTTGAGGACGTCCATCCCTGATGGATTTGTAGTACTTGCAGATGTATAACAACAGAGGAAGATAACTGAATACAAATATCCCTTAGCAGTATTAATAAATCTTTTTGGCTAAAAATGTTATTGAGTAGTTATTAACTGAGGAGTGACACTAATTAGGCAAAGTTTACATTATGAATGAAGCAATCCACTCTAGATTGGAGGCAGCACAGGATTTATTTGATGAAAACATAACAAGTTTATCGAGTGAAATGAACATTACAGGAGAGACAGTTATGGATGGTGCCATGCCTTTAAAACAACAACTATGGCATTTGGAGAAACTTTGTAAAACAGAAATAAATAGAAGCTGGAAGGTTATTTCCTTAAAATTACATCGAGGTTGGAGGAGTTCCATGTGGACTTAGAATATTGATTACTCCAACATATGTAAATATGCATCCTAAACTTTTGGAGGAAAGGTCTGTTTTAATGGCAGCCACTTGAAAGAGCATGTTGGAGCATCTTTCAAAGTATGCAGCAATTGAACAAACACAAATCAGTGAGGAAATTAAAAGTATGAGGGCATTTTTGGAAAATATCCCAGCACATGATGAAATCAAGAATTTCTACAAGGAGATGGAGTTGCAACTTATAAAATATGAGGAAGAAATTAAGATGAAGAAGAAAAGGTAGTTTCTAAGAGACAAGATTGATTCCGCTACTGGTTGCATCCTAACCGTTGGTAGAAAGTTTGATTTCGCAAGAAGGGATTTCCGACAAAATGAGACTTTAAGACAACAGGAGATACTATCATCTGAGTCAAGTGTAGAAAATGCCTCAGATCTTGAAGAGCAACCAGGTACCAGCAGCTCCTCAGGACAACCTTTTACAACAATGGAAGAGTATTGTTTTTTACAATTAAATCAATGTCCGCAAAGGAAGCCTCCAAAAGGAAATGGAGAAGGCAGAGATGTAAAATGAACAGGAGAGGGGGAACGTCAGCAAGAAACCGAGAAGCCATATGGGAAAAGTACACAACAGGGCAGGAGAAAGAGATAATGGATGAGATGAAACTAATGATTGTGAATATTTCTTCCCATCTACTATCCCGTGATGAAAATTCTGTATTGAAACTTGGATAATCCTTTTGTCCTGTCGCTAACTTTGATTATACCAAAACCTGTATTGATATTTTCCAATTTGTCAGAAAACTGAAGTTGTTAAAAATCTTATCCCAACAGAAGGATAAACATGTCCCACAATATCCAAGCACAGATTTAAACACTATGGAATTGTCTATAGGTGACATTGGAGGTTTAGCCACACTTAGAGAATTGGAAGTAGGGGAAAGATTGTGGAACACTGAAATTGACTCGTTGAAAGAATTGGGACTGGAGATAGGGGATGTGAGTGATAGTAAATTTAAGCCCAAATTGAAATGTAATCCCACTACTCCCCATGACAATATTGATGCTTTTCGCGAGGCGGTGGTTTTTGATTTGATTAAACCATGGAAGAATAGCAAGGATACGTTTGCTAGTAATTTAACACCAGGGCAACAAATGAGCATTAATTACACTAAACTAGGCCACTTCTTTTGTAATCAAACCAGTTGATAAAGGTGGGAATATAGTGCTATTGGATTTGAAAAAATACCAAAAAGAAGCAAGGAGACAGTTGTTATTTTCGAATTGTTATGAGAGGTCAACAGTGACAGCATATTGAACCTCATTAACATTGTTCCATGACTTAACATTCAGAAAGTTACAATTATGGTCTTCTCACAGCTGATGAGCTACAATTTTTGACAGTCAAGAAATCAGTGGCACCTTGTTTCTACATGTTGCCAAAAATTCATAAGGACAGCAGGAACACTCCTGGTAGACCGATAGTATCGGCGAGAGGTAGCCTACTAGTGAACACTTCGATATACCTTGATTATTTTTTGTTTCCCTATGTACTCAGTCTGGTATAATATTGCAGAGATAGCATGGATTTTATCACTAAGATACAAAACATCCCTTGGAAACCCAATTATATTATGGTGCCTATACATGTGGTATCTTTGAATGCTTGCATCCCACATGATCTAGGCATTCAGGTATGTCAGCATTTCTTCAGGGACAAGCCCGTCAGGTTATATGAACATTCCAAATTGCTTTTGAAAATGCTGAGATTCTGTTTAGAGAATATTTTTTCACTGTTTGAAAGGCAATGGTATAGACAGATCACAGGGACTGCGATGGGGAGTTTCTTTGCTCCAAGCTATGCTTGTCTGTTTATGGGGTGGAAGGAAAAACAACATGTGATGCTGGATGAAAATAAGAAATGGTCTAAACACATAATTCTCTGGATGAGATATACTGATGATATTTTTGCAATTTGGGATGGTCCAGAAGCAATGTTACAGGACTTTTTGGACTGGTTACCCTATACAAAGTTTTTTCTTCAATAATTTAACTTCTAATGTTTCATTGATATTTTTATTGATGATATAAAAGTTGTCATGAATGCTGTAATACCTGGGGCAGTTGCTCAAACGTGAGTTATTGATAAGGGCAGGTAGGTACATACACTTAGCAATAGGCCACAATCAATTGCTAGGTCCAGTAAAGGTCTCAGTAAATGAATCCTTGATCAACCCTTGGAAGCTTGACCAATTAGCGGTTAGGCTTAACTTAGGGGACAGGTGTGTAAAGCATTTAATATCAACAATACAGTAAATAAGTAAATCCAACACCAATTTGCACAAATATTTTATCTTTAGAATGGCACCAAAACAACAAAAATCCAATGTAATGATCGGGAGATATGCATTTTTAAAGATTAAATGTAAAAAAAAATGCTTCAACCGGGGACATCTGGTAGCCCCTGACTGGGGCAAAGTCAGAAGTTGAGGCTGACCGCTATGGAGCCTTGATCGAATACACTGAGTGAGGGGCCTCTGTCAAAATTTTACCATCTAACTTATGGCCTCATTATGAGTCTGGCGGTCTTCAGACTAATGGTGGGGGTCGGACCACTCTGGCTTTGACGGTCGGACCCCCCAATTACGACTTTGCTAATCAGACCGCTTAAGGTCCGCCGTCCCTACCAGAAACATGGCTCTTGATGGCATGATGGCAGTGAGGCTTCTATTCAGCCATGACGGTGCTGAAGTCAGTGCCACCATACTGATTACACCCCCCCTTTCCACCAGCCTTTTCATGGTGGGGAGCCGCCATGAAAAATCTGGTAGAAAGGTAGTGCCGAGGGCCACAGGGGGCCACTGCCCAGCAACATCGGAATGCAAACTGTCTGCTATGCAGAGAGTGCACATGCCAAGGGTGCTGGTCAGCCCACTCTGTGCTACGAGATAGCCCTTGGCTCCTTTAACCCCTTCTGTGCCGCGGACGTAGTGGTTACGTCCTGCGGCACAGTGCTGCTGTGCCGAGGACGTAACCACTACGTCCTCGGCACACAGCCCAGAGGGAGCGCTCTCGCTCCCTCTGTGTGCTTCCCCCCACCCCCCCAAAGTCAGGGATGGAAGGGGAAGCCCTTCCCCTCCCACCCCCGACCCCCCCAACCCCCCCTGTGACGTCAGCGCGCGCTGTTTACTCACAGGGTCTCCCCCATCGCGCTGGAAGCTCTGCTTTTGCATTTCTCTTTCAATCCCATGGGGGAGGCCCCGAGAGGCTTCAAAGGGAAGGAAATGTATTTCCTTCCCTTTGAAGTCTCTCACAGGGTTTCAAAAGCCGGATTGCTTGCAATCCGGCTTTTGAAACCCCACTAGACACCAGGGATTTTTTTTTTTTTTGGATGAAACTGTCAAAAGGGAGCGACCCCTTGGGCAAGGGTCGCTCCCAGGGGGGGGCATTTTTTTAGGAAGGCCTTTTCTGCCCCCCCTGGGGGCAGATTGGCCTATTATTAGGCCAAGTCACCAGGGAGCTTTTTTTTTTTTTTTCTTTTTTTTTTGTGATGTTTTCTTTTTTTTTAGGTGGGGAGCGACCCCTTAGGCAAGAGTCGCTCCCCTAGGGGGCAATATATATTTAGGCCATTTCTGCCCCCCCTTGGGGGCAGATTGGCCTATTTTGATGAGGCCAATCTGCCCCCAAGGGGGGCAGAAACCATTAGACACCAGGGAGTTTTTTTTTTCAGCAAAATTTACGCAACGGGAGCGACCCCTTGGGCAAGGGTTGCTCCCAGGGGTGGCATTTTTTTGGGAAAGCCTTTTCTGCCCCCCCTGGGGGCAGATGGGCCTATTATTAGGCCGCTCTGCCCCCAGAGGGGGCAGAAACCTCTAGGCACCAGGGATCATTTCTTTTTTTTTTTCTTTTTGTTATGTTTTCTTTTTTTTTTAGGTGGGGAGCGACCCCTTAGGCAAGGGTCGCTCCCCTAGGGGGAAAATTATATTTAGGCCATTTCTGCCCCCCTTGGGGGCAGATTGGCCTATTTTGATGAGGCCAATCTGCCCCCAAGGGGGGCAGAAACCATTAGACGCCAGGGAGTTTTTTTTTTCTGCGTGAATTTCACGCAAGGGGAGCGACCCCTTAGGCAAGGGTCGCTCCCTGGGGGGGGGAGGATTAGGCCATTTCTGCCCCCCTGGGGGGTAGATCAGCTTATTTTGATTCGGCTGATCTGCCCCCAAGGGGGGCAGAAACCACTAGGCACCAGGGATTTTTTTGTTTTTTTGTTTTACAGATGGGGAGCGACCCCTTGGACAAGGGTCGCTCCCCTGGAGGGGCAAAATGTATTTAGGCCATTTCTGCCCGCTTTGGGGGCAGATCGGCCGATTGTAGGTCAATCTGCCCCCAAGGGGGGCAGAAACCACTAGGCACCAGGGATCTTTTTTTTGCGCCGTCACGCAAGGGCAGCGACCTTGTAGGCAAGGGTCGCTCCCTGGGGGGGAGGGAGGTAGGGGGGGCAAAATTATTTTAGGCCATCTCTGCCCCCCCTGTGGGCAGATCGGCCTATTGGTATTAGGCCGATCTACCCCCAGGGGGGGCAGAAACCTCTAGGCACCAGGGCAAAAAAAAAAATTGTGTTTTTTTTTTAGAGATGGGGAGCGACCCATCAGACAAGGGTCGCTCCCCTGGGGGGCAAACTGTGTTTCGACCATTTCTGCCCCCCTTGGGGGCAGAATGGTCGATTTTAGGTCAATCTGCCCCAAGGGGGCAGAAACCACTAGGCACTGGGGATTTGTTTTTTGGCGCCAATGTCACGCAGGGGGGGCGACCTCGTAGGAGAGGGTCGCTCCTGGTGGGGGGGTGGGGGTTGGGGATGCAAATTTATTTTAGGCCATTTCTGCTACCCCTGGGGGCAGATCGGCCTATTATTAGGCCAATCTGCCACCTGGGGGGGCAGAAACCTCTAGGCGCCAGGGCAAATTTTTTCTGAGTGTTTTTTTTTGTTTGTATGTTTGTTTTTTTAGAGATGGGGAACGACCCATCAGGCAAGGGTCCCTCCCCTGGGGGGCAAACTGTATTTAGACCATTTCTGCCCCCCTTGGGGGCAGATTGGTCGATTTGAGGTCAATCTGCCCCCAAGGGGGCAGAAACCACTAGGCACCGGGGATTTGTTTTTTGGCGCCAATGTCACGCAGGGGGAGCGACCCCGTAGGCGAGGGTCGCTCCTGGTGGGGGGGTGGGGGTTGGGGATGCAAATTTATTTTAGGCCATTTCTGCCCCACCTGGGGGCAGATCGGCCTATTATTAGGCCGATCTGCCACCGGGGGGGGCAGAAACCTCTAGGCGCCAGGGCAAATATTTTTTGTGTGGTTTTTTTTTTTGTATGTTTGTTTTTTTAGAGATGGGGAGCGACCCATCAGGCAAGGGTCGCTCCCCTGGGGGGCAAACTGTATTTAGACCATTTCAGCCCCCCTTGGGAGCAGATCGGTCGATTTGAGGTCAATCTGGCCCCAAGGGGGCAGAAACCACAAGGCACCGGGGATTTGTTTTTTGGCGCCAATGTCACGCAGGGGGAGCGACCCCGTAGGCGAGGGTCGCTCCTGGTGGGGGGGTGGGGGTTGGGGATGCAAATTTATTTTAGGCCATTTCTGCCCCCCCTGGGGGCAGATCGGCCTATTATTAGGCCGATCTGCCACCGGGGGGGGCAGAAACCTCTAGGCGCCAGGGCAAATATTTTTTGTGTGTTTTTTTTTTTGTATGTTTGTTTTTTTAGAGATGGGGAGTGACCCATCAGGCAAGGGTCGCTCCCCTGGGGGGCAAACTGTATTTAGACCATTTCAGCCCCCCTTGGGGGCAGATCGGTCGATTTGAGGTCAATCTGCCCCCAAGGGGGCAGAAACCACTAGGCACCGGGGATTTGTTTTTTGGCGCCAATGTCACGCAGGGGGAGCGACAACGTAGGTGAGGGTCGCTCCTGGTGGGGGGGTGGGGGTTGGGGATGCAAATTTATTTTAGGACATTTCTGCCCCCAGGGGGGGCTGAAACCTGTAGGCGCCAGGGCAAAAAAAAAAATTGTGTTTTTCTTTTTTATTTGTTTGTTTTTTTAGAGATGGGGCGCGACGCATCAGACAAGGGTCGCTCCCCTGGGGGGCAAACTGTGTTTAGACCATTTCTGCCCCCCTTGGGGGCAGATTGGTCGATTTTAGGTCAATCTGCCCCAATTGGACAGAAACCACTAGGCACCGGGGATTTGTTTTTTGGCGTCAATGTCACGCAGGGGGAGCGACCCCGTAGGCGAGGGTCGCACCTGGTGGGGGGGTGGGGGTTGGGGATGCAAATTTATTTTAGGCCATTTCTGCCCCCCCTGGGGGCAGATCGGCCTATTATTAGGCCGATCTGCCACCAGGGGGGGCAGAAACCTCTAGGCGCAAGGGCAATTTTTTTTTGTGTGTTTTTTTTTTTGTATGTTTGTTTTTTTAGAGATGGGGAGCGACCCATCAGGCAAGGGTCGCTCCCCTGGGGGGCAAACTGTGTTTAGACCATTTCTGCCCCCCTTGGGGGCAGATTGGTCGATTTTAGGTCAATCTGCCCCAAGGGGGCAGAAACCACTAGGCACCGGGGATTTGTTTTTTGGCGCCAATGTCACTCAGGGGGAGTGACCCCGTAGGCAAGGGTCGCTCCCGGGGGGGGGGGTTCGGGGGCACATTTATTTTAGGCCATTTCTGCCCCCAGGGGGGGCAGAAACCTGTAGGCGCCAGGGCAACATTTTTTTTTTTTGTTTGTTTTTTTAGAGATGGGGAGCGACCCATCAGGCAAGGGTCGCTTCCCTGGGGGGCAAACTGTATTTAGAGCATTTCTGCCCCCCTTGGGGGCAGATTGTTCGATTTGAGGTCAATCTGCCCCCAAGGGGCAGAAACCACTAGGCACCGGGGATTTGTTTTTTGGCGCCAATGTTACGCAGGGGGAGCGACCCCGTAGGTGAGGATCGCTCCTGGTGGGGGGGTGGGGGTTGGGGATGCAAATTTATTTTAGGCCATTTCTGCCCCCCCTGGGGGCAGATCGGCCTATTATTAGGCCGATCTGCCACCAGGGGGGGGCAGAAACCTCTAGGCGCCAGGGCAAATTTTTTTTGTGTGTTTTTTTTGTTGTATGTTTGTTTTTTTAGAGATGGAGAGCGACCCATCAGGCAAGGGTCGCTCCCCTGGGGGGCAAACTGTATTTAGACCATTTCTGCCCCCCTTGGGGGCAGATTGGTCGATTTGAGGTCAATCTGCCCCCAAGGGGGCAGAAACCACTAGGCACCGGGGATTTGTTTTTTGGCGCCAATGTCACGCAGGGGGAGCGACCCCGTAGGTGGGGGTCGCTCCTGATGGGGGGGTTGGGGATGCAAATTTATTTTAGGCCATTTCTGCCCCCCCTGGGGGCAGATCGGCCTATTATTAGGCCGATCTGCCCCCAGGGGGGGCAGAAACCTGTAGGCGCCAGGGCAAAACAAATTTTTGTGTTTTTTGTTTGTTTGTTTGTTTGTTTTTTTAGAGATTGGGAGCGACCCATCAGACAAGGGTCACTCCCCTAGGGGGCAAACTGTGTTTCGACCATTTCTGCCCCCCCTTGGGGGCAGATTGGTCGATTTTAGGTCAATCTGCCCCAAGGGGGCAGAAACCACTAGGCACCGGGGATTTGTTTTTTGGCGCCAATGTCACGCAGGGGGAGTGACCCCGTAGACAAGGGTCGCTCCCGGGGGGGGAGTTCGGGGGCAAATTTATTTTAGGCCATTTCTGCCCCCAGGGGGGGCAGAAACCTGTAGGCGCCAGGGCAACATTTTTTTGTCTTTTTTTTTTTTTGTTTGTTTGTTTTTTTAGAGATGGGGAGCGACCCATCAGACAAGGGTCGCTCCCCTGAGGGGCAATCTGTATTTAGAGTATTTCTGCCCCCCTTGGGTGCAGATTGGTCGATTTTAGGTCAATCTGCCCCCCTTGGGGGCAGAAACCACTAGGCACCGGGGATTTGTTTTTTGGCGCCAATGTCATGCAGGGGGAACGACCCCGTAGGCGAGGGTCGCTCCTGGTGGAGGGGTGGGGGTTGGGGATGCAAATTTATTTTAGGCCATTTCTGCCCCCCCTGGGGCCAGATCGGCCTATTATTAGGCCGATCTGCCACCGGGGGGGGGCAGAAACCTCTAGGCGCCAGGGCAAACTTTTTTTGTGTGGTTTTTTTGTTGTATGTTTGTTTTTTTAGAAATGGAGAGCGACCCATCAGGCAAGGGTCGCTCCCCTGGGGGGCAAACTGTATTTAGACCATTTCTGCCCCCCTTGGGGGCAGATTGGTCGATTTTAGGTCAATCTGCCCCAAGGGGGCAGAAACCACTAGGCACCGGGGATTTGTTTTTTGGCGCCAATGTCACGCAGGGGGAGCGACCCCGTAGGCAGGGGGAGCGACCCCGTAGGCAGGGGTCGCTCCTGGGCAGGCGGGGTTTGGGGGGGTGGGGGGTCAAATTTATTTTAGGGCATTTCCCCCCCTCCTGGGGCCGGCTGAACTAGAGGCCAAAATCCACAGGTAGGCACTTTGCAAAAAACACCTCTGTTTTCTGTGAAAAAATATGTTGTGTCCACGTTGTGTTTTAAGCCATTTCCTTTCGTGGGCGCTAGGCCTACCCATACAAGTGAGGTACCATTTTTATGGAGAGACTTAGGGGAACGCTGGGTGGAAGGAAATGTGTGGCTCCTCTCAGATTCCAGAACTTTCTGTCACCGAAATGAGAGGAAAAAGTGTTTTTTGGCAAAATCTTGATGTTTGCAAAGGATTCTGGGTAACAGAACCTGGTCAGAGCCCCGCAAATCACCCCATCTTGGATTCCCCTAGGTCTCTAGTTTTTAAAAATGCTGGTTTGCTAGGTTTCTCCAGGTGCCGGCTGAGCTAGAGGCCAAAATTCACAGGTGGGCACTGTTTTCTATGAAAAAATGTGATGTGTCCACGGTGTGTTTTGGGCCATTTCCTGTCGCGAGCGCTAGGCCTACCCACACAAGTGAGGTATCATTTTTTCGGGAGACGTGGGGGAACGCTGGGTGGAAGGAAATTTGTGGCTCCTCTCAGATTCCAGAACTTTCTGCCACAGAAATGTGAGGAACATGTGTTTTTTTAGCCAAATTTTGAGGTTTGCAAAGGATTCTGGGTAACAGAACCTGGTCCGAGCCACACAAGTCACTCCATCTTGGATTCCCCTAGGTCTCTAGTTTTCAGAAATGCACAGGTTTGGTAGGTTTCCCTAGGTGGCGGCTGAGCTACAGGCCAAAATCTACAGGTAGGCACTTTGCAAAAAACACCTCTGTTTTCCTTCAAAAATGTGGCTGTGACCACGTTGCGCTTTGGGGCGTTTCCTGTCGCGGGCGCTAGGCCTACCCACACAAGTGAGGTATAATTTTTATCGGGAGACGTGGGGGAATGCTGGGTGGAAGGAAATCTGAGTCTCCTCTCAGATTCCAGAACTTTCTGCCACAGAAATGTGAGGAACATGTGGTTTTTTAGTCAAATTTTGAGGTTTGCAAAGGATTCTGGGTAACAGAACCTGGTCCGAGCCATACAAGTCACCCCATCTTCGATTCCCCCAGGTCTCTAGTTTTCAGAAATGCACAGGTTTGGTAGTTTTCCCTAGGTGGCGGCTGAGCTACAGGCCAAAATCTACAGTTAGGCTCTTTGCAAAAAACACCTTTGTTTTCCTTCAAAAATTTGTCTGTGTCCACGTTGCGCTTTGGGGCGTTTCCTGTCGCGGGCGCTAGGCCTACCCACACAAGTGAGGTATCATTTTTATCGGGAGACGAGGGGGAATGCTGGGTGGAAGGACATTTGTGTCTCCTCTCAGATTCTAGAACTTTCTGCCACAGAAATGTGAGGAACATGTGTTTTTTTAGTCAAATTTTGAGGTTTGCAAAGGATTCTGGGTAACAGAACCTGGTCCGAGCCACACAAGTCACCCCATCATGGATTCCCCTAGGTCTCTAGTTTTCAGAAATGCACAGGTTTGGTAGGTTTCCCTAGATGGCGGCTGAGCTACAGGCCAAAATCTACAGGTAGGCACTTTGCAAAAAACACCTCTGTTTTCCTTCAAAAATTTGGCTGTGTCCACGTTGCGCTTTGGGGCGTCTCCTGTCCCGGGCGCTAGGCCTACCCACACAAGTGAGGTATCATTTTTATCGGGAGACGTGGGGGAATGCTGGGTAGAAGGAAATTTGTGGCTCCTCTCAGATTCCAGAACTTTCTGCCACAGAAATGTGAGGAACATGTGTTTTTTTAGCCAAATTTTGAGGTTTGCAAAGGATTCTGGGTAACAGAACCTGGTCCGAGCCACACAAGTCACCCCATCTTGGATTCCCCTAGGTCTCTAGTTTTCATAAATGCACAGATTTGGTAGGTTTCCCTAGGTGGCGGCTGAGCTACAGGCCAAAATCTACAGGTAGGCACTTTGCAAAAAACACCTCTGTTTTCCTTCAAAAATTTGGCTGTGTCCACGTTGCGCTTTGGAGCGTTTCCTGTCGCGGGCGCTAGGCCTACCCACACAAGTGAGGTATCATTTTTATCGGGAGACGTGGGGGAACGCTGGGTGGAAGGAAATTTGTGGCTCCTCTCAGATTCCAGAACTTTCTGCCACAGAAATGTGAGGAACATGTGTTTTTTTAGCCAAATTTTGAGGTTTGCAAAGGATTCTGGGTAACAGAACCTGGTCCGAGCCACACAAGTCACCCCATCTTGGATTCCCCTAGGTCTCTAGTTTTCAGAAATGCACAGGTTTGGTAGGTTTCCCTAGGTGGCGGCTGAGCTACAGGCCAAAATCTACAGGTAGGCACTTTGCAAAAAACACCTCTGTTTTCCTTCAAAAATTTGGCTGTGTCCACGTTGCGCTTTGGGGCGTTTCTTTTCGCGGGCGCTAGGCCTACCCACACAAGTGAGGTATCATTTTTATCGGGAGACGTGGGGGAACGCTGGGTGGAAGGAAATTTGTGGCTCCTCTTAGATTCCAGAACTTTCTGCCACAGAAATGTGAGGAACATGTGTTTTTTTAGCCAAATTTTGAGGTTTGCAAAGGATTCTGGGTAACAGAACCTGGTCCGAGCCACACAAGTCACCCCATCTTGGATTCCCCTAGGTCTCTAGTTTTCAGAAATGCACAGGTTTGGTAGGTTTTCCTAGGTGGCGGCTGAGCTACAGGCCAAAATCTACAGGTAGGCACTTTGCAAAAAACACCTCTGTTTTCCTTCAAAAATTTGGCTGTGTCCACGTTGCGCTTTGGGGCGTTTCCTGTCGCGGGCGCTAGGCCTACCCACACAAGTGAGGTATCATTTTTATTGGGAGACGTGGGGGAACGCTGGGCGGAAGGAAATTTGTGGCTCCTCTCAGATTCCAGAACTTTCTGCCACAGAAATGTGAGGAACATGTGTTTTTTTAGCCAAATTTTGAGGTTTGCAAAGGATTCTGGGTAACAGAACCTGGTCCGAGCCACACAAGTCACCCCATCTTGGATTCCCCTAGGTCTCTAGTTTTCAGAAATGCACATGTTTGGTAGGTTTCCCTAGGTGGCGGCTGAGCTACAGGCCAAAATCTACAGTTAGGCACTTTGCAAAAAACACCTCTGTTTTCCTTCAAAAATTTGGCTGTGTCCACGTTGCGCTTTGGGGCGTTTCCTGTCGCGGGCACTAGGCCTACCCACACAAGTGAGGTATCATTTTTATCGGGAGACGTGGGGGAATGCTGGGTGGAAGGAAATTTGTGGCTCCTCTTAGATTCCAGAACTTTCTGCCACAGAAATGTGAGGAACATGTGTTTTTTTAGCCAAATTTTGAGGTTTGCAAAGGATTCTGGGTAACAGAACTTGGTCCGAGCCACACAAGTCACCCCATCTTGGATTCCCCTAGGTCTCTAGTTTTCAGAAATGCACAGGTTTGGTAGGTTTCCCTAGGTGGCGGCTGAGCTACAGGCCAAAATCTACAGGTAGGCACTTTGCAAAAAACACCTCTGTTTTCCTTCAAAAATTTGGCTGTGTCCACGTTGCGCTTTGGGGCGTTTCTTTTCGCGGGCGCTAGGCCTACCCACACAAGTGAGGTATCATTTTTATCGGGAGACGTGGGGGAACGCTGCGTGGAAGGAAATTTGTGGCTCCTCTTAGATTCCAGAACTTTCTGCCACAGAAATGTGAGGAACATGTGTTTTTTTAGCCAAATTTTGAGGTTTGCAAAGGATTCTGGGTAACAGAACCTGGTCCGAGCCACACAAGTCACCCCATCTTGGATTCCCCTAGGTCTCTAGTTTTCAGAAATGCACAGGTTTGGTAGGTTTTCCTAGGTGGCGGCTGAGCTACAGGCCAAAATCTACAGGTAGGCACTTTGCAAAAAACACCTCTGTTTTCCTTCAAAAATTTGGCTGTGTCCACGTTGCGCTTTGGGGCGTTTCCTGTCGCGGGCGCTAGGCCTACCCACACAAGTGAGGTATCATTTTTATCGGGAGACGTGGGGGAATGCTGGGTGGAAGGAAATTTGTGGCTCCTCTCAGATTCCAGAACTTTCTGCCACAGAAATGTGAGGAACATGTGTTTTATTTGCCAAATTTTGAGGTTTGCAAAGGATTCTGGGTAACAGAACCTGGTCCGAGCCACACAAGTCACCCCATCTTGGATTCCCCTAGGTCTCTAGTTTTCAGAAATGCACAGGTTTGGTAGGTTTCCCTAGGTGGCGGCTGAGCTACAGGCCAAAATCTACAGGTAGGCACTTTGCAAAAAACACCTCTGTTTTCCTTCAAAAATTTAGCTGTGTCCACGTTGCGCTTTGGGGCGTTTCCTGTCGCGGGCGCTAGGCCTACCCACACAAGTGAGGTATCATTTTTATCGGGAGACGTGGGGGAACGCTGGGCGGAAGGAAATTTGTGGCTCCTCTCAGATTCCAGAACTTTCTGCCACAGAAATGTGAGGAACATGTGTTTTTTTAGCCAAATTTTGAGGTTTGCAAAGAATTCTGGGTAACAGAACCTGGTCCGAGCCACACAAGTCACCCCATCTTGGATTCCCCTAGGTCTCTAGTTTTCAGAAATGCACAGGTTTGGTAGGTTTCCCTAGGTGGCGGCTGAGCTACAGGCCAAAATCTACAGGTAGGCACTTTGCAAAAAACACCTCTGTTTTCCTTCAAAAATTTGGCTGTGTCCACGTTGCGCTTTGGGGCGTTTCCTGTCGCGGGCGCTAGGCCTACCCACACAAGTGAGGTATCATTTTTTTCGGGAGACGTGGGGGAATGCTGTGTGGAAGGAAATTTGTGGCTCATCTCAGATTCCAGAACTTTCTGCCACAGAAATGTGAGGAACATGTGTTTTTTTATCCAAATTTTGAGGTTTGCAAAGGATTCTGGGTAACAGAACCTGGTCCGAGCCACACAAGTCACCCCATCGTGGATTCCCCTAGGTCTCTAGTTTTCAGAAATGCACAGGTTTGGTAGGTTTCCCTAGGTGGCGGCTGAACTACAGGCCAAAATCTACAGGTAGGCACTTTGCAAAAAACACCTCTGTTTTCCTTCAAAAATTTGGCTGTGTCCACGTTGCGCTTTGGGGCGTTTCCTGTCGCGGGCGCTAGGCCTACCCACACAAGTGAGGTATCATTTTTATCGGGAGACGTGGGGGAACACTGGGTGGAAGGAAATTTGTGGCTCCTCTCAGATTCCAGAACTTTCTGCCACAGAAATGTGAGGAACATGTGTTTTATTAGCCAAATTTTGAGGTTTGCAAAGGATTCTGGGTAACAGAACCTGGTCCGAGCCACACAAGTCACCCCATCTTGGATTCCCCTAGGTCTCTAGTTTTCAGAAATGCACAGGTTTGGTAGGTTTCCCTAGGTGGCGGCTGAGCTTCAGGCCAAAATCTACAGGTAGGCACTTTGCAAAAAACACCTCTGTTTTCCTTCAAAAATTTGGCTGTGTCCACGTTGCGCTTTGGGGCGTTTCCTGTTGCGGGCGCTAGGCCTACCCACACAAGTGAGGTATCATTTTTATCGGGAGACGTGGGGGAATGCTGGGTGGAAGGAAATTTGTGGCTCCTCTCAGATTCCAGAACTTTCTGCCACAGAAATGTGAGGAACATGTGTTTTTTTAGCCAAATTTTTAGGTTTGCAAAGGATTCTGGGTAACAGAACCTGGTCCGAGCCACACAAGTCACCCCATCTTGGATTCCCCTAGGTCTCTAGTTTTCAGAAATGCACAGGTTTGGTAGGTTTCCCTAGGTGGCGGCTGAGCTACAGGCCATAATCTACAGGTAGGAACTTTGCAAAAAACACCTCTGTTTTCCTTCAAAAATTTGGCTGTGTCCACGTTGCGCTTTGGGGCGTTTCCTGTCGCGGGCACTAGGCCTGCCCACACAAGTGAGGTATCATTTTTATCGGGAGACGTGGGGGAATGCTGGGTGGAAGGAAATTTGTGGCTCCTCTTAGATTCCAGAACTTTCTGCCACAGAAATGTGAGGAACATGTGTTTTTTTAGCCAAATTTTGAGGTTTGCAAAGGATTCTGGGTAACAGAACCTGGTCCGAGCCACACAAGTCACCCCATCTTGGATTCCCCTAGGTCTCTAGTTTTCAGAAATGCACAGGTTTGGTAGGTTTTCCTAGGTGGCGGCTGAGCTACAGGCCAAAATCTACAGGTAGGCACTTTGCAAAAAACACCTCTGTTTTCCTTCAAAAATTTGGCTGTGTCCACGTTGCGCTTTGGGGCGTTTCCTGTCGCGGGCGCTAGGCCTACCCACACAAGTGAGGTATCATTTTTATCGGGAGACGTGGGGGAACGCTGGGCGGAAGGAAATTTGTGGCTCCTCTCAGATTCCAGAACTTTCTGCCACAGAAATGTGAGGAACATGTGTTTTTTTAGCCAAATTTTGAGGTTTGCAAAGGATTCTGGGTAACAGAACCTGGTCCGAGCCACACAAGTCACCCCATCTTGGATTCCCCTAGGTCTCTAGTTTTCAGAAATGCACAGGTTTGGTAGGTTTCCCTAGGTGGCGGCTGAGCTACAGGCCAAAATCTACAGGTAGGCACTTTGCAAAAAACACCTCTGTTTTCCTTCAAAAATGTGGCTGTGTCCACGTTGCGCTTTGGGGCGTTTCTTGTCGCGGGCGCTAGGCCTACCCACACAAGAGAGGTATCATTTTTATCGGGAGACGTGGGGGAACGCTGGGTGGAAGGTAATTTGTGGCTCCTCTCAGATTCCAGAACTTTCTGCCACAGAAATGTGAGGAACATGTGTTTTTTTAGCCAAATTTTGAGGTTTGCAAAGGATTCTGGGTAACAGAACCTGGTCCGAGCCACACAAGTCACCCCATCTTGGATTCCCCTAGGTCTCTAGTTCTCAGAAATGCACAGGTTTGGTAGGTTTTCCTAGGTGGCGGCTGAGCTACAGGCCAAAATCTACAGGTAGGCACTTTGCAAAAAACACCTCTGTTTTCCTTCAAAAAATTGGCTGTGTCCACGTTGCGCTTTGGGGCGTTTTCTGTCGCGGGCGCTAGGCCTACCCACACAAGTGAGGTATCATTTTTATCGGGAGACATGGGGGAATGCTGGGTGGAAGGAAATTTGTGGCTCCTCTCAGATTCCAGAACTTTCTGCCACAGAAATGTGAGGAACATGTGTTTTTTTAGCAAAATTTTGAGGTTTGCAAAGGATTCTGGGTAACAGAACCTGGCCCGAGCCACAAAAGTCACCCCATCTTGGATTCCCCAAGTCTCTAGTTTTCAGACATGCACAGGTTTGGTAGGTTTCCCTAGGTGGCGGCTGAGCTACAGGCCAAAATCTACAGGTAGTCACTTTGCAAAAAACACCTCTGTTTTCCTTAAAAGATTTGGCTGTGTCCACGTTGCGCATTGGGGCGTTTCCTGTCGCGGGCGATATGCCTACCCACACAAGTGAGGTATCATTTTTATCGGGAGACGTGGGGGAACGCTGGGTGGAAGGAAATTTGTGGCTCCTCTCAGATTCCAGAACTTTCTGCCACAGAAATGTGAGGAACATCTGTTTTTTTAGCCAAATTTTGAGGTTTGCAAAGGATTCTGGGTAACAGAATCTGGTCCGAGCCACACAAGTCACCCCATCTTGGATTCCCCTAGAACTCTAGTTTTCAGAAATGCACAGGTTTGGTAGGTTTCCCTAGGTGGCGGCTGAGCTACAGGCCAAAATCTACAGGTAGGCACTTTGCAAAAAACACTTCTGTTTTCCTTCAAAAATTTGGCTGTGTCCACGTTGCGCTTTGGGGCGTTTCCTGTCGCGGGCACTAGGCCTACCCACACAAGTGAGGTATCATTTTTATCGGGAGACGTGGGGGAACGCTGGGTGGAAGCAATTTTGTGGCTCCTCTCAGATTCCAGAACTTTCTGCCACAGAAAGTTGAGGAACATGTGTTTTTTTAGCCAAATTTTGAGGTTTGCAAAGGATTCTGGGTAACAGAACCTGGTCCGAGCCACACAAATCACCCGATCTTGGATTCCCCTAGGTCTCTAGTTTTCATAAATACACAGGTTTGGTAGGTTTCCCTAGGTGGCGGCTGAGCTACAGGCCAAAATCTACAGGTAGGCACTTTGCAAAAAACACCTCTGTTTTCCTTCAAAAATGTGGCTGTGTCCACGTTGCGCTTTGGGGCGTTTCCTGTCGCGGGCGCTAGGCCTACCCACACAAGTGAGGTATCATTTTTATCGGGAGGAGTGGGGGAACGCTGGGTGGAAGGAAATTTGTGGCTCCTCTCAGATTCCAGAACTTTCTGCCACAGAAATGTGAGGAACATGTGTTTTTTTAGCCAAATTTTGAGGTTTGCAAAGGATTCTGGGTAACAGAACCTGGTCCGAGCCACACAAGTCACCCCATCTTGGATTCCCCTAGGTCTCTAGTTTTCAGAAATACACAGGTTTGGTAGGTTTCCCTAGGTGGAGGGTGAGCTACAGGCCAAAATCTACAGGTAGGCACTTTGCAAAAAACACCTCTGTTTTCCTTAAAAAATTTGGCTGTGTCCACGTTGCGCTTTGGGGCGTTTCCTGTCGCGGGCGCTAGGCCTACCCACACAAGTGAGGTATCATTTTTATCGGGAGACGTGGGGGAACGCTGGGTGGAAGGAAATTTGTGGCTCCTCTCAGATTCCAGAACTTTCTGCCACAGAAATGTGAGGAACATCTGTTTTTTTAGCCAAATTTTGAGGTTTGCAAAGGATTCTGGGTAACAGAATCTGGTCCGAGCCACACAAGTCACCCCATCTTGGATTCCCCTAGAACTCTAGTTTTCAGAAATGCACAGGTTTGGTAGGTTTCCCCAGGTGGCGGCTGAGCTACAGGCCAAAATCTACAGGTAGGCACTTTGCAAAAAACACTTCTGTTTTCCTTCAAA
Source organism: Pleurodeles waltl (assembly GCF_031143425.1). NCBI lineage: Eukaryota > Metazoa > Chordata > Amphibia > Caudata > Salamandridae > Pleurodeles > Pleurodeles waltl. The sequence continues at coordinate 50,303,264 of NC_090439.1, forward strand.
AATTTGGCTGTGTCCACGTTGCGCTTTGGGGCGTTTCCTGTCGCGGGCACTAGGCCTACCCACACAAGTGAGGTATCATTTTTATCGGGAGACGTGGGGGAACGCTGGGTGGAAGGAATTTTGTGGCTCCTCTCAGATTCCAGAACTTTCTGCCACAGAAAGTTGAGGAACATGTGTTTTTTTAGCCAAATTTTGAGGTTTGCAAAGGATTCTGGGTAACAGAACCTGGTCCGAGCCACACAATCACCCGATCTTGGATTCCCCTAGGTCTCTAGTTTTCATAAATACACATGTTTGGTAGGTTTCCCTAGGTGGCGGCTGAGCTACAGGCCAAAATCTACAGGTAGGCACTTTGCAAAAAACACCTCTGTTTTCCTTCAAAAATGTGGCTGTGTCCACGTTGCGCTTTGGGGCGTTTCCTGTCGCGGGCGCTAGGCCTACCCACACAAGTGAGGTATCATTTTTATCGGGAGGAGTGGGGGAACGCTGGGTGGAAGGAAATTTGTGGCTCCTCTCAGATTCCAGAACTTTCTGCCACAGAAATGTGAGGAAAATGTGTTTTTTTAGCCAAATTTTGAGGTTTGCAAAGGATTCTGGGTAACAGAACCTGGTCCGAGCCACACAAGTCACCCCATCTTGGATTCCCCTAGGTCTCTAGTTTTCAGAAATACACAGGTTTGGTAGGTTTCCCTAGGTGGCGGCTGAGCTACAGGCCAAAATCTACAGGTAGGCACTTTGCAAAAAACACCTCTGTTTTCCTTCAAAAATTTGTCTGTGTCCACGTTGCGCTTTGGGGCGTTTCCTGTCGCGGGCGCTAGGCCTACCCACACAAGTGAGGTATCATTTTTATCGGGAGACATGGGGGAACGCTGGGTGGAAGGAAATTTGTGGCTCCTCTCAGATTCTAGAACTTTCTGCCACAGAAATGTGAGGAACATGTGTTTTTTTAGCCAAATTTTGAGGTTTGCAAAGGATTCTGGGTAACAGAACCTGGTCCGAGCCACACAAGTCACCCCATCTTGGATTCCCCTAGGTCTCTAGTTTTCAGAAATGCACAGGTTTGGTAGGTTTCCCTAGGTGGCTGCTGAGCTAGAGGCCAAAATCTACAGGTAGTCACTTTGCTAAAAACAGGTCTGTTTTCTGTGATGTGTCTACGTTGTGTTTTGGGGCATATCCTGTCGCGGGCGCTAGGCCTACCCACACAAGTGAGGTATCATTTTTATCGGGAGACTTGGGGGAACATAGAATAGCAAAACAAGTGTAATTGCCCCTTGTCTTTCTCTAAATTTTTCCCTTCCAAATGTAAGACAGTGTGTAAAAAAGACGTCTATTTGAGAAATGCCCTGTAATTCACATGCTAGTATGGGCACCCCGGAATTCAGAGATGAGCAAATAACCACTGCTTCTCAACACCTTATCTTGTGCCCATTTTGGAAATACAAAGGTTTTCTTGATAGCTATTTTTTACTCTTTATATTTCAGCAAATGAATTGCTGTATACCCGGCATAGAATGAAAACCCACTGCAGAGTGCAGGTCATTTATTGGCTCTGGGTACCTAGAGTTCTTGATGAACCTACAAGCCCTATATATCCCCGCAACCAGAAGAGTCCAGCAGACGTAACGGTGTATTGCTTTCGAAAATCTGACATTGCAGGAAAAAGTTACAGAGTAAAACGTAGAGAAAAATTGATGTTTTTTTCACCTCAATTTCAATATTTTTCTTTTTCAGTTGTTATTTTCTGTAGGAAACCCTTGTAGGATCTACACCAATTAAACCTTGCTGAATTCAGAATTTTGTCTACTTTCCAGAAATGTTGTGGTTTCTGGGATCCAGCGTTGGTTTCATGCCCATTTCTGTCACTGACTGGAAGGAGGCTGAAAGCACAAAAAATCGTAAAAATGGGGTATGTCCCAGTAAAATGCCAAAATTGTGTTGAAAAATTGGGTTTTCTGATTCAAGTCTGCCTGTTCCTGAAAGCTGGGAAGCTGGTGATTTTATCACCGCAAACCCTTTGTTGATGCCCTTTTCAGGGAAAAAACCACAAGCCTTCTTCTGCAGCCCATTTTTCCAATTTAAAAAAAAAAAAAAAAAATTTCACTGTTTTTTGGCTAATTTCTTGGCCTCCTTCTGGGGAACCCACAAAGTCTGGGTACCTCTAGAATCCCTAGGATGTTGGAAAAAAAGGACGCAAATTTGGCGTGGGTAGCTTACGTGAACAAAAAGTTATGAGGGCCTAAGCGCGAACTGCTCCAAATAGCCAAAAAAAGGCTCGGCACAGGAGGGGGAAAAGGCCTGGCAGCGAAGGGGTTAAGGGAGCTGAGGGCTATCTCGTAGCAATGTTTCCACCCGACTGACCAGCTAGGAATGCTCTAGTACAATGTTCCCACTGGTCAGACCGGTGACAACATCATAATGGGCCTGCGGGGAATCCACCACCTTGTCCATGGCATCATCCCCAAGAGTTTCGGGGTTCCATGTTGGGACCGCCAAACTTGTAATGTCTCCATTAGACACTTTTTCAGAGCTTTTTCTCTCCTCATCAGACGAGGCTCCTCTTCAGGTTGGCTTGAAATATGACGACAGAGGCTTGGCTCAGTGTGAGGTCCTGGTCAACTCTTGGAAGTCTCATCGATGGGGAAGAGCTCTGGAGCATCAGCAAGATGAACCTGAAATTCAAGCCTGATCACGGTTCGACGATAGCGGACTGACTACTGTCGATCGGTTGGTCACCTTATCGATCTTTTTTTCAAAGTGCTCCAAACTTCTGGATCTTCTTCTAGAATTCCTATTTGGGCCCATGACGTGTCCACAAACTTGGTCCAAGATTCCAGAAGCCAAGAGTTGCTCCTTGGAAGAAGGGACTACAGTTCTCAGAATGCACCCAGTGAGAATCCTCAAATGGCCACTGGACACCGGTCAGCCAGGCTTTTTTTTGCAGGACTTGAGGCCAGGAACTCTGGTTAGCTCCATTGTACCTGTAGCTTGCAGAGAGTCCTCTCCTAGAGTTGCAGAAGCAAGGCAAAGTCCTTTTCTTGGTGACGCTCAAAGTGTGCAGCTAGTGCAGTCCTTGTGAGTGCAGTTCTTCAGGTGCAGACCAGGGGTACAACATGCCAGTCCTTCTTCTTCAGGATCTGAATTGTTCGGCAGCTCTGCTAAATATATCCTTGCTCCTGTGTTGGCAAGGAGGGGGACACCGCTGACCAATGTGGTGCAGGGTGCCACCCACTGGGATGACCACTTCCTGGGAAGTGTGGCAGATATCAGTCCCAGAAAGCAACATTCTTTACAAATCCAACATGGAGGAAATCTCTCCTTGAAGGTTACATCTGGCTGAGCCCACCCACTGATGTGGTCAGGTTTCCCTAACACACCCCTCTCAGCCCCTCTCTCAATCTAATTATTGGGGCCCCCAACTTGCTGCGGGAACAGGAAATTGGGGAGGTCCAGTTTCTCTCCTAGGTGGCTTTCCCTCCTTTGAAAACATGTTTGGCCACTCTCCCCCATCCTGCACTGCCATCTGCTGCAGCGGTTCTCCTCCCGTCAGATGCTACCTTTGTTTCAGCCCAGACTACTCCACACTTCATGAAGGTAGCTTGGCTCTGGCTACCAGAGACTGACCAACCAGGGAAGGACATTACAGGGCTGATTGTGGTAACTTTCAGAATAAGTTCTAAAACTCTGTCTCTGTACTACATATATTAAATCTAACCTTGGCAAGTTGTTGGATTTATTATAACTTTTACTATGAGCCCAAACTTGATAGTTTTAACTAATTTCTAAGGGTAATGAGAATGTATTAATTTTAAATAAAGTGTCCCCATGTTAGCCTATGGAGCCAGCTCACTACAATGAGGAAAACAAATTAGGCTATTTTTACCTCACCAGAGCTTATAAAACATCTTTTAAAAAGTCCCTGCTTATATTTACAATGCACCCAACACATGGGGCACCTGAGCCAGACCTCAGGGGTTACTTAAATGTAAAAATAAGGTTGTTTAGGACTTTGGAAGTACTTTTAATTCCAAAGTTGAATTTGAGGTTAACTTTAACTTAAAAGCATCCAGGAAGGCAGACCTGCCTTTAAAATGACACTGGACACCATAGCAATGCACCTATATCCGTAATCCTACATGCCTTGCCATATACTAGGGACTTATTGGTAGGTTGCCAAAGGCAAGTATAATTAGGCCTAATTTGCATATACCGTTTTAAACAGAGCACTGGCCCTGGGACTGGACAGCAGTGGCCAGGTCACAGTCAGAGTCAGTAACCACCAGCATCAGTGAAAATGTTTTGAGGGTGATCAGGGCCAAATGGATGACTTCCGCACAGCAGTACATGGCGAGGGCATGAGGTATAGTTACCCTAGACCGTGAGGTATAGTTATTTGTAATAACCCTAACGATAGCTGCAGAATTTCTTTGGTTTTGTGTGAGTAAATTCAGAACCTCACTATAACGTCCCTGTAACCTTTGTTTTTTTCCGTGAATTTCTATGTGTTTTTTTAACACAGAGTAATTTTTATTATCATACATTAATTAACCCAACCTCCGCTGCGCACAGCCTTAGGCCATATGAAGTGGGGGTTGCCCTCAAGGCCTGGCCCACAGTCAGGCCCTGCGGCCAACACCACTAGCCAACCAAATGCTAAGCACAGCCTTTAGCCATGCACAATGGGAGTTGATTGCAGGGCCTGTCTCTCTGGATGTGAACAATGGTGGGAGATGGTGTCTCTGGGCGTCACAGTGGCTGTGAGAGTGTCTGGTTGTGAGAGGGGGTGCGAGAGTGTCTATGTGGGTATGGCAGTCTCTGATTGCGCTCCAATAGATGAAAGATGCATTCACATCCACAAACGATTTCAGATAGTTTTTAAATGTGGAATCACAGAATAAACACACTTGCTTTGCGAAGCTAAGGAGTTAGGATCATTTGTCCTTTTCAGAAGTGGAACTTGAACTGGGACACCTGCTCCATTTATTTTTGTAAGTGCTTCTTGTTGAGGTTTAATTTCTGTGAAGTGAGTATCATAGCCAGAACACAATCTCACCTGTTCATTTATCCAACAAGAGTCCACAGTTTGCACTCAATGTCTAACCAACTGGAGCCCTTTCTACTGGTTAGGTATTAAGTGCTACCTCATTGGGCAAATGTTCAGTGTGGGCGAGGGGGGCACGTGCTGCCCCCTCTCCTGGCTTATTTCGACCCTGGGGACTCCATCTCTCAAGGCCCATTACAGTTCCATGGGGAGGCACACGGATCCTTCCCCGACCTGGGGACCCCATCCACCATGGCCCAACCTTATAAAAAACATTTTTGAGGAGGGGGACTGCGTGGCCCCCCTCCCTTAGCTAATTATAACCCAGAGGACCACTTTCCCAGCTGTCTGACCTGGGTGCCCCGCAGTGCTCTCAGTGTGCAATGAAACTGGAGGGGGAGCCTCAAGGCCCCCGTGGTCCCAGCCAGCTCCCTGCGGGAGCCGGCATTGCTGTCACAACAGGAAGCTGCTAAACATGCATCTCCCTGTCTATGAGAGCAATTGCTTCCTCTGTGTCACTGCCTGCATGACTACAGGCAGGGAAACAGAGGAAGCCTCTGCTTCCAGCAATCTAGATCTGTTTGACAGTGTCAAACCTCCCACAAGTCAGAGCGAACAGCTATGTCTGCGGTGGGCACCCCGGGACATAGCAGGAGCCGACCCTGACAGGTGGCAGTCCCAAGGGCCATTACTGGCTCCTCGAGGTGGGCCATGCAGCCCCCCTTCAACATTTAAAATTTGTCGAGGGGATGTGGTGGTCTCTGGATCTGAGGGTACGTAACAGATCCCCTTCCTTACCCTTTCTCAGCCCCTGGGAGGAAGCAGTCCCCAGGGCTGCGTGGCCCCCCCTTAATGAGAAATATCTTTCCCTGGGGAAGTGGTGGTCTCCAGGACTACAGGGGGCTTGCACAGCCCCCTACATTAATTTAATTTGCTGTCCCGGGAAGGTCGCAGTCCCTGGGGCAACGGTGGGGGCTGCACCCCCGCCCCCCTGCATTATTAATTACTTTAGCCCTGGGGAGGAAGCAGTCCCTGGGGCAGCGGGGAGGCCATCATGGCCCCTGCATTAATAGTTAGATTAGCGCCAGGGAGGTGGCGGTCCCCAGGGCTGTGGGGTGCCTTGTGCTCTCCCTGCATTGATTGTTTAGCCCGAGGAGGTGGCAGTTCCCAGTGTTGTAGAGAACCGTATGGACCCCTGACATATAATTAAATATAAGACACAGAGATGTCGCCATCTCCGAGGCATAAATAAGGTCAGGGGGGGGGGGGCATGTGACCCTCTCCTTTATTTTCAACATGCCCTGGGGTTGGCCCATCCAGGGTCTTTCTTAAAACAAGCACAGGAGACCACACTTGTTTTTTATTTTTAAATATTGCAGAGGATTTGCGACCCTGTACCTAATTTGCAATAAAAGTTTTTTTTAAAAGGTACTTTTTAGCCCTGGGAAGGAGTCCCTCTCGGGACCCAATACCAGAGGTAAGGGTCAGCGTATCTCTTCACTGGCCCCTTTTCATATTTTCTATCTTTTTTTCTGGGACTCCGCTGAAGCCGAGTACTAAGGTGGCTGCCAACACTTCCTTGTTGAAGTGTTGGCAGCCAATCAGGTCTCGACATGAGATAGAGAGGGTTCTCAGAGCCTTCACTTCCCTAAATATACAAATTTGTTTTTAATTTAATATTTAAAAAACTATTCAATGGATTTACACCAAATAAGAAAAAGGGCTCTTTCTGGACCAGAAGCAGGCTTTCCGCCAAAATTGGTGTAATTCATTTCATCAGTTTGGTCTCTATCCCTGTTCAAAATCCTTATGGAAATTAACATGGAGAAAACATATTTTGATGTTTTGGGCCCCACCTTTTCCTTCTTGAGATAGAGGAAGGGAGTGAATATATATATATATATATATATATATATATATATATATATATATATATATATATATATAAAGATAGATAAATTCACTTAAAAAAAACAAAGGTTACATAGACGTTATAGTTAGGTTCTTAATTTACTTGCAAAAAAAACCGAGAATATCAGCAGTTATAGCTAGAGATATTTCAATTAGCTGTAGCTTGTGGCTAAAGGTAACTATACCTTTGCACCCCACCATGCACAGTTTTTTCTTCAATAATTTTGCTCCTAATGTTTTCATTTAGATTTTTAATGATGTGATAGAAGTTTAGATGTTGTCATGAGTGCTGTAATATCTGTGGTAATTAGCAGTGCATGGCAGTGGCGTGAGTTATAAATACCTTAGGCCGTGAGTTATAGTTACTTGAAATAACTCTAACTGCTGAATTTCTCTGGTTTGGTCGGAGTAAATTCAGAGCCTAGCTATAACCTCTCTGTACCGTTTGTTTTTTTAAGTGAATGTCTAAGTTTTTTTTACTTCTATTTACTAACTATAATGGCCCTGCAACCTACGCCCACAGCATTATGACCCACGAATCACTGCATCAGACATTCAACCGCGGTAAACCATTGGCGGTACATATCGCTGCGCTCAAAATACACGCACACATACAAAACAACACTACATTGGACAATTCAACAAATTTCGATGTTTTTTTTAACGTAAAGCAATTTTCATTACTATACGTTAAACCAACCCCACGCTGCTCACGCCCTTTGGCCATGCGCAGTGGGAGTTGGCTGCAGGGCCTGTCTCTTTGGGTGTGAGAATAGGTGTGAGAGAGTATCTGTCTAGGTGTGAGAGTGGTTGTGAGAGGGTCTATGTGGGTGTAAGTGGGTGTGAGTGTCTGCTTGCATTCCAATAGATGAAAGATGCATTCTCCTCCACAAAGGAATTCAGATCATTTTTCAATATGGAAATGCAGAGCAAGCACACTTGCTTTGCCTTCACCAAGCCCGAGTAGGCACACTTGCTTTACCTTCACCAAGCCCAGGAGTTAGTATCAATTGTCCTTTCCAGAAGTGGAGCTTCAACTGGGATGCCTGCTACATTTACATATGGAAGTGTTTCCTGGCGCGCTTAAGGCAAGCCAGTCTGAGCCCATCCACGACCCGTCTGCAACTAGCGCCTGGACCCCTGGACCTGCCACCTCTACATGCCGGCAGCTCTCATTGCACTCAACCCAGGACAAAACAACAGCTGCAAACAGGCATCACCAGCCAACACCCACAGACTCTTCAGCTGCCTCTGCTGCCGCCAAACCCACACCACTACCAAGACCTTGGATCCAGCACAAGCCACCCGCGAAACTCTGTAATGCATTCTCCTCAACATCTGCTCCCTCCATAAACACACTACCGAAATCTAGGACCTCCTTGACAGCACCACCCTGGACTTCGCTTTCCTCACTGAGAGCAGGACAAACACCACCTCAGACCCAGGCATCGCCATCGCCATTCCCCAAGGATACAAGATCACAGGGAAAGACTGTCCCAGCCGCCCCGGGGGTGGGAGAGGGAATCATCATCATCCACAGGTCCAACCTCCATCTGATCACACATTCCAAAGACACTGAAGACTCCACAAGCCTGATGAAACACCTTCACTTCAAACTACAGACTAGCTCGAAATGCACCCTCAGGGGAACCCTCATTTACCGCCCACCCAGACCGCACGCACCCTTCACTGACTCCATCACTGACTGCATCACCGCACAAGCCATCACAGTCACCACCTACACCCTGCCAGGAGACCTCAACTTCCACCACAACAACCTACAAGACCCCAACATCACATCCCTCCTAGACAACCTCCACAACATAGGGCTTCGACAGATTGTGACGGAACCAATGCACTCAGCAGGACACACCCTGACCCATCTTCACAACAGGAGCCTCCGGGACCTTCAGTCACACCTCCAAACTCCCATGGACAGGCCACTGATGCATCAATTTCACCTTCAACACACGCACCATCATCAGACCCCAGCATCAACCATCCCATAGAAGCTGAACAAGAATCACCAACAACCAGCTCACCGTCGTCCACGCCAACTCCGCCCCAACCATCGCACACAAAGACGATCTGAACACCGCAGCACACACCTTGTGCAAATGGATCACTGACTGCGCCAACACCATAGCTCCCTTCAAAAGGAACAACAGCACCCACGCCAAGAAAGCCAACTGGTTCATCCCAGAACTCCAATAATCCAGAAGCACTTGTCGCCGCCTCGAGAAACTCTGGAGAAACACCAAATCCACAGAAGCCCAAAGCAACTTCAGAGCTGCCACCACCGCACACCACCAACTCCTCAGAAAGACGATAAAGAAAGCAATACAATACATTATAACATTGGCGGTAAGTCCTGCTTACCGCCATGCGACTGCCGCCAACATACCGCGACCGCCACGGTATACTGCCACCCATATTATGACCCACACATAGAAATCCATCACTATACAGAAACACACACAAATTCGCCAGCCCAAAGGTCAGTGATAAAATGGCAGAACCAAGACCCGCACCATTACGCCAACAAAATCTACGCCCACAGCATTATGACCTACGAATCACCGCATCAGACATTCAACCGCAGTAAACCATTGGCGGTACATATCGCTGCGCTCAAAATACACGCACACATACAAAACAACACTACATTGGACAATTCAAACTACACACACCTGACACCCATACACACACCACACCGACACACCCACACCAATATAAAACACACACACACTACCCACAACCCTTTACGACTCCAAAACAATTTAGAACTGAGAGAGAGAGACACCAAGAGCACCCACAGAACCAGAACCATCAACCATACACCATCCACACACCTCACCCCACACACCCACACACACACCACTCACATTACATTTATGGCTCCACAACGACACCCTAGGTTCTCTGAGGAGGAGCTAAGGGTCATGGTGGAGGAAGTCATCTGGGTATAGCCACAGCTATTCGAATCATAGGTGCAGCAGACATCCATTGCTAGGAAGATGGAGCTATGGCGGAAAATCGTGGACAGGGTTAACGCTGTGGGACTGCACTCCAGAACAAAGAATGACATCAGGAAGAGGTGGAACGACCTACAGGGGAAGGTGTTTTCTGTGGTTGCAAGACACCAGAAAGCTGTACAGAGGACTGGCGCTGGACCACCACCTCCTCCCCCACAACTACCAACATGGGAGGAGCAAGTCTTGACAATACTGCATACTGAGGGCCTGGCAGGAGTAGCAGCCAAAGTCCCATACCACCACAGAGTCTCCCCCATCAGGAAACACCAGCACAGCACCCACCCAGTGGGCCCAAACCTCTGTACTCAGGACACATCAATCAACAGTGTGTCCACCACTACAGGGACCCTAGGACACCCAACAAACATAGGACGATCAGGGGCTTGGGGTCAGTGGCAGTGGGCAAACGGTTCAGGGGACAAAGGCACAGGACAACAGGGAAGCTGGGAAGAGTGCTGTGCAACAGTGGGAGGACAGGCCCAGGGATCCGACCCTCCACGAGGCACACACCAACATCCTGGGAGCATATCACCATTCCCAGGAGACGATGAGCCGGATACTGGCCAAGTTGCAGGAGACCCAGCGGCTGCAGGATGGACAATACCTGGGGATCAGGGAGGACCTGAGGGACATCCACACTACCCAGGTCACCATAGCATCTGTGCTGCCTGACATGGCCAACACCATGAGGGAGGCAGTGGCACACTAACGGGCCCCTGACACTAGCCACACCTATGCCCCCTTGGACAATGCACCTGTGATACAAATAGACTGAACTCTATCCTGGACTTTCCTCCATCATCACCCCACCCCATTGCACATCCCCATTTACTTCTCAGCACTGAAATAAACACCCTCTTAAAAAATACAAGTACGGAGTTTGTCAAATGATTTCAGGATGTATTTGTTTAGCAATCTATAGACATTGCAATTAGACTCTACAGTTATGTATAGATAGGTATGACCTGTAATGTGCTGCAGTCAGTACACGAGGAGCCAGAGTAGGGCAAAATGATCTGTGAATAGACATGTCAAAGGGCACAGTAAGTGGCCATAGTAGTGGGAACAGCAGCCTGCCTAGAGGAAAATCACTACACAAAACTGCAATGGAAGGTGAAGTCACAGTGTCTTACCTGTGTATCACTGGAAGTACTGTCGTATTATAGTTGTTTTGTTGTCCACATCCCCATCCTCTTCCTCCTCTTCGTCACTGTCCACAGGCTCTACAGCTGCCACACTCCCATCTCCAGCCCCATCCTCCTGCAGAAAAGGCACCTGGCATCCCAAGGCTATGTTGTGCAACATGCAACATGCAACATGCCACGATGATCTGGCACACCTTCTTTGGTGAGTAGCACAGGGATCCACCTGTCAGATGGTGGCACCTGAACCTGGCCTTCAGGAGGCCAAAGGTGCACTCAATGATTCTTCTTGCAGGCCCATGTGCCTGATTGTAATGTTCCTCTGCCTTTGTTCTAGCATTCCTCACTGGTGTTAGTAGCCATGAGAGGTTTGGGTAACTAGAGTCACCTGCAAATATCGAGGGATACCTGTTAGACACACACTCACCCTTCGGGCCAACCCCACACCCTTATACCAACAGACGATGGGTGGGGACTATGGGCTCACCTATTAGCCACACCAGGTGCCTCTGTAGTTGAGCCATCACATATGGGATGTTGCTACTCCTCAGGATAAAGGCATCATGCACAGACCCAGGATAATTTGCATTCATATAGGTGATTTACTGGTCCGCAAGGCACATTATCTGCACATTAATAGAACAAAAGCTCTTTTGATTTCTGAACACCTGTTCATTTCTCTTGGGGGGGGGGCAAAGGCAATACGTGTACCATCAGTTGCCCCAATGATGTTGGGGATATGTCCCATTGCATAGAAGTCAGCCTTCACTGTGGCCAAATCCTCCACCTGGGGGAAAACGATGTAGCTGCACATATGTTTCATTAGGGCAGACAACATTCTGGTCAGCACTATTGAGAACATTGGCTGCGACATCACTGCTGCCATGGCCACTGTCACTTGTAAGGAGCCACTTGCCAAGAAATGTAGCACTGATAGGACTTGCACAAGAGGGGGTATCCCAGTGGGATGACAGATAGCTGAGATCAGATGTGGCTCCAATCGGGCACACAGCTCTGTGGGTTGTGGCCCTATCAAGTCTGCAGGTGAGGATAATGTGCGTGTCCTCCATTTTTGCCAAGTCCACCAGGGGCCTGTACAAAGGGGATGTCTCCATCTCCTAATCATCCTTAGCGGTTGTAATCTGGAGGGCAAAACGGTGAGCAGCTGGTCATATCTTCAGAGTAAAATGCATTGTATGTTGTGACAGAAACAGTATGTTTACATGTAGTCCCTAAATGTGCTTATGTCTGCTGTGATGCAGGTATGTGCTACGGCCTGCCCTCTCCCCTGAAATGACGGACGCCTGTCCTGTGTGTAGGGACATGTTGAAATGAGGTAATTCCGCTGACATTGTGTGCTGTTGCGGGACGCGGTCGAGAACCACCGTGCAACTCCTCATTGGTTATCATTGAGCCCTATGGGTTCCAATTGCCAATGGGGATGTATGCCGGTGGTGACAGTACGCACCGCCGCGGATGTGACCGCCATTTTCTATCTGTTCACTCACTCGCTACCTGACCTTCAACAGGAGAGATCCTACACTGCAAGTGCTGCTGTGACCTATGTCTGGAAGCGACCATGGCTCGAGTCTCTGGGGAAAGGGCCCCAGCCTTCACTTCGGAGGAGTTGGAGAGGCTGGTGGATGGGGTCCTACCCCAGTACCGATTGCTTTATGGGCCTCCAGACCAACAGGTGAGTACACTGTGTGCACGATGCATGGGGCATGAATGCATGGAGTGCTGTGTGTGAATGCCTCCTGTAAGTGTGGCTGGTTGAGGGGTCCTGGGCAGAGTGCTACATGTATGGTGGTCAATGTATGTGCGTAAGGGGATGGGAGGGATATGGTAGGCCATGGGTGTAACAGGCCGGACGGTATGACTGATGCCTTTTTTCTATGTTTATTTGTCTGCAGGTCAGCGCCCATCAGAAAAAGGGTATATGGCGAGCACCCACTGTCGCAAACGGTGGGGGGACCTGAGACGCTGGGCAAAGAAGATGGTGGAGGCCCAGCGGGTGATGGCCTCCCAATGAGGAAGGGGTGCCTATCAAATCCTGCCCCCCCTAATGTTCCGAATACTGGCAGTGGCCTATCCATAGTGGGATGGGTGCTTGAGGGCATCACAGCAGCCACAACAGGGTGAGTACAGTTTCCAATTCTACAAATTGCGCGTGGACCTTGCATTCCCCAGGACCAAGCAGTGGGCAAACCACCCACTAGAGAGACTGTGGCCTTGCACTCCCCAGCACCAAGCACAGGGCATGTTGCCCCCTCCAGGAGCAGTGGCGTTGTACCATCTTCCAGCTGAGATGCCCCCCCTTCCCCTTTCCCCTGAGTTGCCTGTGTATTTTCGACCTGATGCCCAGCAGTCTTCTCTCCATATAGAGGCAGCTGTCAAGTGGGGCCTTGGCCTCTGTGATATGGCCCTGTGGCCCACGGACATTATGGACTGGGCAGTGTCCCTCCATTTGTATTTCTAAATATAATGTGTTTATTTTTCTGGACGTATTACTGTAATTTTATCTTATTACAATCACTTCATTCACTTCCTTTTGTCCTTGCATTATTCCTGAGAAGTACGGGGTGTATGTAATGTTACTGCATCTGTTTGTGTGTATGGTGTTGGGGTGGGGTGTTGCATGTTGCGTGTGTGTGTCACTCTCTTTTTCCTTCACCCTCCGCTGTGTGCTGGGGTGGTTTTCACCGTGGTCGTCTTCGCCGGCATTGGTATTCCTGGTGTAGGAGGAGGTAGACCAGCATGGGTAACACCTGTAGTTCGGGCTCCATGGCGTCATGGTTGTTCCCTGATTGTCCAGAGGTGAGTTGTTTACCTTCTGTGTACTATTTCCGCTGTGCTTTTGATGGTGTTGGTACCACCCTGGAAAAGGTGGGGGATAGGCCTGTTGTAATAATGTGGGTGGTACATTGTCTTTCGCCTGGCTGTCGGCGGTTACCACCTCGGTGCTTGTTGCTACTTCCATGGCGCTCGGTGTGTTAAAGTGGCTGTCTGTGTTGGCGGTTTCCGCGGTGGTCATAATTCAATTTTTTTCACTGCCAGCCTGTTGGTGGTGTTACTGCTGTTTTATCACCGACCAGCAGGGTTGTAATGAGGGCCAGAATCTCCTCACATGCACACAACTCCAAGGAACTCTTCAGCATCATCAAGGAGTTCGCCCAACCAAACAGTGAAACAACTGACATCCCACCCTCACAGGACCTGTGAGAAAGACTCAACACCTACATCACCACAAAATCAAGACCATCATGGACAGCTTCAGCGAGGACAACCCACGAGCTAAACCCTCTCCACCAAAACTCAACACCAACAAACCAACAATCATCAACTCAACCCCCCTCGCCACCGAAGACACTCTGAAAACAATGAAGTCCATTCACTCCGGGGCCCCCACGGACCTATGCCCCAACCACATTTTTAACAGAGGCACAGACACCATCGCCCCATGCTCCGCTGCCTCACCATCAACCGCTCCCTAGCTGCCGCCTCCTTCCCCCACAACTGGAAACATGCCGAGATTAACCCTCTCCGCAAGAACCCTCGGCAGACCCCACTAACCTCAAAAACCTCAGGCCCACCTCCTACTACCATTTCCTGCAAAAGTTATCCTCAATATCTCCCAATCCGGAATCAGGAAAAACCATAGCACCAAAAGGGCCCTCCTGGCCGCAACAGATGACATCCACTCCCTGCTGGACAAGGGAGAGATGGTGGCACTCATCCTGCTAGACCTTTCAGCGGCCTTTGACACAGTCTCCCACCACACTCTGATACGAAGACTTCACGAAGCCGGCCTCAGAGACAAGGCCCTCTACTGGATCCAATCCTTACTCTCTGGCAGAACTCAATGAGTGAGACTCGCCCCCCTTCCTTGCAGACCCCACACCTACCACCTGTGGAGTTCCACAGGGATTCTCCCTCAGCCCCACACTTTTTAATGTCTGCATAGCCCCGCTAGCCACCATCGTCAGAAGCTACAGAATCAACATCGCCTCCTATGCCGACGACACCCAACTCATACTCTCCCTATCCAATGAACCCAACACAGCCAGACACAACTTCCGCAAAAGTATGGAAGCAGTCGCCAACTAGATGAGAAACAGCTGCCTTCAACTCAACGCAAACAAGACAGAATTACTCATCATGGGCCCTCAACCCGATGCGTGGAACTACTCCGAATGGCCATCCACCCTCGGAAACCCGCCCACCCCCCAAGTCAAGCCTGCAACCTTGGGATCATCCTGGACTCCAAGCTCAACATGAACTACCAAATCAACTCAGTCACCTCCACCTGCTTCCGCACCCTCCACCTCCTATGCAAGACTCTCAAATAGATCACCCTCGAACATAGAAAGTCTGTCACACACGCCCTCATAACCAGCAGATTGGACTCCGGCAATGCACTCTACGCTGGAATCAACAAGAAACTCACCCACAAACTACAGAACAACCAGAACGCTGCCACCAGACTGGCCCTGGACCTGCCTCGACAAGGCCACATCTTGCAACACCTACACACACTACACTGGCTTCCCATAGAGAAAAGACTAACCTTCAATATCCTCACCCACACACACACTAGGCCCTCCACAACACCGGTCCAGCCTACATGAACTGGCAACTCAACTTCCACGTACCACACAGGGCCCTATCCTCAGCCCAGCTCTCTCTCCCCGAAGAACCAGAACAGGGGGGACGCTCCTTTTCCTACCTCACAGCCACCGCCTGGAATGCCCTTCTACTCCACATCAGAAAAACCACCCCCTCATCAATTTCACGAAGGAGCTGAAGTCATGGCTTTTTCAAGAACCACCTCACCGGTGGATGCTATACTTTCCCCCCAGTGCCTTGAGACCCTTGCAAGTGCGTAGTTGCGCTTTACAAACTCTGATTGATTGATTGATTGATTGACTGTTGAGGTTTAATTTCTGTTAAATAAGCAGCATGGCCAGAACGGATGCTCACCTACTTGTTATCGAACAAGAATCCACAGTTGTGTATGAAATTTCTATCCAACTGGAGCACTCACCTTCCACGTACCCCACAGGACCCTTTGATCAGCTCAACTCTCTCTCGCCGAAGTACCCCGCATCAGGAAAACACAAATAGGGGGACTCTCCTTCTACAACATTGCATGCCACAGCCTGGAACGCCCTCCGGCTCCACCTCAGAAAGACTGCCCCCCCTTTAACTTCATGAAAGAGCTGAGGACATGGCTTTTTGAATATCCACCTCACTGATGGTTGCTGCATGACCCCCCTCCAGGCCCTTGAGACCCTTACGGGTTAGTAGACGCACTCAACAAACCCTGATTGATTGATTAACTTCCCCATGCATGTGGCCCCCTTCTCTTGGCTGATTCAGCCCCTAGGACTGTATTACCTAGGGCCTGGCCTTTTGATAATAATATTTTTAGAGGAAGAGGCCCCCTTCCCTGGCCGATTTCAGCACTGAGCACCCAATTTCTGGGGGCCCAGCCTTTTATTATTTACTTTTATATTGGAGGAGGGGAGTCATACCACTGTCCAAGACGGGGACATGCTAAACATAAAGCTCCCTGTCAGTGAGAGCAATTGTTTCTTCTGTTTTCCTGCCTGTGGGTAGGGAAACAGAGGAAACCTCCACTTCCACCAAGCGAGAGCTGTTTGACAGCACTCTCTTGCTGGAAATGGAAGGTGTGCTCTGACTTGGAGGGAATCGTCAAAGCTCCGGCCAAGTCAGAGCAAATAGCTATGTACTGGGGGTGGGCACACAGGATATAACAGGAGCCGGTCCTTTGGGCAGTTCCCGGGGCATTATTGGGTCCTTGAGGAGGGCTGCATAACCCCCCTCTAACATTTCAGTTATCACACAGGAGGTGGTGGTCCGCAGGGCAGGGGATCCGCCCCTGGGTGGTGATGGTCCCCAGGTCTATGAGGGGGTTTACGCAGCCCTCTCTGATGTAATTCATCATGTGCCCCAGGGATGTGGCAGTCCCCAGGGCCATGGGGGCATGCACAGGCCCCCCATGTTAATTTGATCTATAGCCTTATGGAGGTGGCAGTCCCAAGGGCTCTGGGGGAGGCCATATGGGCCTCCCCCATATCAAATTATACTTTTGTATGGAGAGGTGGTGGCCCCTGGGGCACGGGGGTGCATGACCCCCTGCACATCACTCTGCGATCACCCTGGGGAGGTGATGGTCCCGGGGCAAATACAAGCCCTAGGAGGGAGGCCCTGTGCACCCACTACTTTTGAAAGCCACTAACCCACAAGAGGGCTGCCAACACTTTCTTGTTGAAGTGCTGGTAGCCAATCATATATCAGCAGGGGGCAGTTGGATCCTTGGAGGATCCGCGTCCCTAGATATCTATATTTTTTAACCTTTAATATCTACAAAACTACTGAACAGATTTACACAAAATTACAAAAAACACTATCTGCTAAACATTATCTACCTTTCTGCCAAATTTGGTGTAATTCCTTCAACAGTTTGGGCAGTAGGTGTGTCTAAAGACCCTATGGAAAATTGAATGAGTAAAACACATTTTAGCACCCAGCCTTTTTCTCAGCCCCGCTTGACTGATCAGCCCAAAACTTTCAAGACAGCAGCTGAACTGACCAAAGTATAGGTTTTAAAAATTTTGCGAATTTCATCAAGCTGCTTCAAAGTTATTGTCAAAACAAAAAAACACACTTCTTATGGAAACTAAGTCCTAACTAAAACTACCTACTGTTGGCGACCGCCAGTATGTGTGTATATATATATATATATATATATATATATATATATATATATATATATATATATATATATATATATATATATATATATGTATATCTATATCTATCTATATACAGTATATATATACTTGTTTCACCCCCAGCTTTGCAAATTTGTTACTGGGCTGGTGGGGGGAGCAGGTGTTCACCAATGGTACCTTGATAGAATACATAGTAAATGTAGTTCTCTAGCTGAGGTATATTGATGACCTGTTCATCATTGTGAATGGTACAGAAGAAAGTGCAAAGGATTTTGTCACATGCCTAAATGTTAATGTGTGGAACCTAACGTTTACACATACTTTGAACAAAAATCACATGGAATATTTGGATGTTTCAGTTGAGATAAGAGAAGGTATGATTGATAACCCATCTCTTTAGAAAACCTACTGCAGGGAACAGCATTTTGCATGCTTGTAGAGGTCATCCAAAAAGACTGAAGTGGAGTATCCCATATGGTGAACTCCTCAAGGCTAAAAGACATTGTAGCACTGATATCATTTTCAAGGAGGAGCAAAAGAATATACTGACAAAATTACGAGAAAGAGGCTACCCCATATGGGTTCTCAACAAAGCAATAAAACTGGTTTCCAATGTGAAGAGGGAAATAATTCTCTTTGATATTAAAACACCAACAGTGGATACTACAAAAAGAGTTATCACTGCATATAGTGGTAACTCGAGTGAGGTCAGGCAGATACTGACCAAACATTGGGGAATTCTCAGAAGTGATCCCATCATTGGAAAGGAGGTAGGTGTGAGACCTAGAATCACACTCAGGAAAGCTAGAACAATAGGAGACTCCTTGGTTCACAATTATATTACTGTGACCAAGAGTATAGGAGAACATGAATTGAGAGGCTGCTTTCCCTGTGGACACTGCAAGGCATGTAAGACTAGCCGGAGTATAAGTGAGCACAAAGTAATAGGGAATAAGAATCAGAGGATTAAACAGTCTCGCACATGTAGCTCCCAATTTGTCATTTACATTCTTACATGCCCTTGTTCCTTAAGATATGCGGGCAGTACCACCTGCACACTAAGGAAGAGAATACATGAACATCTAAGAGCTATAGATTATGAGAATAGTAAATATCCATTAGCTAGACATTTCAAAGAAAAACATGACAGTGATCAGAGCAGACTATATTTTTTTGTAGTGGAACAAATCAAGTACAATCCTATTGGAGGTAACAGGACTTAACTCCTTAGTCAGAGAGAGTCGGAACTGATCATTGATTTGGAAACTACCAGCCCCAGAGGTCTTAATATGGACGAGGAATTAAGTGTACATTTACAGAAATGCGATGTGACGATGTTGTAATTGATTTGCCAAAAGATATATTTTTTTAGATTTCTTTTCTCCCCCCTTCTTTCCTTCTTCCCCCCCCCCCTTCGCATTTTGGTCTCTTCCATTATCCCACAGATTTTCTTATGAGAGTATTTGAAAACTTATCACTATATTTCATTAAATGTACACTTCTTGTTTGGTTCAGATCACTGCTAGCAACATATGTGGGTGTGTTTAGGTATTTAAGAGGATGGGAAAAACATGCAGCGTGGCCATTAGTAACCGTTCTATGGAACAAAAGTGATAAGTCTTACAATGTAGGGTAAGCTATGATCTAAGTATGAACTTCGGCAGTTCGACGTGATTTATGAGAAAGATATTAACCTAGTACAATGAGTGGATGTAGGCATTACCTTGTAGGACTCTGTAGGGTAATAGTATTTGGACAGCAGTTATGTAACCATAGAAATTTGTAGAATGTACAGATTGGTTGAACTCGTATGCAATAAGAGTGTATATCTCATGGATTTATCTATATATCTGTGTGTGTCACATTAGTACATACTGGTACCCATATGGGGTATGAGTGGCCTGCTTGACCTGTGAAGATACATCAATGTTATTATGCATATGGTATAGTGCACATTTGGCCCTTTAGGACTAGTTGGTAAATGAACTCTGAATGTAACTACTAATTTGTGTGACATTCATAAGATGGTTTATGCAATGTCTGCTCATATTGCAATGGAGAGGAATAGATCAATATATATGTACAAGTTCCACATCAATGCCAAGCTCATTTAAAGGTTTGTGAACTATATGTAAACGTGATATCAATTGCTGAATATAACTACCTACAGGTAAAATGCTGTAGCATCAATCATGTTGACTAGAGATTTACCATTCTGGCATGGCGGCCGTGCTATATACAATGTTGTTTTTGTCCATTGTTTATGTTTTATATTGTCCATTTTCCATGTTTATGTAATAGTTAAATCATTGGGAACAAGGTGTTCAAATCATGTGAACAAGGCCGCTCATTTGGCTGAAACGCACCATCTTAATATTAAAATCTCCACTACAGCACCATCCGAGTGTAGACCTTTTCACTGCCAGAACAAGCATTTTTCTAAATAAATAAATGCCAGCAGAGTGACCTCTGAGTGGCTTGTGCTTTTCTGGATCAGAAGGAAAATAACCTTTGTTGATATATATATATATATATATATATATATATATATATATATATATATATATATATATATATATATATACACACACACACACACACATATATATATGTATATCTATCTATCTATATATATATAAATATATCTATATATCTATATATATATACACATATATATATATATATACACACACACATATACATATATATAACATATATATATATATATATATATACACACATCACATACTAGGTAGTTATAGATAGGACCTAGTTTCTATAGAAAAAGCATTTTTTTAATCACTTATATCTTTGGCGCCAATTGGCGAATCTTCAGTAATGTTTCCCAAAATATTTAACATTCACTTCAACTGCTGTCTGGAAAGTTTCAGGGTGATCTGTCAGGTGGGAGCAGAGAAGAGAGGGGGACAAAGGGTAATTCTCCTATGTTAATTCCTATAGGGATTTTGAACATGACTACAGCTCGAACCGCTGGCCGGAATTACACCAAATTGGCAGAAAGGTAAGTTTCACTTGAGAAAGCATCCTTTTGGTGAAAATATGTTCAGTAGTTTTTAAGATACTAAAGAAAAATCAAATTTGTATATTTAGGGATGCAAAGGCTCTGTGAACCCTCCTGATCTCATGCTGAGATCTGATTGGCTGCCAGCACTATAACCAGGAAGTATTGGCAGCCATTTTAGGACTAGACTTCAGCTGAGTCCCTGAAAAAGAGATAAAAAAAGAAAAGAGGCCAGGGTAGGGACACCCTGACCTCTATTCTCTAGTGCTAGGGTCCCATTTTTAAACATATTTTAACTAAAATTTGTGGTGGATCTGTGACTCTGGCAAAAAAAAAAAAAAATGCCCAGTAGGCCAGGTCCCAGGGTCATTATTTAAGTAACAGAGGGGGCAAATGGACACCCTCTAAGACTCTATGAGCCGCGGGACCCCCACCTGCCTGGGGATAAATCTGCATGAATGCGGGGACAACACAGACCCCCGAGCCCTGGGGGACCACTACCTCCATGGGCCCAAATGCTTTTAAAACAATGGGAGACTAGCTACCTGAACCCCCCCTCCTTGGCCACATATTGCCCCAGGAACTGCCACTTCCTTGTGGCTGGCCCTGAAATTTAAAGGGGGGCGCACAGCCCCCCTCCGAGAGACAACAATGGTCCCACGGGCCACTACCCCCCAGGGCCAGCTCCTGCTATACCCTGGAGTGCCCACCCCAGGACACAGCTGTTTGCTTTTGCTTTCTGGGAACTTTGACAGCTCCCACCAATCAAACACAAACACTCTGGATCCAGCAGGAGCTGTCAAAGTGCTCCCACCCACTGGGAGCAGAGGTTTCATCTCTTTCCCTGATTACAGACATGCGGGCAGGGAAGGGGATGAAAAGGTTACTCTTGCACACGGGGAGCTGCATTTCCAGCAGCTCCCTGTGTGCAATAGCAATGCCTGCTCCTGCAGGCGGTGGGGAGCTGGATGGGACTGCGGGGGCCTTGAGGCTCCACCCACAGTCCCAATCCTGCACACTGGATGCCAAAGGACACCCAAGAAACATGGCCATGACCCATTTGATTGGGTCACCAGGGCCAAAATTGGCTGGGGGATGGTGGCCACATGCACTCCCTGCCTCATTTCTATTACTATTGAAAGGTCTTCTTACCTTTTGCCCGGATGGTGAACAGCAAAGGGCCACCCAGTGCATTTGCTGCCATTTTGGTGACACGTTCTTGATGGCAAGGGATATGAGGACATCTCCACAAAACAAAGAAGCACTTATTTCATTTAGATAAGAGCAAGGTCCTTGGTATGGTGGAGAAGTATGTCTTTGTAGTCTAGTTGGTCTCTCCATAGGAGGATTTATGTTATCACAGAATTTGGAGAAAGATGCACAAGTCACAATCACATTGCCATATGCTCACAAGGTCACTGGAGACATGGCCTCTTGGTCCACTACGCAGCTATAGTGTAAAATACATACCGGGAATGTATCCAAGAAGGCAGAAAGAACTCCACTTGGGTAGATATTTTGTGTAAAACTGTGGACTTGTTGGATAAAAGGGCAGATGAGCTTCCTTTGAGCTGAGTCACTCACACACCTATTGACAAACCCACAGAGACACTCACACAACCACTCACAGAAGCACTCAGTCACTAACTCAGAATCTCATGCACCCACTCAGAGACTCATGTACTCACTCACAAGCCCACTTAGACCCTCAGATACCCACTCCCAAACCCATTCAGACACTCATGCTCCCACTCACAGACCCACTCAGACTGTCATGCATCCATTCACAGTCCAACTCAGAGACTCATGCACTCACTCACAGACCCTCTCAGAGACCCATGCACCTGCTATCAGACCTACTGAAATACTCATGCACACACTTACAGACTCACTCACAGACTTATGCATGCAGAGTTGAGTGGTTATAGGGGATTGGCAGCAGGGCCTGGCCACAGCCAGGCCCTGCTGTCACGCCACACTGTGCACGGCCAAAGGCCATGCATGGCGCGGGGTTATCCCTGTGGCCAATCCACACCGCTCACAGCCTAAGACTGTGCGCGGCAGTGGTTGGAATAACATATAGTAATTAAGGTAAGTAAGGTAAGGTAACTATAACTCACTCAAAACCTTTGAAACTCAGCATTTATAGTTATAGTTATTTCAAGTAACCATAACTCGCGGCCTAAGGTAACTATAACTCCTGCCCTCGCCATGCACTGGTAATTACCCCAGATATTACAGCACTCATGACCACGTTTATAACATCAATAAAAATATCAATGAAACAATAGCCGTTAAATTATTGAAGGAAAAACTGTGCATGGAGGGGAGCGGGTTATAGTTACCTTAGGGCACGAGTTAGAGTTACTTGAAATAACTCTGACTATAACTGCTGAATTTCTATGGCTGTGTGCAAATAAATTAACGTTTAAGTGAATTTCTATGATTTGTTTTAATGCTATTTCCTGACTATAATGTCCCTGTAACCTGATATTTTCAGTGAGCATATATATATATACACATACATGCACACTCATACAATGAGACATATATATGTTTGGGTGATTACATAAGTATATATATTAATGGAATTTATTAAAAAAAAATATTTACATTATAGTAAAAGTATATATTATAATATTTAACATTTACTGCTATAAACTCTATATTAAAAAATAATCTATATTTCATACATTTTTGGGCGCTATTCTGGTACTTACTATTATAAGTATAGGATCACCATATTGTGGTGAACAATTTCTTTGAAAGGATATTTTTGTCAATTATAATTTTTACCACAATATTGTGTCAGTGATCCCTGTAGCCGGAACCCTAGTCCCGCAGGCTTGATTAGCATGCAGCCTGTTTCTGACTATTAATACGACCAGGACAACTTTCCTTCCGATACTATCCTCGCCTTTTGCTTCTTTGGGGACAAGGTTTGTAAAACAATAATGCTCAGACTGTCATTCACTCTCTTTATGGTGAAGCGACTCATGTCTCCAGCCCTCTTCTGCTATCACCCCGAGTTTTGATTTCCTGCATTCATTTCTTTGAACATTTGACAGCACTCAGTGGTGTCACATACTGCGTCACTGCATTTTTCTACATGTAAAGTTTGGTTCTTCATGTATATTCCGATGACAGTGCTATCATGATGGTCCTTGTGTACCTCTGCATACTGTGATTATTTTGGGTGACTACAGAAGGAAAATGCTGCGGCTCAGAACAAGTTGTGCACTACAGCAGAACATGAGAAACATTTTTACCTTTAGTAATGCTAACAGCAAACTAAAGTATTGACTGTTCTCAAGACTCGCTCTGCTTGCTTAAGATAGTGCGATTTAATCACATGAAATGGGGCCTTCTCAAACCAACAGAAGACACATCCTTAGGCCTTCCATAGAGATAGCCTACTGTGCATTCGATCACTAGGGGGAATGGCCATTTTGCCCTGCCCCCGGTCTCTATCGTAAATAGGCCTTTTCCTTTTATGATATTTAATTTTTGGAACATTTCAACAGTTTTTATAAATACAGACAGAAGAACAGAGGGCCATATTTATACTTTTTGACGCAAAACAGCGCTAATGCAGTTTTGCGTTAAAAAAATTCGCGCCGGCTAACGCCATTCTGAAGCGCCATGCGGGCGCCGTATTTATTCAATGACGTTAGCCGGCGTTACCCGCCGGCGCTGCCTGGTGTGAGTGAAAAAAAATGACATACACCAGGCAGCGCCGGCGTAGGGGAATATGGAGCTTGGGCGCCAAAAAATGGGGCAAGTCAGGCTGAGGCAATTTTTTCGCCTCAACCCGATTTGCGCCATTTTTTTCGACTCCCAACCCCCATTGAAAAGACTCCTGTCTTAGCAAAGACAGGAGTCATGCCCCCTTGCCCAATGGCCATGCCCAGGGGACTTCTGTCCCCTGGGCATGGTCATTGGGCATAGTGGCATGTAGGGGGGCACAAATCAGGCCCCCCTATGCCACAATTTTTTTTTAAAAAAAATACTTACCTGAACTTACCTTAAGTTCCCTGGGATGGGTCCCTCCATCCTTGGGTGTCCTCCTGGGGTGGGCAAGGGTGGCAGGGGGTGTCCCTGGGGGCATGGGAGGGCACCTCTGGGCTCCTTCCGAGCCCACAGGTCCCTTAACGCCTGCCTTGTCCAGGTGCTAAAAAACGGCGCAAAAGCGGCTGGACGTCATTTTTTTTGACCCGCCCACTCCCGGCGTGAATTTTGCCCGGGAGTGTAAATACGGCGCACATGCCTCGGAGTCACTTTTTTAGACGGGAACGCCTACCTTGCATATCATTAACGCAAAGTAGGTGTCCACGCAAAAAAATTACGCAAACTCCATGGACTTTGGCACTAGACGCGTCTAACGCCAAAGTATAAATATGGAGTTAGTTTTGCGTCGGAATTGCGTAAAAAAAAACGACGCAATTCCGGCGCAAACAGAGTATAAATATGCCCCAGAGTGTTTTCTGTCTATGTATGTTTAAAAAACCCTAAACCCAAAAGATGGGGAGGCTAAATAATAAACAAGATAACAGTAGCTGGTGTTATCTTTCAAAGAAAAACTATTTGGTTTCCATTGCTTGTAGACAACCCTGTAACGAAATGGTATTTGCAGGTTCTTACCTAGATGAATTGCACAGTTATCCACACTGCTAGAAAATAGATCTAACAGGGCTTTTCTGTACAATTCCTTCTGAACAAGGGGATCTCTATCTATAGTAAGAAAATAAATAAAAAGTGATGGATGGAACACCTGAATTAATCTCAGCGTTTGTTAACTGCTCTCAGACAGGTTTCAGTCCATTTTTGCTCACGCTGCCACTAAAGACGAGGACCATCCATATCTAAATCACCTTTAGGTTGCTCCAAAAAGAATTAATCCTGTCTGAACAAATAGGCCACGTCTCATTGGTCAAAGAATGAGAACAAAGGTTACTTGAGCCCAGCTTTGCCTTTAATGTGAGTCGTAAAACACAGTTCGCAAGGGATAGCCTGCTTTGCTGGATGGGAATAAAGATAATTCCAGACTTGTGTAGCCATGCTGTGTCTCATTAATGAATTGCCAATGTATTCCTATCATACAGTGAGCACAGGACCTATATCTAGGCATGCTTCTTTGCACTTCGGTCATCGCCCTGACAAATGTGATGGGTAGAGTGCACAATTAATCCCAGACACTGACAATTAGTATGGGAAGCATTCCAGCCTATTGTTTGCCTATTGCGTGTCCACACTCAGTGACGAACTACAAGAAATTGGATTGCTAGTTGAGAGGGATGGTAGCTCCACTCAGGCAACAACCACAGTCCTTGTCAGGGAGATCTACAAAGGTCACCAACCTAACCTAGGCTTAACCCTCCTGCAGCTTCACACAAAGCTGTCAGGCTTAACATAGACACAATGTAAAAAAGTATTTCTGCAACTCACACGCAGTAATAAAGTGAAAACACGACACAAGAAAACATTCAAACCAATTTAAAAAAGTAAAGCAAATTTTATAAATACAATGATACCATAACATCACAAATCCATCAGTAGAGCTAGTGATATTACATTTGAAAGTCGTTAGTGAGAATAGCACAAGGTAGCAAAAAGAGCCACTTGCGGTTATCTGGTTACACTAGATGGAGGAAAAGTCACAATGTCAGGCTGATAGCACTGGAGAAAGAGTGGGATTTAGGGACCAGATTAGTCTCACTGAATAGTTATCACCTGAAATCCTTTGGGAAGTGCTCCTTTTGCATTGGAGGAGTCCACTAGAAGCAGGCTTTAGGCAAGAAGAGCAGGTTGAGCATTTCAGACAGTTGTTCCTGTACAGCAAAGAGCTGATAGTTGCTGGAGCCTCACGTTGGTTAATCATCCTGGATGGTTGCTGTTGTAGCAAAGAGCAGATCTTGGATTGCTGGTTATCGAAGATGGTCACTTTTGGTGCAAAAAGCGGGTCTCAGCAGAGCTTCACTTGGTAATCATTGGGGTGGAAGAGTTTTGGAATGAATAGGCATGTTTAGAGTAGCCAAGGGCTTAAACCTCAGAATTTCTATCATTAACTTCAAGATGAGTTCTCACTTATGTAAAAGCTGGGTCCATGACTTGGTGGGGAGACCTCATGGGTATCAGAACTCACTCCAGCAGAGCCCATCAGCAGAGCTCAGGCAGGTCCAGGCAGATTTAAGGTGGTCCGGTCACTGCTTATCAACTGGGCTGTTGCAGGGAGGCCTCAGAAACCTTGTTGTGACACTGTACCTCAAACAGGAGATTAGCCAACTGACCCTTACAGTCACACTGGGTACTCTGGGAACAAGGCAAGCAGGCCCAATTTTCCTTCTTCAGACAACAAGCTATTCCTTCAAACAGAAAGGCAGTAAAAGTGGACAGTCTTTCTTTTGAATCTTCCACAGTTCTAAGAGTGTTCGGATGAGAAGTTCAGAAGGTCCTCTTTTTATACTTGGTGCCAGCATTTGTGTGGGGAAATGCATTGATCTACCCCTCAAAACTGGCCCTGGTCAGTTCTTCTCCTTCACATTAGTTTGTCTCCAAACTGTCCAGAGTGAGAAAAGGCAGTGTCAGATTCCGTTGTCTCTGTGGGCAAGGTCCTTTGAAATATAATGAGGGTATAGCTCCTACCCAGCCATCCTGAGAGGAAGACCCTCTCCCAGCTACAACTAGGCCTCATTGTTCACTGTCCAGGCCCAATACACATACTTGATGAGGGAGTCATACCAGGCCCTGGCAGATGGAAACTCCTGGAAAAGCCTCAGAAATGTTAGACAGAAAAATGGCAACTTTCAAAAAGGGGCATTTTCAAAATTATAATCTAAAATCCAATTCTACAAATAAATAGGATTTTAAATTACAATTGAATTGAGTATAAACAGTATTTCTCTATGTGCTCCCAATCTGAAGTAAGCTTTGATTAATTGGAATGATGTTCCCCAGTGTTAGCCTACGGGAGAGATAGACCCTACAGGGAAAAATGACTAACCACACATGTCCTAGTTCTTAAATTCCAATACCTTCCAGTATAAACACTTAGGACCTATCTTGGGTGTGACTTGTAGGTATTAAAATGGAAGGTTTGAGTTTTGTCAGGTTGAAATGGCAGTTTAAAACTGCACTACAGGCTCCAGTGGCAAGCCACAGAAAGGTTTTAAAAGGCTACTTTAGTGGGTGGCACATTGAGGGTTTTAATTTACAGGCGTTGAGTGTTGAAGTGCCATATACTAGGGACTTGCAAGTAAATTAAATAACCCATGCAGGTGTAGACCAATTTTACACAATGTTTTAAAAAGAGAGAACGCACACTTCATCACTGATTAGCATTGTAAAAGAGCTAAAAGCCAACACAAAAGGGTTCAGCAAAGGAAGGCAGAGGGAGGCAAAAATCTGAGGGGCTTCTGTAGAAAGGGGGTGGTCCAACACCAACTATATATAATTCAGCCTTGATCAAACAGCAGTAGAGCCTAGCCCAAACTGCTGTGCCATGTCCAATCTAAATGGACACACTAACAACTCCAGACCTAATTCAGTCTTGTTGGGCTTTATCAGTGAGGTGCAGTTTGAGTCTCACATCACTAATGCCTACGCACACCTTTCACCTTAAAACCCCCTCCGACCAAGGAATAAAGGTGGTTTGAGAAATACTTGCATTTTTGTTGGCAATTAGTAATCACTCTAAGGCACAGAATTGTATTTTTGCATGTTTTTCCTGTTTGTCACTACACTCAAGATCCATCTCTATGCAAATCAGTCATAGTTTTACTCCAAAGGTCCCGCCAGAAGTGGTGTAAGGCTTCCCATCTTAATAAGAACACAAATAACACCAGCCCAGTTTCAGTCCTGTTCTTTCTCATCAAAGAGGTGCAGTTTGAGTTTAATGTCACAGAGAGCTATGAGATCCACTTGTGGGCATTCCCATACGACTATCACTTACTTATTAAGAAGAACAAAAAGAGATACCTGAAATGCTTGTATTAATCTGAGCTATCATAACTATTTTGGACAGCATTGTCACTGAAATGCTTTAACTCACTGTACCACTACAAAATGGGATGAGCAATATGCAAGTCAGTTTTGGTGAGGCCCTGAAGGGATATAACAGACACAACTGTTAGTTCTGGATTTTTTTTTAAAGGAAGCCCACTCAAATGCAGACATTCAGATTCAGTTATGTTGTGCCTGATTAGTGAGACAAAGATCTACTCCGTAACCACGTCTGGCATTGGGATCTGCCATTCGATCTGGTGATTCAACATTTGCTGCTGGAATTTTGGAACTAAACCGAAAGAGGAACAAACCCAATCAGTTGATCGCTTTCTGCACTTACTGGCAGATGAAGAACTCTCACATTATATGAACTATTCTGTTTTTTAGTGTTCTCTGTTATGAGCTTTAATAACAGTAGCCCTCTTTTGTTGATTGAGAAGGGCAGAGTTTAATTTATCTTGAGCCCTCTATGTCCTACCAGAATAGTAATGACTTTTTGCAAAAAAAAGTTTTTAGGGCAGAACAGAATTCTAACATAAGCCAAACCGAAAGATAATTAAAGTTGTTGAATAAATGATCCTTTAGGTAAAGGTTTAAAACCTCAATTTCCCATGTCCACCCTAAGTTTCTTGTAATTTAATATTTGTTTTGGTGTGCCAAAGATCCAATTACATCTCCCCATTTAGGAATGCCTAAATATGTTATTCCCTTCCCCTTACTCACCTATAAAGTGACATGAAATGTAGAATACCACTTGAACTGCCCTTTCCCAAGTACTCTTTACTACCTGTAAAGGGAATAGTTGATGTGTTAGTGCATCACAAAGCAACATCTCTTGAGACAATTTATAGCTTTTGGAATGTAAAAAGTCGGACTACCCACCTCAAATAATAACCACAGCCCTTATCAGTGTGAAACATGAAAGTCACTAAATAAACCTAAACCCAGCCCCACTGGAAGCTCTGGAACAAAACAGATAGACTCAACTTAGAGGTAACTTGTAATGTATTTGTGATGTACCAAAACAGATTTAAAGTAAAAACACAACACAAACACAATCCCAAACCAATTTTGTAAACTAGAGTACAGTACAATACATAATATGACACCTACATGACAAAAAACAAGAAGGGAAACTGTAGTTATGAATTTTTAAATTTTAAATATAAAATAGCACCAGTCTCAAACATTTATCGCTTGCACCCAATGAAGATTTCTACCTTCAGACTTGTCAGTTTGGATCTCACATTCTTCCAGTAGCTCAAGGCAGCAGGATATAACCAAGGGGGAATACAAGGCAGGATACCTTCACCAGGAGGCTCCACTGAATCAGATTTGCTGCTGCTAAAAGCTCTTGATAATAATATTGATATTGTTTATAGAGCGCGCGAATGCCAAAATGTGTCTTCCGGCTAGCATCTGCTAGATGAATGGTATAAACTAAATGGGCAACATAGTTGATAGTTGAAAAGAGACAAATTTTAAGTTGACTTCTAAAACAGATATAATTGGACTGGGCTAGGAGATGTAAAGCTATTTTGTTACAAAGTTTGCAAGCAGAGGAGATAAAGGCCCTCATTACAACCCTAGCGGTCGCTGTTAAAGCAGCGGTAATACCGCCAACAGGTCGGCAGAAAACAAAATGGGATCACGACCACAATGGAAACTGCCAACATAGACAGCCACTTTAACACTCCAACCGCCACGGCGGTACAAACAAACAGTGTAGAGGTAACCGCCAACAGATAGGTGGAAGACAATGTACCGCTCACCCTATCACAAGATGCCAATCCGCCACCTTTTCCGGGGCAGAACCTACGCGACCAAAAACACGGCGGAAACAGTACACAGAAGGGGAAATCACTCACCTCTCCACACCCCACGAGGAACCAGGATGCCATGGAGCCAGAACTTCACATCCTGCCAGTGATGGTCTTCCTACTCCTCTATCAGGAGCTCCAGAGACGGCGGCGACAACCACAGTGAGTACTGCACCGACAACACAGGGGAGGGAGGAGGGAAAAGAGAGTGACACACACATGCAACACGCAACACGCAACACCCACACCCTCACCCACAACACCATACACACAAATACATGCAGCAACATTACATATACATCACCCCAACTCCCCTTCAATAACGCAAGGACAAAAGGAATTGATTTGAACAAATGTAATCAATAAAAATCTAGTACTCAAAACTCTAAATACAGTATATACAATTATGCACACCAACTACACAAGTCCGGATAGTGCACCAATCATTGCCCGTGGACCACTGAGCCAAAAATGCATGGGCGAGGCCCACACTCGATACCTGACTCCAAACGGAGAGAACACTGGAGGGGCATCAGATCGAAAATAAACAGGCACCTCAGGGGGAGGGGGGGCATCTCAGCCTGATGAACGCACGACGCCACTGCTCCATGAGGGAGCTCCATGCCCACTGATGTATCCTGGGGAGTGCAAAGACACAGTCTCTCAAGTCTTTTCAGTGGGATGTTTGCCCACTGCTTTATCCTGGGGAGTGCAAAGCCACAGTCTCTCAAGTCTCTACAGTGAGTGGTTTGCCCACTGCTTCATCTTGGGGAGTGCAAAGCCACAGTCTCTCAAGTCTTTTTAGTGGGTGGTTTGCCCACTGCTTTATCCTGGGGAGTGCAAAGCCACAGTCTCTCAAGTGGATGCCTTTCTCCACTGTTTCTGGAGGGGGCTTTGTGCCCAGAGTGCTTCATCCTGCCAAGGACAGAGGTAGTGGATGTCTTTCTCCACTGGTTCTGGAGGGGGCTTTTTGCCCAGAGTGCTTCATTCTGCCAAGGACTGAGGTAGTGGATGTCTTTCTCCACTGGTTCTGGAGGGGGCTTTGTGCCCAGAGTGCTTCATCCTGCCAAGGACAGAGGTAGTGGATGTCTTTCTCCACTGGTTCTGGATGGGGCTTTGTGCCCAGAGGGCACATCCGCTGGGGCAGGTGATGAGATGGCGGCATCCTCCGGTGTACAGACCGCTGGTGGATCTGTCGACAATGGAAGAGAGACATGTAATAGTCACCTACAGACTTGATCGTGCAACAATCAATGAACTGTGTGCCCAGTTGGAGCCAGACCTGATGTCAGCTATCCGCCATCCCACAGGGATCCCCCCCTCTAGTGCAGGTCCTGTCAGTACTCCATTTCCTGGCAAGTGGGTCTTTTCAAACAACACTGGCCATTGCATCAGGGATGTCCCAGCCAATGTTCTCAAACGTGTTGTCCAGAGTGTTGTCTGCCCTGCTGAAACACATGCACAGCTACATAGTTTTCCCTCAGGTGGAGGATTTGCCTACAGTGAAAGGTGACTTCTATGCCCTGGGACATATCCCCAACATCATAGGTGCCATTGATTAAACAAATGTGGTCTTGGTACGCCCCGCAGGAGTGAACAGGTGTACAGAAACAGGAAGAGCTACCATTCAATGAATGTGCAGACGGTGTGTTTGGCCGACCAGTACATATCCCATGTGAATGCCAAATTTCTTGGCTCAGTGCATGACACTTACATTCTGAAGAATAGCAGCATCCCTTATGTGATGGGGCAACACCAGAGGCACTGTGTGTGGCTAATAGGTGAGGACAAGGAGCCTATACCCTGTGAGTAGTTGTCAGGGTCTGGGGTTGTCCCTGTGGGTTAGTGTGTATCTAACAGTTGTCCCTCAACATTTGCAGGTGACTCTGGGTACCCCAACCTGTGATGGCTACTGACCCCAGTGAGAAATCCTGGGACAAGGGCAGAGGAACGCTACAATGAGGCACATGAGTGAACTAGGAGGATTACATAAAGAACCTTCGGCCTCCTAAAGGCCAGGTTACAGTGCCTCTATATGACAGGTGGTTCTCTCTACTACTAACCAAAGAAGGTGTGCCAGATCATCATGGCCTGCTGTATGCTGCACAACCTGGCTTTGCGACGCCAGGTGCCTTTTCTGCAGGAGTATGGTCCAGCTGGAGGTCTTGTGGCAGCTGTGGAGCCCATGGACAGTGAAGAAGAGGAGGCAGAAGAAGAGGATATCGACAACAGAAACAACGTTATCCAGCAATACTTCCAGTGAGACACAGGTAAGAAGATATTACTGCCTCACACATCTCATACCATTGTTTGAACTATCATAAGTCTGTCACTTTCATCCAGTGTATGAACCCTGGCTTGTCACTTTGCCTTTCCATTTCACAGATGTGGGTCCCACTGTGTGACCTCTGCTATATTTCCTCATGGACTAGAGCTGTATTACATCGGTATGTTGACAATAAAATTGGCATTGCTATTTTCCACAGTTATTGTAAATAAACATTTGTGAAAGTACAGACTGACTCCAGATTGTTCTGTGATTGATGTGTGTTTATTTTTGTGCAAATAAGTGGAGGGGGTTGTAAAATGGTCAGGGGTGATGGTGGAGGAATGTCCATGACAGAGTCCAGTCTATTTGTTTCACAGGTGCATTGTCCAAAGGGGCATAGTAAGTGGAGCTAGGGCAGTTTAAGGTTGGACAGGGTGACAAAGTGGGACAGAAGGGTGACATTCAGGGGGGTCTCATAACCTGGCGGGAGTCTTGGCAATGTTCTCTGTCTTGTTCGTGGATCTCAGGGACCGTTTGCGGGGTGGCTCTCCATCTGCAGGGGGTGAGGTGCTGGTGTTGTGGTCCTGTGGCGGTGTCTCCTGTCCACTAGCGCCGGCAGAGGTGGTGGGCTGTTCATCATACAGGCTAGTGTCAGGGGCCCCTTGTTGTGCCACAGTGTCCCTCCTGGTGTTGACAAGGTCCTGCAGCACCCCTACAATGGTTACCAGGGTGGTGTTAATGGACTTGAATTCCTCCCTGATCCCCAGATAGTTTTCCGCCTGCAGCCGCTGGGTCTCCTGAAAGTTGGCCAGTACCGTTGCCATCATCTCCTGGGAATGATGGTACGCTCCCATGATGTTGGAGAAGTCCTTGTGGAGAGTGGGTTCCCTGGGCCTGTCCTCCCCCTGTCGCACAGCAGTCCTCCCAGTTCCCCTGTTATCCTGTGCCTCTGTCCCCTGAACCATGTGCCCACTGCCACTAGGTCCTTGATTTTCTTGGGGTGGTGGGTTTGACTGGGTTCCCTATAGTGGTGGACACACTGCTGCTTGACGTGTCCTGGGGACAGAGGGATGGGCCCGCTGGGTGGGTGCTGTGCTGGTGTTTCCTGAGGGGGGAAGCTCTGTGGTGGCTTTTGCCAGTGTCAGGGGACCCGACTATCCCGAGGTCCCAGATGGGCCGGGCTGGTCATCTTGATC
Source organism: Pleurodeles waltl (assembly GCF_031143425.1). Classification (NCBI taxonomy): domain Eukaryota; kingdom Metazoa; phylum Chordata; class Amphibia; order Caudata; family Salamandridae; genus Pleurodeles; species Pleurodeles waltl. Next base: position 50,337,456 of record NC_090439.1, read on the forward strand.
CAGTTGTACAGAGCTGCTGTCATCACTGTGGGCCTCTTCTGTGGGGGGAGTGGACATGTCTGGAACCTCCTGTCTGGTGACGTTGGGTAGGGATCCTGCAGGCATGTAAAGGCATGATTATTGCATCTGTGTGTGCCATTGTGTGCTATGGGCGAGTGACCCTGTACTCCAGTGCTTGCTTTCATGTCTAGGTCCTTGTGTGATATTTGGTTTGGGCTCTGTGTGGGTATCTGTAGTGGACATGCTTTGGTGATGGGTGTCCATGCTTTGGTGTTGCATGCAGGGCTTGGTGTTGGGATGGGTGGTTTGTGATAGTGGGACATATGTGAGGTGTTGGAGTGATGGGGTGAAGGTGAGGGTGGGGGTATGTGATGGCATGCAGGTAGGGTGGGGGATATAATAGTTAAGAGTTGCCTTACCAGAGTCCATTCCTCCTGCTACTCTTGCGATGCCCTCAGGATGCAGTATTGCCAAGACTTGCTCCTCCCATGTTAGCTGTGAGGGAGGAGGTGGGTGTCCACCGCCAGTCCTCTGTACTGCAATCTGGTGTCTTGAGACCACGAAACGCACCTCCCCTGTAGGTCTTTCCACCTCTTCCTGATGTCATCCCCTGTTCTTGGATGCTGTCTCACTGCGTTGACCCTGTCGACGATTCTGCGCCATAGTTCCATCTTCCTAGCAATGGAGGTGTGCTGCACCTGTGATCCGAATAGCTGCGGCTCTACCTGGACGATTTCCTCCACCATGACCCTGAGCTCCTCCACTGAGAACCTGGGGTGTTGTTGTGGTGCCATGATGTGGTGTTGGTGGTGTGGTGTGTGATGTGATGTGTGAGAGGATGTGTTTGTGTGTGTTGTCTGAGGTACGTGGATATTGTGTGAGTGGTGATGTTGTGTGTCTGTGGATGCTAGTGTTGTTTCTGGTGGTGTCTCTCTCTGGCATTCTTTCGCAATTTTGGTAGTAAGGGTTCGTGGGTGATGTGGGTGAGTGTTTATATTGGATTGGGTGTGCGGGAGTGGTGTGTGTATGTGTATCAGGTGTGTGTATTTCGAATTATCCAATGTGGTTGTGTTTTGCAAATGTGTGTGTATTTTGAGCGTGGCGGTGTGTACCGCCAATGGAATACCGTGGTTGAAAGACCGCCGCGTGGATTCGTGGGTCGTTATAGTGTGGGCGTATTCCTGTTGGCATGATGGTGGAGGTTTTGTTATCGCCAGTTTATCACTGACCTTTGGTGTGGTGGACTTGTGTGGGTGTCTGGATTTTGGCGGATTCCGAGCTGTGGGTCTTAAGAGCTGTAGCAGATTTCCGTTGCCGCAGCGGTGTGTTGGCAGTCTTCTGCACGGCGGTAAGCGGGATTTACCGCCAATGTTGTAATGAGGGACCAAGTGTCTGCCACCTCAAGAGGGTTTGTTTATTTTAGGCGCATCCACTGTTCTCGGGGTGGCTGATCAAAGAGCTCTCCTAGGTGTTTACCATTTGAATTTTCTCTTAAGGTAATCCAGACCTATGTCATGAAGGGGTTTGCGAGCCATGGACATTGCCTTGAAGGCCATTCGCTTCCAAAACGGGAAGCCAGTGTAGCTCCAACAATACATGTAAAACAGATTTAAACTTTGGAATTCTCAATAAGAGATGAGCTGTTGCATTTTGTAGGACTTGCAATGTCTGAAGATCAAATGAAATGAATGGAAGAATCTTTCTTTGAGTTCTTAGCAGAAAAAAGTAGGAAGAGGTAAGCTTGTTTATTTGATCTGAAAATGTGAGATTTACATCTAAGATCATCCCTAGGTTCCTGGCTTCCTGACCGGCAAAGGGAGGAGACCCAGATATTTGGGCCACCAGAATGTGTTACAAAAGGAGGTCTCTTTAGCAAACAGGAGGACATCAGATTTCTAGGAATTTAATTTGAGGCAGTTTTCTCTCATCCATTTAACTACTTCGCTAATACAGTTATTGAAATGTGCCATCGACATTGTTTGAAATTGTCACCATGATTTGTATATCATCAGAATATGAAACTGTAGAAAAACGAAAGGAGTAAATAATCCTGGACAGGGGAACAACATAAACATTAAAGAGGGTTGTACTCAAAGAGGATCCTTGTTGAATACCACAAGGCAGGGAGAATGGCTTTGATGTGTACTCTCCAAGGGAGACCAACTGTTCTCTGTCAGAGAGAAGGGAATGCAGCAGGTCGAGTGCTTACCTCCCAATACCCATGTTGTCTAAATGATCTACTAGCACAGTATGACTCACAGAGGCAAGAACTGCGGAAAGATCTGGCAGGACCACCAAAGCCTTCTCTCCGTTGTCCACAATTGATTTAATCTCCTCAGTGGTGACTATCAAAGCTGACTCAGTATTATGGTTCCTCCTGAACCCACGTTGTGCACCATTGTTTTTATCTGAAAAGATTGACAATTCAGAGTTAAGATGTCTTTCTGAGATTTCGGCCATCATTAGCAGACCTGAGATATTGAGGCAATTTTTGCCTCTTTGGGGTCAAGATAGGGTTTTATTTATCAATGGAAGAATGGAAGCCTTGTATCAGACCATGGGACACTGTCCTGTAAGAATGAAACTACTCAGTAAGTGGGTAAGCGGGGCTGCTGCAGTTCCTGCTATCTCATGGAGAATTTTTGAAGGACAGTGACCAGAAGGAGGGCCCAGACTTGGGCCCTCATTACAACCCTGGCTGTAAATGCCACCTACCGCCATGCTGACAGCCGCCAACATACCGTGAACACGGTGGTATACCGCTACGGGTATTGTGACCCACACAGAAAAATTTGCCACTATTTAGGCACCCACACAGGTCAGCCAGACCAAAGGTCAGTGATCAACGGGCGGTACCAAAACCCACACCGTTACGCCAACAGAAATACGCCCACAGTATCAGGACCCACGAATCACCGTGGCGGTCTTTCAACTGTGGCAGACCATTGGCGGTAGACACCGCCACGCTCAAAATACACACACACTAACAAAACAAATCCACATTGGACAATTCAAACTTCACACATCTGACGCACATACACACACCACTATAAAACACACACCCACATTACCCACAACCCTTTATGACTCCAAACTATTGCCAACAGAGAGAGAGACAGCAAGAGCACCCATACAACCAGAGCCACATACCACCATCACCTATACACCTTCCTTGCACCTCACAACACACACCCCAACACATCACCCCACGCATCCTCACAAATAAAACTTCCACCACATCCATGGCACCCCAAAGACACCCCAGGTTTTCAGAGGAGGAGCTAAGGGTCATGGTGGAGGAAATCATTCGGGTAGAGCCACAGCTATTCGGATCACAGGTGCAGCAGACGTCCATTGCAAGGAAGATGGAGCTATGGCGGAGAGTCGTGATCAGGGTCAATGTTGTGGGATAGCACCCCAGAACAAGGGATGACATCAGGAAGAGGTGAAACGACCTACAGGGGAAGGTGCGTTCCTTGGTTGGAAGACACCAGGTAGCTGTACAGAGGACTGGCGGTAGACCCCCACCTCCTCCCCCACAACTAACAACATGGGAGGAGCAAGTCTTGGCGATCATGCATCCTGAGGGCCTCGCAGGAGTAGCAGGAGGACTGGACTCTGGTAAGTCAATTCTTTACCATATATCCCCCATCCTACCTGCATGCCATCACAAACTCCTACCCCTACCCTCACCCCCATCATTCCACCACCTCAAATATACCCCACTAGCAAAACCCACCCATCCCAATATCAAGCCCTGCATGCCACACCAATGCATGGACCCCCATCACAGACCTGCATGGACACCCATCACAACAGCATGCTCATTAGAGAGAATCACCTAGCCCACAAAATCACGACGTACACAAGGCAAAGCTGAAAGGGCAATCACAACCATACAGGGAAACACACCCATGCACAAGATGGCACACGCAGACACAATAACACTGCATTTGCATCCCCACAGGACCCCTACTCAACGTCACCGGAGAGGAGGTGCCACCAACATCCAGTCCCCCCAGAAGAGGCCCACAGTGATGACAGCAACTCTGCACACTTGGATCACGATGACTAACGTGGCCCATCAGGGACCTCTGGACAGTTGGTTACCCTGCCACAGTCCCATACCACTACACAGCCTCCCCCCTCCGGAAACACCAGCACAGTACCCACGCACCGGGCCCATGCCACTGTCCCCAGGACACATCAATCAGCAGTGTGTCCACCACTACAGGGACCCCAGGCAACCCCACAAACCCAAGAAAATCAGGGACCTGGGGTCAGTGGCAGTGGGCATACGGTTCAGGGGACAGAGGCACAGGATACAAGGAAACTGGGAGGACTGTTTTGTGACAGTGGGAGGACAGGCCTGGGGAACCTACTCTCCACGAGGCACTTGCAGGGATCTTGGGACCATACCACCATTCCCAGGAGACCATAGCCCAGATACTGGACAAGTTGCAGGAGACCCAGCGGCTGCAGGAGGGACAGCATGTGGGGATCAGGGAGGACCTCAAACACATCCACACCATCCTGGTCACCATTGCAGGGGTGCTGGCTGACATGGACAACACCATGGGGCAGGCAGTGGCACACCAACGGCCCCTGACACTAGCCACACTGATGAACAGCCCTCCACCTCCACCGGCGCTAGTGGACAAGAGGCTCCGGCACTGGAACAACAGGCCACCAGCACCCCACCTCCTACAGAAGAAGAACCACCCGGCAAGTGGTCCCTGCGATCCAGGCAGAAGCCAGAGAACATTGCCAAGACCCCCTCCAGGAAATAAGACTCGCCTGATTGTCACCCTTGTGTCCCACTCTGTCACCCAGTCCACCTTGAACTGCCATTACTCCCCTTCCTATGCCCCATTGGACAATGCACCTGTGATACCAAGAGACTGGACTCTAACTGGACATTCCTCCACCATCACCCTAGCCCATTGCACATCCCAATCTACTTATTAGCATTTAAATAAACACCCTTGGAACAAACATAAATCTGCATTCTGTCAATTGATTGAAATATGTATTAGTACAACATTCAGAAAACATTGCAATTCATATGTACAGTAATGTATACATTGGTATGACCTGTAGTGGGCAGCAGTAAACATAGCAGGAGTCAGAGTGGGGCACAGAGATCTGAAAATAGAGATGCCAAAGGGTACAGTAAGTGGCCATAGACATAGGGAAATCATGCTGCCATGTCCAATGTCCATCAGAAAACAGAAAAGGAAAGTGTAGTTATAGTGTCTTACCTGTGTGTCACTGTAGGTACTGCTGTATGATATTACTTCTGTTGTCTACATCTTCTTCCTCTGTCTCCTCTTCCTCACTGTCCACAGACTCCACCGCTGCCACAAGACCATCTCCAGGCTCATCCTCCTTCAGAAAAGGCACCTGGCATCTCAAGGCCAGGTTGTGCAAAATGCAACATGCAACGATGATCTGGCACACCTTCTTGGGTGAATGGTACAGGGGAGCCACCTGTCAGATGGAGGCACCGGAACCTGGCCTTCAGGAGGCCAAAGGTTCTCTCAATAATCCTCCTTGTTCGCCCATGTGCCTCATTGTAACGTTCCTCTGCCCTTGCCCTGGCATTCCTCACTGGGGTTAGTAGCCATGAGAGGTTGGGGTACCAGAGTCACCTGCAAACATTGAGGGACAACTGTTAGACACACACTAACCCTTAGGGACAACCCCATACCCAGATACCAACATATACTGGGTGGGGACCTTGGGCTCACCTATTAGCCACACCCGGTGCCTCTGGAGTTGAGCCATCACATATGGGATGTTGCTATTACTCAAGATAAAGGCATCATGCACAGAGCCAGGATACTTGGCATTCACATGGGAGATGTACTGGTCAGCCAAACACACCATCTGCACATTCATAGAGTGATGGCTTTTTCTATTCCTGAACACCTGTTCATTTCGCCTAGGGGGACAAATGCTACATGTGTACCATCTATGGAACCAATGATGTTGGGGATATGTCCCAGGGCATAAAAGTCAGCTTTCACTGTGGCCAAATCGTCCACCTGTGGGAATATGATGTAGCTGCACATGTGTTTCAGCAGGGCAGACAACACTCTGGTCAACACACTTTAGAACACTGGCTGAGGCATCCCTGATGCCATGGCCACTGTTGTTTGGAAGGAACCACTTGCCAGGAATGGAGCACTGACAGGACCTGCACTAGAGGGGGGAATACCTGTGGGCTGGCCGATAGCAACATCAGGTCTGGCTCCAATTGGGCTCTCAGTTCTTGGATTTTTGTCTGATCAAGTCTGTAGGTTAGGATAATGTGTCTGTCCTCCATTGTCGCAAGGTCCACCAGTGGTCTGTACACTGGAGGATGTCTCCATCTCATACTCATCCTGAGCGGTCAAAGCCTATGGAGGAAAACTGTGAGCAGAGGGTCATATCCACACATCTTTTGCAATAATGATGCATCTCTTCATTTACATAACCAGTATGTGAATCCGAGAGTCAGTTGATGTGCCAATGTCTGCTGTGACGCAGTTAGGTGCCATCGTCTGTTCCCCTCTGAAATGGCGGCTGCCTGACCTGTGAGGAGAGATAAGTGGAAATGAGGTAGGTCCACTGGCGTTGTGCGCCATTGCGGTAGACAGTCGACGACCGCTGTGCAACTTCGCATTGGTTATCATTGGGTCCTATGGGGTCCAGGAGCCAATGGCGATGTACGCCGGCGGTGACGCTATGCACTGCCACATATGTGACCGCCATTTTCAATCTATTCACTCACTTGCTACCTGACCTTCAACAGGAGAGGACCTACACTGCAAGTGATGCTGTGACCTGTGTCTGGAAGCGACAATAGCTCATGTGTCTAGGGAAAGGGCCCCTGCCTTCAGTGCGGAGGAGTTGGAGAGACTTGTGGATGGGGTCCTACCCCAGTACACTTCACTCTACGGTCCTCCAGACATACAGGTGAGTATACTGTGAGCATGATGGGTGGACCATGAATGTATGGGGTGCTCTGTGTGTAAGCCACACGTGGGGGGGCTGAGGTGCCCTGGGCAGAGTGCTGCCTGTATGGTGGTAAATGTATGTGCGTTAGTAGATGGGAGGGATATGGTGGGCCATGAGTGTGGCGGTCCAGATGGTATTACTAATCCCTTTTCTGCTGTATTTTTCCTGCAGGACAGTGCCTATCAGAAAAAGGGTATTTGGTGTGCCATCGCCAAGGAGGTGCGGACACCAACTGCCGCAAACGGTGGGAGGACCTGCACCGCTGGGCAAGGAAGACAGCGGAGGACCAGCTGGGGCTGGCCTCCCAACGAGGAAGGGGTGCCAATTGAACCCTGACCCCCCTGATGTTCCACATCCTGGCGGTGGTCTATCCAGAGTTGGATGGGCGCTTGAGGGCATCACAGCAGCCACAAGGGGGTGAGTACAATTTCAGATTCATGATTTGGTGCACACTAAGGTTTTACCTGAGTAGGGGATGTGGACTGTGGGTGCCCCTAGGCCAGGGCGAACATGGCAGGGTAGGTCCCTTGTTGGGCAGGCTATGAAGCACTCCAAACCCAACAGTGTTATTGGGCATCTACTACTGGGCAGGGTCCTGTGGGTTTCAGGTGTGCAGCTGATGGCGTTATGCCATGTCCCCCATCGGCTGGTGGCTAGCATTGTAACTGGTAGTGCATGGCCTAGTGCATAGGGCAGCTCCCTGTGTGTTGTGTACACCAACGGTTGTGGTGTTGCTGGCAATAACCAAGTGTATCCTCTGTCTCTCCCCACTTTTTGTTTTGTCACCCTGTTCTTGTGTGCATTAGCATCATCTGGTGGAGGAGCAGAGGCACCGGTGACAGAAGGAGCTGTATCCCACTTGGGCCCGGAAACCGAAACCCCCGAGGATGAGGGCACCAGTGGGATGGAGGGCGAGGGGAGCACCACGACGGAGACAGGAGGGGACAGTACCAACAGCGACTCCTCCGATGGAAGCTCCCTGGTGGTGGCAGATACCTCTATGCCCACCCCAACTACAGGTACATTTGCCACCCCCGTACCAGCACCGCCCTCCCAGCAGCCCCTCAGCATGTTTCCCGTGCCCGATCACCCAGTAGGGTGGGCATCTCCTTTGCCCCAGGCACCTCAGGCACTGCTCCAGTCAGCCCTGCTGCCCTCAGAGAGGAGGCTATTGACCTCCTGAGATCCCTCTCTGTTGGGAAGTCAACCATACTGAATGCCATCCAGGGTGTAGCAGGGTATTTGCAACAAACAAATGCATACCTGGAGGGCATTCACTCTGGCGTGGTGGCCCAACAAAGAGCATTCCAGGCTCTGGCCAAATCACTGATGGCAGCCATTGTCCCTGTCTCCAGCCCCCCCTCCAACTCCCTCTACCCAATCCCAATCCCCTCAACCCCAGGCTATCCCAAGCACACCTTCAGACCAGTATTCACCCAAATCAACACACAAAAGTGGCTCAGGCAAACACAAGCACCACACTTAATCTCATAAGCAATCACACAGGCACCATCCCCATGCAGACAATCCAACATCCACTGCCTCCACTGTGTCCCCCTCCTCCTCGTCATCCACCTCCCTCCCAGTAGCGTGTCCACTCACACCTGCATGTACTACATCCTCTTCCACTACCTCCATCATCAGCACGCCCATCACTACACACCCCTTCACTGGCAGTCACCACCCCCACATCCATGCACATGTTCCCTGTGTCCTCTCCCACTGTGTCTGTGACCGCTCCTCCCAAAGTTCACAAATGCAAACACACACCCAGCCAACAGCCATCCACCTCACAACAGCATCCAGCTCATGCACCTGCACCCAAACACAGCAGACGGTCACCTCCTACAAACACCCCCTCTTCCTCTACTCCCAAACCTTCACCCTCTTCCTGCCCCAATGTCCTTAAGAAGCTTTTGCTAGCCAACATTGACCTGTTCCCTTCCCCTTCCCCCCGTCCTTCCCCTCACATCCGCTGTGGTTCCTGCAGCTGTCAGAGGCTCAAAGGGGGCACCCGTCAGGCCAGCCAGTGTGCCACCAACCCCTGCCAAGGTAAAGAACATTCCGCCACCTTGCAAGGTGAAGAAGGGGACAGCATCCAGTAAGGGGAAGGAGCCACACCCACCCAGCAAGGTCACCTCAAAGACTCCAGCTGCCAGACCCAAGGTGACACCACCATCTACCAAGGGCAGGAAGGGGCACAAAACACCAGCCACAGCACTTCAGCCGTCCGAGCCTGCAGGTGAAGGCCTGGTGGCTACCAGCACAACAGCCAGCACCGCCACCTGCACCGCAGCCAGCACCACCACCTGCACTGCCGCAAGCACAGCTGCAAGCACTGCCACCTGCACTGCCACCTGCACCACCGCAAACACCACCCTGCCTCCATGGACTATCATGCATCCTGACCACTGCAAATCTCGTGGCTCTGACACCCAGGTGAGGGACTGTGACCTGGCAACCCCCAAGTGCTGCATCACTGGTCACAAAGCCCCCTCCAGAACCAGTGGAGAAAGGCATCCACTCACCCTATCCTTGGCAGGATGAAGCACACTGGGCACAAAGCCCCCTCCAGAACCAGTTGAGAAAGGCATCCATTCATCCTATCCTTGGCAGGATGAAGCACACTGGGCACAAGGCCCCCTCCAGAACCAGTGGATTGAGGCATCCACTCACCCTATCCTTAGCAGGATGAAGCACACTGGGCACAAGGCCCCCTCCAGAAGCCATCCACTTTAGAGACTGTGGCTTTGCACTCCCCAGGACTAAGCAGTGGGAAAACCACCCACTTTAGAGACTGTGGCCTTGCACTCCCCAAGACCAAGCAGTGGGAAAACCATCCACTTCAGAGACTGTGGCTTTGCACTCCCCAGGACCAGGCAGTGGGCAACCCACCCACTGGAGAGACTTGAGAGACTGTGGCTTTGCACTCCCCAGGACCAGGCAGTGGGCAACCCACCCACTGGAGAGACTTGAGAGACTGTGGCTTTGCACTCCCCAGGACATCGCTGTGGGCATGGAACCCCCTCCAGGAGAAGTGGCGTAGTACCATCTTCCGGATGAGGTACTCCTCCCTTCCCCCTGAGGTGCCTGCGTGTTTTCCACCTGATGTCCCTGCAGTGTTCTCTCCGTTTTGAGGCAGGAGTCAAGTGTGGGCTTGGCCTATGTGTTATGGCCCAGTGGGCCACAGACTATTTTTGTACGGACATTGTCCCTCATTTTGTATATATTGTATATATTGTACATACTGTCTTTTTATTTATGAACGTATTTCTCTTAAATTCTAATATTACAGTAATTTGACTTAATTCCTTTTGTCCTTGCGTTATTCCAGAGGGTTACGGGGTGTATATGTAATGTTGTTGCATGTGTTTGTGTGTATGGTGTAAGGGGTGAAGGTGGAGGTGGGGATGTTGTTTGTTGCGTGTGTGTCACTCTCTTTTTCCTCCCCCCTCCCCTGTCTACTTGATGCTGTACTCACCGTGGTCATCATCGGCGCCGTAGGTTCTCCTGATATATGAGTAGATACACCAGCATGGGCAGGACCTGCAGCTCGGCCTCCATGGAATCCTGGTTCTTCCTTGAGTGTCGAGAGGTGAGTGGTTTCCCTTCCAAATACTGCTTCTGCCATGCTTTTGATGGCGTTGTTACTGCTCCGGAAAAGCTGGCCGATGGGCGTGTTGTAATGGGGTGGGCGGTACATTGTCTTCCACCTGGCTGTTGGCGGTTACCGCTGCGGTGTTTGTTGCTACCGCCGTGGCGGTCGGAGTGTTAAAGTGGCTGTATCTGTTGTGGGTTTCCGCCGTGGTCGTGATTCCATTTTTTTTACCGCCGGCCTGTTAACAGTATTACCGCTGCTTAAACACTGACCTCCAAGGTTGTAATGAGGGCCTTGGTGATTTCAGTGAGTTTGATCACTTCAACTTTCTTCAGACGGGGAAATTCACTGAACTGACTTTTTCTGGTTCCTGTGTGTTCGGTTTTTGACCTGGGTGGAACTCTGTTATGATTAGAATCAAATTCACAGTATGCTTCCTCTTCCTTGAAGACATTCACCAATTTGTGGCATAGGGATTTATAGGGAGTCATGTATTTAGTAATTTAGTGATTAGAGAGGGTTTTAGTTGCTTTAAATCATTATTTAGTAAAAGTTTATGCTATGGTGATTTTCTCAGTAAAATGGGTTGTTTTCTCTGAGATAAAAATGTTTTTATTTTCTTGAATTAGGTGTTTATAATTGTATCTATCATCAAGAATGTAGTTTTTCATCCCTATTGTCTCTTGACTTTCTTCATTTTTCTTAATGATCTTTTTTGTGGAGGAGAACTATGGAGCGGTGGGTTGCTTTCTGTGGTTTTTAAAGACTTTAAAGGGAGCAAGTTTCATAACTGCTGCGTTAAGCCAGTCAGATTAATTGATTGTAGCTATTTTGGAGTTACCAACAAATGAGGTTTGTGATGTCTCCAAGAGAGCTCCGAGCAGCGCTGAACAACCTGAAACTTTGGCCCAGCAGCAATGCACCTCCATCAGATAATCCTGGCAGGTTAGTCTCCGTCCGGAGGAGGCTCTTGAAGTCAGACAGTTTCTAAGTCATGGGTTTCAGGAGATGATAGGAAGAGTATAGTTTGACACTTGCCAGGGTCCTGGACATTGAGGGCAGGAGTTGGGTGGTATGATTCACTCCAGCAGAGGTCAGCAGCAGTATACAGGACAGGTCTAGTTGGAACTGGTCAGCTAGAACAATTGTAGAAAAGGCCTCTTGTAGCTTGTTTTGGTCTGTGGCTTTTAAATGAGGTAATTCACATGACCCTTGCAGTCCACATCTTGGCTACAAGAAGAGAAATAGGTTCTGTCTTGCTAAAACCAAGTTGCCAGAACTTTTCTTCCTTTATGCAGCGTTCCTGTACCCATCCCGGAGGTGGTCAGGGAAAATACCAACACATGCTCTGTAGTCACCCTAAACCAATTCTGGGGGTGCTTTGCTGCTGGCCCAGATGTCAGCTAATTGTTGCCTGTACACTCAAGGCCTTAGTCCTACTCCCTGAGCAGTTTTCACACTTCTCCAAGAGGGCTATTCAGCTGCCACATGACAGCTGGAGCCTTTGCAAATGGGCTTCAAGAGGTTTTAGGAAGAGAAAAGGTAACGTTCTAAAAGTAATTTTTTCTGAAATATTTATTAATAATCAAACAACAGTGAATCACAATTGCAATAAATACTTTAAAAAGTGCAAATACAAAATGTGTATGTGTTTTCTAGCCAGAGATAGCATAAATACATTTAATATTGTATCCCAGTCCTTTCATATGGAACAGCCAGCCTTGTCACAGCAAAAATAGTTCCTTAGGACTTTTTCACTGTAAGCACAATGTAAATCTAAACTTTTACTTGTTCTACTTTCAAATGCAATGCACCCTGCCTCACCTTATGGGCCATAGACCTCTTTAGGGATGACTTCCTAATATTTAAAAGGAAGAGTTGACCTATTAACAGGGCAAGTTTTGAAAGTTCTAATTTGCAGCTCAAAAGCTGCACTACCAGCCTACAAATGGTTGCACTGTCACTGCAGTGGATAGCACAAATGTGTGCTGAAGTCCACTTTTAACATATAACGTTCAGGCCTTGGGTCCACTTTGTACCATATACTAAGGAATTATGGGTGAGTTAAATATACCAATTAGCAGTATGTAAATTTTGCCATATTGAAAGGGGGGCCACAGACACTTTACCACTGGATGGCAGGGGCAAAGTGCACAATGTTCTACATCCAGAATAAACAGTCAAAGCAAAAGTTTGGGGGTTCACAATGCAAAAGATGGTCATTATCAAAATGCATTTTCTCTCATATCCTGCCATACTTATTAGAATTGTTAGGTATTGAACTACTATCATTTAAGATGTGTTTCTGCCTGTACTGTTTTCCTGTTCAGTTTATTCTGTTAGAAAAGGGACATTTAATTTCACAGCTGTTTTTTGTAAGTTGTCAGATTGTGCTCATCATGCAGAATAGTGGAAAACAGATCTGCCATATTAGTCTCTGTTCTCTCTTCTACATCCTTCATCTATACATTTGATGTGCAGATTCTGCAAGTGTGGTCAATTTTCACAGTCTTTACTTTGTAGAGTCCACTGTGGTAAGTTGAGTTTGTTTCATACACATGCAAGTTAATTCTCGCCACAGAATTTGGAAGCTCAGTGAAACATTCTTTTTAATTTCAACCTCAATTAAGACTTCATTATCTCAAAGTAGTTGGCTAGGTTTACATTATTCAACAGCATGACATTTTGAATTTGAGCCTGTGCATCTTGAACTGCAGAGCCCAAAGCCTCTTTAGGATTTATAGTTTTTAAAATGAAGTAAGCCCATTATTTCGTTCTTGCCTGCGCACTGTGAAATGCTCCAATACCAGTTGGGGGGCATTGGCCTTATCCCCCTTTTATGAATCTCCAATACCCCAGACCTTAAATTGGTATGTTGAGGGGTATTACAATCATTATTCAAGGGTTATTAGCCACCTCTGGGATGCAGAGAGCACTGTCAGTCTCTGACTGTAGAAGAGTAAGTCACAGGATGTGTGGTCAGTAGTGAAGAGTTTGGCCCCAGGCCTTTGATGGGCACCTTACTGTCCATCATTTTCTGTACTGCATAGGTATTGTTTGGTGTTCATCGTGTCACCACTGTATTCACAGTACATTCAGTCAAGTTTACTTAACGGAGGTCCCAAACTCCTCACAGCCCTTGCAGCTCAAATACCTGGACCCAAGCTCTGTAGCCAATCTCCTGTCCAGTGATGTTCATAGCCAGGTTGGCCTGCTCTATGCTTTTGGCTATGCAAAATACGCAACCCCCTTCACAACCAAAAGCCCAAAACCTGGACTTATTCTTGTACCTGAGTTCTCATGCTTTCTTTGTGGGACCCCAATGTCACAAGCAATGGGCATACCTCAACTTGTAGAACGTGTTTATATTGGCAAGAAATAGCATCCTTCCTAAGCCTACAGCAGGAGCATCACTGACAGACAAAAGGCATGACATACCAGGCAATGTGCATCCTCTTGTCTTGTGTCTTCCTGGGCCCATGGCTCTTGCATTCTGTTGTGACTGTCCTTCACAGCAGCAGCAATCTTAAAACAGCACTCCATGAGTGTAAGGGGTGTAACATTGGAAACTGATTCCTGCAACAACAGAGTTGGTCTATATTTTCCTGCAACATGTCCTGAGGGCACGTTTATACTTTCAGAAAGAATGAAAGAGTTTATAACCATCAAAGCTTTTGGAAGAAGGAGTGGTCCTGGTGTAAAGCATCACAAATGATCTACAGAAAAATCATACACTCATTTTGATCCATTACCATGTCTCAGATGCCATTTCTTATACGCAAATAAAAAGGTAAGACTTAAACGTATTAAAGCAACTAATTTTAGAAGTTTACCATTTGGGTAAAATTTGAACATGGAAATAGTGCATGCTTCCATTTGTTAATGTTTGTTCTCTGGCCAATTGAATAAGAGGCAGGAGTGCACATACTCATGAGTAAATATCCTAAGTTGTAGAACCTTAAAGTTTAATATTGTATTTGCTTTTCATACAATCACTGGATGTATCTGTCACAAAATTAGATCAGATTTGCAGGGTTTCAAAATTACTTAACTTTGCTGTGGCTGTTTTGGTTGATGTGGAAATTATACACCTACCCTTTGTTGATAATACTACACCTAAGATTTAACACATAGATGGCAAGAGGATGCCTGTCAAGTAAAAAATCTTCTGGGGTACAAACAAAGAAATATGATATGTTTATTTGTAAAGCACACTGTCACTGGCGAGGGTATCCTGGTGCTGAGCAGATATGTGTGTCTAGCCATGCCTATGGTACTTTGGATAGTTGAAAAGCCAGGTCTTTGGTTTCTTGTGGAATTCATGGAGAGATGAGGATGCTCTGATGTGGTGTGGGAGGCCAATCAATGCTTTAGGAGCGATGTAAGAGAATACCCATTCTCCTGATCTGGTTCTGTGTATGCGTGGGATGTGAGTAGGTGTCCTGAAGAGTGCAGGTGTCAGGGTAATTGGTGGAAGGCGATGCAACTTTTCACATAGGTGGGGCCTAATTTGTGTATTGCGGTGAATGTATGTGTGAGGAGTTTAAAAATAGCATGTCTGTGTATTTGAGAGCTAGTAATGTAATGTGAGTTCGCTGTGGATGGTTAAAGATGAATCTGGCTGCTGAATTCTGAGTGGTTTCTAGTCTTCCAGTGAGTTGTTTGGTGATTCCGGCATTTATAGTGTTGCAGTAATCCAACTTGCTGGCGGCTAGTGTGTTATTGACAGTTTTTGGTGTTGCTTAGGAGTCATTTGAAGAATGTAGGAATTCATGGAGAGATGAGGAGGCTCTGATGTGGTGTGGAACCCAAATCCATGCTTTAGGAGCAATGTAAGAGAATACCCATTCTCCTGATTTGGTTCTGTGTATGCGTGGGAAGTGAGTAGGGGTCCTGAACAGTGCAGATGTCAGGGTAATTGGTGGAAGGCAATGCAACTTTTCACATAGATGGGGCCTAATTTGTGTAGTGCCGTGAATGTGTGTCTGAGGAGTTTGAAATGAGCATGTTTGTATATTTGAGAGCCTGTGATGTAACGTGAGTTTGCTGTGGGTGGTTAAAGATGAATCTGGCTGTTGAGTTCTGAGTGATTTGTAGTCTTCCAGAGAGTCGTTTGGTGATCCTGGCATATATAGTGTAGCAGTATTTCAACTTGCTGGTGACTAGTATGTTATTGACTGTTTTTGGTGTTGCTTGGGAGTCATTTGAAGAATTTCCTCAGCATCATCAGGGTCTGAAAGCAGTGACACAGTCATGTCCAGTATCTGTCAATGATTATTCTGGGGTTCCTGTCATTGGTACTGGGTGTGGGTCCAAGTTCACCTGGCCTCCAGCTGGAGTCTCAAGGTGAGAATGTCTTGCCGTAGATAACTACTACTGTCGTGTTAGTGTTGAGCTTGAGATAGTTGGCTTTCACCCAGGTAAAAACTTTGGCCATGCATGCAGTGAGCTTGTTTCTTGTGTTGAGGTTCTTCTACGAGAGAATGAGTATGGATTGCACATTGTCGGCATAGATGAGAAAGTTGATGTGGCTTGATATGTTTTCCAGAGGTCAAGAGCTCTTATTTATGCAGTCACAGCTCATTCACACACCCCTGACTGTCACTGTATCTGGAAACCAAATATATATATGAATGAATTATCACTATAACTACTCTTTCTGCAAGATGACCCAAGCATGTGTCTTAGCTAGTTTTTTCTTGATGATCAAAAACATCTTTCTATCACCAGCCTTGTGGTTGGTCATGCTTGCTTCCTTTGACTTTAAGTAAATTAAGTAATTAGTCTTTCAAATTGGAAGAGTATAACATTCAGAGGACACGGCTGCTAGAGCCATATTTGAAATGAAAGCACATGTGGCATGAATACTGTATGAGCAGGAAATTACACTTCTCTTTTTAAACACTTTAAAAAAATGTTGATGATGCCAGTCAAGTTACAGATATACATCTATTTAGCAATAATGACAAAACAATGTGTGCAAACAGCCAGTTGTGGTAATAAAAATGCAGCTCATCAGGTATACCTATGAAGGAGTTCATAAACAATGATAATTGCAGCATGTCCATCTTTTTTCACTTCTCCCCACCTGTTTAACAATTCAGCTGTGCTCAATGTGCATTTTGTTGTTTTAATAAATGCAAGAGGAGGAAGTGGTTGCATCCTTAACACTTGCCTCTTCTTGTACCTGAGACAGAGAGATAAGGTTCATTTGAAATGAGTGACTTTATCTTTAAGTATGTGTCAGAACCCATTTCAGAGGGCCATGGGGCCTGCAAGGGCCACTGGGCCCTACCATAGGGGCCTGAGGTCTTTTACACCTAATGTCGTAGGGCCCGACCTACTATGGATACTGAGAAACTGGGTCAAGTGGCTCATCTGTGCTTCCCTAAGAGGTAGACATGAATGGGCAGTCTAAGGCTCCCTCGAAAGGGAAGTGTGGACACAGATTAGTGGACACAGACTCACAACTCAAACAGCATGCAGAAGCAGCAATAAATCAAAGTCCAGCCAAATATTCACTTTTATAGAAAAGAAAAGTATTTTATTTCTGACTCTACTCATTCAAACAAAAAGTTTGACAATCACAGACAATAACACATTTCCCCCTTGAGGTCAGGGCTAGTCGTAAAGGCTCATGTTATAGCACAGGGAACTGAGTTTGATCCTGTGTTGTGTGACAGCTGTCAGCCTATTTGTACTGGCCAACTAGCAGGACCTCCCCAGTACACAAGTGTAAAGGTGATTTGTAGCAGTCCTTTGCATGACATCTAGATTTCTCAGGGAAACCCGTGGTGTAACAGTTCTTACACCTTTCTCTCAGACACATATGTTTCACACAGGCAAAGACAATTAAAGCAGGACTGGGTTCAATACATTTTATTGAATCAACTGCATTCTATGTAAAAGTGTATGTATTGCAATTATAAGGATGATAAAACATAATAAAAGCAAAGCAGTGATAAGGAAAGTGAAACATAGGAAAAGCCCCACTATACTGTAAACACAATGGTTCTAGAATCCCTACCTGCACTACTAATATTCTACACAAGAGCATCACAGTGAAAGTCCTAATCTTTGGAGCAGGCCCCCTGGAAGGAACTAATCCTCCATACCTGTGTCTGTAGGTAAAGAAGAGGTCTGTTGTTCTACTGAGAGTTCTATCACATAGAGGAAGAGACAGCGTCAGGTGTACCATACAATGGCAACTTGCGAGAAATACCCTCTATTGTATGTGGCACAGTTAGGTTTTTACAATAAAATATCTGTGGGGTCATTACAACATTGGCGGTAAAAGCCGCTTACCGCCGTGCAGAAGACCACCAACACACCGCCATGGAATTCTGCCACGGTCATTATGACCAAAAGCCCGGAATTCGCCAAAATCTAGATACCCACACAGGTCCGCCACACCAAAGGTCAGTGATAAACTGGTGATAACAAAACCTCCACCATCACGCCAACAGGAATACGCCCACACTATCAGGACCCACGGATCCACGCAGCAGTCTTTCAACCGCGGTATTCCATAGGTGGTACACACTGCCGCGCTCAAAATACACACACATTTACAAAACACAACCACATTGGACAATTCCAAATACACATACCTGATACACATACACACACTACTCCCACACATCCAATACAATATAAAACACACATCCACACCACCCACAAACCCCTACGACAACAATTGAGAAAGAAGCACAGAGAGAGACACCACCATCTAGAAACGAGCATCCACAGGCACTCAACACCATCACTCACATAACATCCACGCACCTCACACAACACACCTCTAAATATCACAACATACCACCCCACACATCACCCACACCACCCCATGGCACCGCAATGACACCCCAGGTTCTCTGAGGAGGAGCTCAGGGTCATGGTGGAGGAAATCGTCCGGTAAGAGCCACAGCTATTCGGATCACAGGTGCAGCACACATCTATAGCTAGGAAGATGGAGCTATGGCGAAGAATCGTGGACAGGGTCAATGCAGTGGGACAGCACCCAAGAACTAGGGATGACATCAGGAAGAGGTGGATTGACCTATGGGGGAAGGTGCGTTCTGTGGTCACAAGACACCACATCGCAGTACAGAGGACTGGCAGCGGACCCCCCCCTCCTCCCCCACAACTAACAACATGGGAGGAGCAGGTCTTGGCTATTCTGCATCCAGAGGGCCTCGCAGGAGTAGCTGGAGGAATGGAATCTGGTAAGTCAATTCTTTCATTACTTCCTCCCCCACCCACCTGCATGCTATCACATACCCCCACCCTTACCCTCACCCCATCACTCCAACTCCTCACACATGTCCCAATATAACAAACCACTCATCCCAAACCCAAGCCCTGCATGCAACACCAAAGCATGGACACCCATCACCAAAGCATGGCCACTGCACATACCCATACACCCCCCTAAACCATCATCACACAAGGTCCTACACAGGAATGCAAGCACTGGGGTACACGGTCACCCACCCATTGCACACCATGGCACACAAAGATGCAATAATCATGCTTTTACACCCCTGCAGGACCTCTGCCCAACGTCACTGGACAGGAGGGTTCAGATATGTCCACTCCACCCACAGAAGAGGCCCACAGTGATGACAGCAACTCTGTCGAACTGGATCTAGATGACCAGTCCGGCCCATCTGGGACCTCGGGACAGTCGGTTCCCGTCACACTGGCACAAGCCACTACAGAGCTTCCCCCCTCTGGAAACACCAGCACAGCACCCACCCAGCGGGCCCATACCTCTGTCCCCAGGACACATCAAGCAGCAGTGTCTCCACCACTACAGGGAACCCAGGCTAACCCACCACCCCAACAACAACAGGGACCTGGGGGCAGTGGGCACACGGTTCAGGGGACAAAGGCCCAGGAACACAGGGGAACTGGGAGGGCTGCTGTGCAACAGGGGGAGGACAGGCTGAGGGAACCCACTCTTCACGAGGCCCTCTCCAACATCATGGGAGCCTACCACCATTCCCAGGAGACGATGGCAACAGTACTGGCCAAGTTTCAGGAGACCCAGCGGCTGCAGGAGGAACAGTATTTGGGCTTCAGGAAGGAACTCAAATCCTTCAATTCCACCCTGGGAACCATTGTAGGGGTACTGAAGGAACTCGTGAACACCAGGAGGGACACTGTGGCACAACAAAGGGCCCCTGAAACTAGCCTGGACGATGAACTGCCCACCACCTCCGCCGGCGCTAGTGGACAGGAGGCACCGCAACCGGACCACCACACCAGCACCCCACCCCCTGCAGATGGAGAACCACCCCGCAAACGGTCCCTGAGATCCAGGACAAAGACAGAGAACGATGCCAAGACCCCCCCCAAGAAATTAGACCACCATGATTGTCATCCTTTTGTCCCACCTTGTCACGCTGTCCATCCTTAAACTGCCCCAGCTCCACTTCCTATGCCCCTTTGGACAATGCACCTGTGAGACTAATAGACTGGACACTGCCATGGACATTCCTCCACCATCACCATTCACCATTTTACAACCCCCTCCAATATTGAGCACTTAAATAAACACTCTTAAAGCACAAAACAATCAGGAGTCTGTCTGTGATTTCAAAATAGTGTATTAACAATTACAGTGGCAAAATGCTCTTTCAAATGTAATGTCAACATACCTATGTCACACAGCTCTAGTCAATGAGGAAACAAAGCAGATGTCACACAGTGGGACCCACATCTGTGAAATCGTAAGGGAAAGTGACAACTCAATGACCATACACTGGGTGAAAATGACAGACAGTAGAGAGGTAGTAGATGTAAATCAGATGTAGCATGCAGTGTTGTCTTCTTACCTGTGTCTCACAGGAAGTATTGCAGGATCACCGTGTTCCTGTTGTCAAAGTCCTCTTCTTCTGCTTCCTCGTCTTCACTGTCCACAGGCTCCACAGCTGCCACAACACCTCCATCTCGACCATCCTCCTGCAGAAAAGGCACCTGTTGTCGCAAAGCCAAGTTGTGAAGCATACAGCAGGCCACGATGATCTGGCATACCTACTTTGGTGAGTAGAATAGGGAACCACCTGTCATATGGGGGCACCGGAACCTGGTCTTCAAGAGGCAAAAGGTCCGCTCTATAATCCTCCTAGTTCGCCCATGGGCCTCATTGTAGCGTTCCTCTGCCCTTGTCCTGGGATTCCTCACTGGGGTCACTAGCCATGACAGGTTGGGGTAACCAGAGTCACCTGCAAATGGCGAGGGACAACTGTTATTCACACACTAACTCATAGGGACATCCACAGACCCAGACAACTATTCCCACTGTATTGGGTCCATGTCCTCACCTAATAGGCACACCCGGTTGCTCTGGAGTTGCCCCATCACATAAGGGATGCTGCTATTCCGCAGGATGTAAGCATCATGCACTGAGCCAGGGAATTTTGCATTTACATGGGAGATGTACTGGTCTGCCAAACACACCATCTGCACATTCATGGAATGGTAACTCTTCTGGTTTCTGTACACCTGTTCACTCCTGCGGGGGGTACCAAGGCCACATGTGTCCCATCAATGGCACCTATGATGTTGGGGATATGTCCCAGGGCACAGAAATCACCTTTCACTGTAGGCAAATCCTCCACCTGAGGGAAAACGATGTAGCTCCGCATGTGTTTCAGCAGGGCAGACAACACTCTGGACAACACGTTGGAAAACATATGCTGGACATCCCTGATGCTATGGCCACTGTTGTTTGAAAAGACCCACTTGCTAGGAAATGGAGTACCGACAGCACCTGCACTTGAAAGAGTATTCCTGTGGGATGGCGGATAGCTGACATCAGGTCTGGCTCCAACTGGGAACACAGTTCCTGGATTGTGGCACGATCAAGCCTGTAGGTGATGATCACATGTCGCTCCTCCATTGTCGACAGGCCCACCAGCGGTCTGTACATTGGAGGATGCCGCCATCTCCTCACATCCCCCAGCGGACGGTGCCTATGGAGGAGAACAGTGAGCAGAGAGTCAACCAACTCTGAGGTACGTAAACACAGCTTACTCTGAAAATATTAGCAAATGTAAATATGCTTGTATGAGTGTTTAGGCAAGGCCTAGATATGTGTGACGAAGTCCAAAATAATGCCATGTTGGCCCCTGAAATGGCGGCTGCCTGACCTGTAAAGTGGGCCAGGGGGATATGAGGTAACTGCGCTGGCATTGTACACCGTCGCGGTAGGCGGTCGAAGGCCGCAGCGCAATCCTGCATTAGTTAACATGGGATGCTATGGGTCCCAGAAGCCAATGACGATGTACGCCGGTGGTGACGGTACGCACCGATGCGGACGTGACCGCCATTTTCTATCTGTTCAATCACTTGATACCTGATCTTCGACAGGAGAGGACCTACACTGCAAGTGCTGCTGTGACCTCAGTCTGGAAGAGACAATGGCTCGTGTGTCTGGGGAAAGGGCCCCTGCCTTCAGCACTGAGGAGTTGGAGAAACTCGTGCATGGGGTCGTCCCCCAGTACACGCTACTCTACGGTCCTCCAGACAAACAGGCAAGTACACTGTGAGCATGCTGTATGGGCAATGCCTGTGTGGAGTTGGGTGGATGAAAGATAGGGAGGAGATGAGAATGAGGCGTGCATGAAAGAACGGTGAGTGCATGTGCGTCATGGCAAGGGTAGGGATGCTGGCCAATGACTGTGACAGTGCAGATGGTAATTACTTCTCTTTTTACCCTGTACAATTCCTGTAGGTCAGCGCCCACCAGAAGAAGGACATTTGGCGTTCCATTGCCAAGGAAGTCCGGACCCTGGGGGTCTACCACAGACGGAGCACCCACTGCCATAAGAGATGGGAGGACATTCACCGCTGGAGCAAGAAGACAGCGGAGGCCCAGCTGGGGATGGCCTCCCAACGTGGGAGGGGTGCCCGTCGCACCATGACCCCCCTGATGTTCAGGATCCTGACGGTAGTGTTCCCGGAGTTGGATGGGCACTTGAGGGCATCACAGCAGACACAAGGGGGTGAGTACACTCTCATTCTGCTGATTCAGCACACATTGTAGGTGTCTGGGTGGGGGAGGTTGGCTGTGGGTTCCCCTAGGCCAGGGTGAGTTTAGTAGGCAAGGACCCTTCTTGAGGCAGGCCCTGTGGCACCCCACCCCACCTGTGTACAGTGCCAACTACACCTAGTCAGGCTCCTGTGACATCCATGTGTGCAGAAATCGGGCATAGTCTTGTATCCCATGTCCCTGGGAGTAGTGAATGGTGTACTCCAAGTGCGCGGCGTAGTGCGGGGGGCTTCTGTGTCTGTCGTGTCCGCCAACTGTAGCGGTATTGCATGCACTCAACATGTCTTTCTTCTGTCTCCCCCACCTTTTTGTGGTCTCCCTGTTCTTGTGTGCATTAGCATCATCA
Source organism: Pleurodeles waltl (assembly GCF_031143425.1). Taxonomy (NCBI): domain Eukaryota; kingdom Metazoa; phylum Chordata; class Amphibia; order Caudata; family Salamandridae; genus Pleurodeles; species Pleurodeles waltl. The sequence goes on from NC_090439.1 coordinate 50,360,460, forward strand.
GGCGGAGGAGCAGTGGCACCGGAGCAGGAGGGAGCTGCATCCCACATGGCCCTGCATGGCGACACTACGGAGTCTGAATTCACCAGTGGGACGGAGGGCGAGGGGAGATCCACGGCTGGGACAGGAGCTGACACCAGCGATACGGACTCCTCCTCTGATGGGAGCTCCCTTGCGGTGGTGGGCCCATCTGTGCCCACCACATCTTCAGGTACAGCCGCCACCCCCCCTACCAGCACCGCCCTTCCAGCTGCCCCTCAGAGTTTGCCCCATGCCCACTCACCCAGGAGGGTGGGCATCACCTTCGCACCAGGCAACTCAGGCCCTGCCCCAGTCACCCCTTCTGCCCTCAGTGACGAGGCCATTGACCTCCTCAGGTCCCTCACTGTTGGGCAGTCTACCATTTTGAATGCCATCCAGGGTGTAGAGAGGCAGTTGCAGCAAACCAATGCATACCTGGAGGGCATTCATTCTGGTCAGGCAGCCCTTCCGCGAGCTTTTCAGACTCTGGCCTCAGCACTCATGGCAGCCATTGTCCCTGTCTCTAGCCTCCCCCCTCCAACTTCCTCCACCCAGACCCACACCCCTGTACCTCAGCCTATCCCAAGCACACCATCAGACCAGCATGCACACACGTCAACACACAGGAAAGCTCAGGCAAACATAAGCACCACACATCCCACAGGCACTCACGCAAGCATCATACACATGCAGACACACCAACATCCACTGCCTCCCCCTCCTCCTCGTCTCCCTCCTCCCTCCCTGTCTCGTCTCCACTCACACCTGCATGCACTACATCCTCAGCCACTACGTCCATCACCAGCACACCCACCACCATACCCCGCTCATGTGCAGTCACCACCCCCACTACCATTCACACGTCCCCTGTGTCCTCTTCCAATGTGTCTGTGAGGCCACCTCCCAAGGTACACAAACGCAGCCACACACCCACCCAACAGCCATCCACCTCACGACAGCCTCCAGCCCATGCACCTTCACACAAATTCAGCAAACTTACACCTCCTACAACCATTACCTCTTCCTCCACTCTCAAACCCCTCAGCTACCCGTCCCAGTGTTCCTAAGAAACTTTTCCTGGCCAACCTTGACCTCTTTCCCTCACCTCCCCCACCCCTTCAGTCTCCTAGGGCCCGACTCTCCAGGTCCCATCCTAGCACCTCAGCCACAACATCGGCGGGACCAGTGGTGCCAGTAGTCACCGGATTCTGGAGTGCACCAGGCAGCAGGGCAGCCGGTGTGGCAAGGAGCCAGAGCACGGACAGTCCCCCACCTGTCAAGCATAAAAAGTTGGCCGGTGCCCGGTGGGAGAGGGGAAAGAAATCAGCCACCAAAGCCACTCCGAGGGGTACAGTTGGGAGTGTGGAGACAGCTGCGACACCATCCAAGGTGGGGAAAGGGCACAGTAAAACCGACAAGTCTGGGAAGATCAGAACAGTGGACAAGACCGCCAGCATCCCCGCTGCCCAGGACAAGACCGCCAGCAGCAGCCCCGCTGCCCAGGACAAGACCGCCAGCAGCAGCCCCGCTGGCCAGGACAAGACCGCCAGCAGCAGCAACAGCCCCGCTGCCCAGGACAAGACTGCCAGCACCACCTCAGGACAGTGAGCACCAATGATTACAACGCTACTGAGGCCGCCACAGGCTGGATGAAGCACTCTCGGCACCAAGCCCCCTCCAGAACCAGTGGAGACTGTTATCTACTTGAGAGACTGTGGCTTTGCACTCCCCAGGATTGAACAGTGGGCAACCCACCCACTGTAGAGACTTGAGAGACTGTGGCTTTGCACTCCCCAGGATTGAACAGTGGGCATGGAGCCCCCTCATAGATCTGGCATCGTGCACTCATCCGGCTGAGGTGCCCCCCCATTCCCTTCCCCATGAGGTGCCTGTTTTATTTCTATCTGATGCCCCAGCAGTGTTTTCTCCGTCTTGTTCAGGTATTGAGTGTGGGCCTCACCTATGCCTTTTGGGCCCAGTGGTCCACGGACTATGATGGTGGAATCCCTTGGACTTGTGTTCTTGGTGTATATAATTGTTTATAGTGTAAATGTATATATATGTAAATATTTTTGATTAATGTAATTGAATATATAACAATTATTCGACTCATTTCCTTTTGTCCTTGCATTCTTCCAGGGGGGTTGGGGGGTGTAACTGTAATGTATCATGTTGTATTAGTGTGTGTGTTGTTGTGGGTGGGGGTGGGGGTGTTGCGTGTTGCGTGTGTGTGTCACTCTCTTTTCCCTCCCCCTCCCCTGTGTCATAGGTGCAGTACTCACCGTGGTCTTCGCCGCCGGTGTTCGTGCTCCTGGTAGAGGAGCAGGAAGATAAAGGCTGGGAGTATCTGAAGTTCCGGTTCCATGGCATCCTGATTCCTCGTGGGGTGTGTAGAGGTGATTGTTTTCCCTTCCAAGTCCTGTTTCCGCCGTGTTTTTGTTCGTGGGGAATCCGCCCCGGAAAAGGTGGCAGATTGGACTGTTGTAATAGTGTGAGTGGTACATTGTCTTCCGCCTGTCTGTTGGCAGTTACCACTGCGGTGTTCGTTTGTACCGCGTGGCGGTCAGAGTGTTAAAGTGGCTGTCTATGTTTGCAGTTTCCACCACAGTCGTAATTCAATTTGTTTTACCGCCGTCCTGTTGGCGGTTTTACTGCCGGTTTAACACCGACCACCAGGGTTGTAATGACCACCCTGGTGTTCTGAGAAACTGCCCAGACGAGACAACACTCATATTTCTGTGTATAAGAGTTGGGAACATGATGAACGAGTTGTGCTGGCAATAATTCATAAACTTATCACGTTCATCCTTTAGTGAAGCACAGAGTGAAAATATCATGCAGAGAAATAAATAACAGAATTCAGCGTAAAAGAACAACTGATAAAATAAAACAAATCTCCACTAAAATCAAGCCTTTGCTAAAATAATAAAAGGAATAAAATGCAGTGTATCTAGGTAGAAAGGCACAAGCTGCGGCCTAAGCTAAAACAATGTACCCGTGTAATTGCTAAAGTAACCTCACAACAGGCTCTAGTGTTTCAATGGCAAGTACATATACCACTCTCCTCACAATGTGATTTGGATTATTCCCTATTCACTGGTGGCTACATTGCAAGATCCACTCTGACTCTTGAAGTCAAATCAAAAGTGTCCTAGCACTGCAGTGCTTTCAGCAGAGAGTTCCTCAGGGCCAAGAGGCTCAAAACAAGTCTTACCCACTCAGCCAGAGTGAGGCATGCAGCATCTTCGAGTATGCCCCATCTGTGGGTGCTTACAGCAGCTCTGTTCCCAATCAGGTGAGTCGGCTCCACAAAGACGTATCGGCTGCAAATGGCATATTTAGGCACTCTCTCACTCTCAAAATTAAAGGGTTATAGGAACTTTATAGTTAGGTTCACATTTAAAATATTCAAAACCATAGAAATTCAGCTGTTAGAGTTATTCGTAGTAACTAGAAGTTGTGCCAAAGGGTTTCTTAAGTGAATTTCTATGTTTTGTTATTCAATTTCATAAATACAATGTCCCTGTAACCTTTGTTTTTTTCAGTGAATTTCTTTGGTTTTTTTAATGTGAAGTAATTTTAATTACTATACATTACTCTAACTACCACTGTGTGCAGCCTTAGGCCATCCGTGGCAGGAGTTGGCCACAGGTCTTGACCGGTAGCCATGCCCTGCAGCCAACTCCCTATAACGACCCAACCCCATGCTACACATGGCCTTCTGCTGTGCGCAGCTGTGGTTGGCCCCAGGGTCAACCCCCTTTAAGCTCCCAACTCCGACCTATGCACAGTCTTCAGCCATATGTAGCACAGGTTGGCTGCAGGCGTGAGTTAAGGCACCAGTTTTAGTTACTTGAAATACCTTTAACTGAAACAGCTGAATTTAAATGATTTTGTTCGTGTGAAAGTGAACCTAATAAAATCCATGTAGCCTTTTGCTTTTTGGTGAGCTTATAAGGTTTTTTTGAAAATTCTATATTCTAGCTATGGTGTCACTGTGACCTTCAGCTTTTTCAGTGAATTTCTTGGGCTTTTTTTAATGTTAAGTAAGATGCCCATTGTAGAGCATGGGGGGATGGATGTAGGGCTGGGCCTTGTGCTGCTCCCACCCAAGCTTGCTGCTTCTGCCCCCCTCCTCCTTGCCATCCATTGTCCAAGTCCATGCCCCTGCTCGATCATTACTGCCCTGTGTAGCTATTGGTTTGCCACTGCCCTTCCCGCTTGCCCTGAACAGTTAGCTTGCTGCCCCATCCACCTCCTCCCTACCATCTGTTGTCTGAGTCCATGCACCAGCCCCTATCCTCCTACCCTGCTTGGTCCGATGTGTTGTCACTGCCCTCTCCCTCCTGTCCATTATGGTCCATTATGTTGCAACTGTCCATCCTGTCTGTCCAGTATAGTAAGCTTGTTGCCCTTGCTTCTTTCCCCTCTGCTTTCTGTTGTCCATCTACATGGCCCTATCCATTACCTGTTGCTTTACATGGTCCATTGTGCTGCACTGCAGTCCCGCTTCCCCTGTGTGGTGTATTGTGCTGCTGCAACCCCTGGCACTTGCCCTGTAAGGTAAATTTGGTGCCCCTGCCTATATCCCTCCTTTCGTCTGTTATCAGAATCCATGTCCCTACCCTATTCCTCCTGCCCTCAGTGATCCAACGTACCATGTTTGCCAAACTTTTGAACTTGGTAAGAGGGAGATTTTTAAAAAACCTGGGGAATTAATTTTCCCCATTGACTTACAATGAAAAAGATTAGATTTTAGACAGGATACAGGTAAAAATAAAGAACGTTTGAGCTCAAAAACCTCTGGAGTCTCCTGCCTAAATGGGATCTGTTGGCATATTTGGTTGTAGTGCCACTGCCTCTTCTTTCCGCCCTCAATGGTCTGGTATATTGCTGCAGCCTCTTTTGCCTGTCCTGCATGGTTGGTTTATTGCCCCCGTTTCACCTGCCCTGCGTGGTCTGTTGTCCTGCCCCTCCTGCCTGCTCAGCATGGTCAACTTGTTGCCTCTGCACCCTCCTCCCGGCCCTCAATTATGTGAGTGTGTGCCTCTGACGTCCACCTCCCCACAGTAGTCTAATGAATAAATAGATTGCTAATATTCTATATTTATTACTGTTGAAGCAGATATACTAGTTAGAAATTATTAATGAATGTTTATGTGTTTTGATTAACAAAAAGTTCATAGAGAAATTAATCGTAGAGAAAATAATGTGCACGTCTAAAGATTTGCCCACGAGGAGTGGTAGCCACTTATACAAAACTAAAATTATCAAAAATGCTTAAAATAATGTAAATGTGTAATAAAAATGTAGTAGTGTGCCATGATGAGATGTGAAACCTATGTTTTGCATTATATCGTAGAGTTAACTTAGCCGAAGTTGTGGCCTAGTTTTGCCAGGCCTCACGCAGAAGCTGAATGATTATAACATGCTGGAGTGACGTTGAAATATTAACCTGACCCTGAACCACCCAATGTTAAAGTTTGCTTAGCTAGAATTTTCTGCAATGTATCAATGGACAGGAGATATTGGAATCAAATTGCTACAATTATGTGTAGAGTTGTCAGCATACTTCAATTCGATTTCCTCAGAAGCAGAAGATAACTCCTCAGTCCCGACCCGAGCTACTCACAACGAATATTAATCCTTCGTGCTGAGTACCCCGGAGGGGGAAAGGGGAATGGGATGGTAGAGAGACTGCCACAGAGATGATGAACGCCAGTACTCAGTCTGCCTCTTCACATCTAAGATTGGATACAGCACCTGCAAGAGTCACAGTCGCAATTATTAGGGACATACAACATCAGTTTTTTTCACTTTCTACTCTCAACACTTAATTCTCTTTAATTCTATTATTTCTTCACTCACCCTGAGTTCTCTGTAGCCTTGCTTCTCTCTATAAATGATAGCTCTTCATAAAAAATGCTTATTACTGATTCTGGAAGAACTTCTCAACCTTTGTTAGAGATTGGTTTTATGTTGCTGTATATATATATATATGGGACAAATTGGCCACAGCACACAGAGAGTAATGTCCAACAGTAAATCAAGAAAAGATATTCCTGGTGTAGTTCTGTAGGTTGGGAGAAGTATGAAGTTGAAACGAGTCTCAAATCCTGTTTCCAGATGGTGTCTTTATTTGTAGGTGTTTAGAAAACATTGAGTCATCGTGGAGATACAGCCAACACGTGTTTCGTCACACAGGTGACTTCATCAAGGCTGGGGCAGCTGGCCTAAGTAGGTAAGTGGTGGTGTTTAGTAGCGAGGTTGCTCCATGATCCATGATCTCCACGATGACTCAATGTTTTCTAAACACCTACAAATAAAGACACCATCTGCAAACAGGATTTGAGACTCGTTTCAACTTCATACTTCTCCCAACCTACAGAACTACACCAGGAATATCTTTTCTTGCTTTACTGTTGGACATTACTCTCTGTGTGCTGTGGCCATTTTGTCCCATTTTGTTCTAGGGTACTCCCAGTACCCGCTTTGGTGCCTACCGGGCAGTAAGGCACCGGGCCGTTTTGCACCGGACTTTACTCGTACTTATTTACTCTGTTTAAACTATTTGTTTACTGCCTAGAGGTGCGGCGCCTCTCACCCTTACTGCCCTCTTTTCTCTTTTCCATATATCTATATATAGTTGGTGATAATGCGTTCTTCAAATCAGCTGATGTTATTTAATTTCTCCTGTCTTATTGTGACTTCTATCAATACTTGTATTTGTAAATGCTTGTTTATTAAAGTTTGTTTCTCCTTTCTTACTTCGACATTTGTTGATAACTTGTATTTGTAAATGCTTGTTTATTACAGTTAGTTTCTCCTTCCTTACTTCGACATCTGTCGATAACGTGTAGTTGTAAATGCTTGTTTATTTAAGTTTGTTTCTCTTTTAAACTCAATTTTGGTTTATTACCATTGAATTTGTAAATGCTTATTTGTTAACAGTTTGTTTCTCCTTTAAACTTGGCCTTTGTTTATAACCTTGACATTTGTAGATACTTGCTCTTTTAAAGTTTGTTTTTTCTTTGACTTTAATATCTTAAACAAGAACCTTGTAAACATAAGGTTAATTCATACATTAACTCTGTAGCCTTGCCGACTTCCACAGGAACGGTCTACTATCAAACTCTTTGAATAAACCTTGACAATATTTATCCGTTTTCTGTAATATTATCTTCAAATGTAATTTTACCTCACAGGAGTTTCTGTTCTGAAGCGCGCTCTCTCTCCACACAGCTGATTCCTGTCAGACCTCAGTTGAAGTGCAAGGCTTCCAGCTGGAGAGCTCGTAACCTAGCAACCAACCGATTGCAAGACTAGAACTGTAACTAACCTTCGGGACTCACAGCGGCCATCTTGGATCTTTTCTTCTTGATTCTTCCTTTGAAATAAGACCAAGATTACTCTGCAAACCTTCTTCCAGTTTGGGCTTTGCTGTCTCCACTGAGGATATCTCTTTGCTTTTCTCATGCACTTCTTTGATTTGACTTGGCAAGTTTGTGTGGTCATGACAGTACTCCCCCTCAAGGAACAGTTCTCCAATTTAGGTTTGCTTGTGTAGGTTCTATGAAAGTTTCTCACTAATCTTAAAGCATGTACATACTCGTGCGGCTCCCAGGATCGGTCCTTTCCAATCAATTAGATAATAAAGCTGGCCATTACGGATTTTGGAATCTAAGATTTGATTGACCTCATACTCTTCTACAGAGCTAATCTGGATAGGAATTGGAGGGGAGTTTACACATAAATTTGGAGGACTGTTCTTTACCAAGGAGACATGGAAAACAGGATGTATCTTTAGATGAGCTGGCAACTGCAATTTAACTGCCACTGGATTGATCATCTTGTCAACTTTGAATGGGCCTATAAATCGTGGCTGAAATTTGCGATTTCCTTTGAGACGTAAATGACGAGTGGATAGCCAAACTTTGTCGCCTTTCGAATAAATGGGGCTCTCTCTTCTTTTTCTATCAGCCTGAGTCTTATATGAGTCTTTTGCTTGAATTATGTTTTTTCTAGCCCCAACTAACGTGGTCTTCAAATCCCTCACCATCTCTTCTACTGCAGGCACTGAATCATCTTCTTTACCCAACATTACATTAGGATGTCTACCATGGTTCAGTTAAAAGGGGATGAACCCAGTGGTAGAATGAACAGCATTATTGTAAGCAAATTCAGCTGCCCACATCAACTCGGGCCATTCCTTCTCTTTATCGAATAAATTGAGTCTTAAATACTGTTCTAACTCTTGATTCACTCTCTCTGTTTGCCCATCGGTTTCAGGATGGTAACTGGTAGAGTAACGAGAATCAATTCCTAATCTTTTACTAAAGGCCTTCCAAAAGTGAGAAACAAATTGGGACCCTCTGTCTGAAACTAGAATTTTTGGGATACCATGGGCGCGTACTATGTGTTGTGTAAACAACTGTGCAACCTGTGGGGCTCGAGGGATTTCCTTCAAAGGAATGAAATGCGCCATTTTAGTGAAAGTGTCTACAAAAACTAGGATAGTGTTAAAACCTTGGCTACTAGGGAGGTCCACTATAAGATCCATAGTAACAGTATGCCAGGCATGGGGTGCAGTGGGCAAAGGTCTTAACAGACCTTGTGAAGCTGTTCTATTTGATTTCCCTCTTTGACATTTGTCACAAGTTGACACATATTGTCTTATCTGAGTTTTCATTTTTGGCCACCAAAATTCTCGTTGTATTAGATTTTGAGCCTTTTGAATTCCTTTGTGTCCAGCCAATTGATCATCATGATAAGCCTGAAGATTTTTTTCTTGCAGCTCCACAGTCGGAACATACAGTGCACCTTTAAAGTATGGCAAACCTTTTTTGATTTCTCTTCCTTGGCCTTCTTTGGACCACTTCAGCATTCCTTCGAATGTTAAGTTTTTTTGAATTTCTTTGGTTAAATTTTCATACAATATGGCAGATATGAACTTCTCTTGTGGAATAATCAATTCTTTTTCTGGAGGCTCTTTAACTGCACCGGTATCAATTTGAGATAGAGCATCTGCCTTCCCATTTACTTTTCCTGGTCTGAAAGTGATAACAAAATCAAAGTCTGCAAAATATAGGGACCAACGCAGTTGTCTAGCTGTTAGAGTTCGAGCTGATTTTAAAAACTGTAAATTTCGGTGGTCCGTGTAAACGGTCACTTTATGCTTAGCTCCCAAAATGTAATGCCTCCACTCACGAAAAGTTTCTTTGACTGCCAATAGCTCCTTATCCGCAATTGAATAATTTATCTCTGGTGGTGTTAATTTTTTAGAGAAAAAGGCCACTGGATGTAATTGACCTGTATCTTTATGACGCTGGGAAAGGATACCTCCTATGGCAACATCTGAAGCATCTGCCTCCACATAATATGGCTCATCTGGATTGGGGTGGAGCAAGATTGGAGCTGAGACGAAGGAATTCTTCAAAAAATTAAAAGCATTTTCAGCTTCTTTTGTCCACTCAAACTTCACTCCTTTCCTCAACAATCAAGTAATGGGTGTAACTGTTTGAGAAAAATTGGATATGAATCTTTGATAAAAATTTGCGAACCCCAAGAAACTCTGGATCTCTTTGACATTGCAAGGAGAAGGCCAATGTTGCACTGTCTTTATCTTGGCAGGATCCATACTAACTCCTTCTGGTAACAAAATGAATCCTAAGAACTCAACTCGTTCCACATGAAATGCACACTTCTCCAATTTTACATAGAGATGGTTTTCTTGCAACCTTGTGAGGATGGATCGAACATGGGAAATGTGCTCCTGTAGATTGTCGGAAAAGATTAAAATGTCATCTATATAAACCACGGCAATCCGGTCGAGGAATTCTCGTAATATATCATTAACGAAATGCTGGAAGGCAGCGGGAGCATTGCATAACCCATAAGGCATCACTTGATATTCAAATAATCCGTATCGAGTCCGAAAAGCGGTTTTCCATTCATCCCCTGAAGCCACTCGAATCAAATGATATGCTCCTTGCAGGTCCAATTTGGTGTAGATTCTAGCATTCTTTACTTGATCTAATAAAACTGACACTAAAGGCAGTGGGTATCGATTCTTGATGGTAACCTGATTGAGGGCTCGATAATCAATGCAAGTTCGAAGACTCCCATCCTTCTTTGGTATGAAAAATAGTGGGGATGACACTGGAGATTCAGAAGGACAAATAAAACCATTAGCAAGATATTGATCCAAATACTCCTTTAAATGTTGATTCTCATACAACATCAGTTTTTTCACTTTCTACTCTCAACACTTAATTCTCTTTAATTCTATTATTTCTTCACTCACCCTGAGTTCTCTGTAGCCTTGCTTCTCTCTATAAATGATAGCTCTTCATAAAAAATGCTTATTACTGATTCTGGAAGAACTTCTCAACCTTTGTTAGAGATTGGTTTTATGTTGCTATATATATATATATATAGTTGGTGATAATGCGTTCTTCAAATCAGCTGATGTTATTTAATTTCTCCTGTCTTATTGTGACTTCTATCAATACTTGTATTTGTAAATGCTTGTTTATTAAAGTTTGTTTCTCCTTTCTTACTTCGACATTTGTTGATAACTTGTATTTGTAAATGCTTGTTTATTACAGTTAGTTTCTCCTTCCTTACTTCGACATCTGTCTATAACGTGTAGTTGTAAATGCTTGTTTATTTAAGTTTGTTTCTCTTTTAAACTCAATTTTGGTTTATTACCATTGAATTTGTAAATGCTTATTTGTTAACAGTTTGTTTCTCCTTTAAACTTGGCCTTTGTTTATAACCTTGACATTTGTAGATACTTGCTCTTTTAAAGTTCGTTTTTTCTTTGACTTTAATATCTTAAACAAGAACCTTGTAAACATAAGGTTAATTCATACATTAACTCTGTAGCCTTGCCGACTTCCACAGGAACGGTCTACTATCAAACTCTTTGAATAAACCTTGACAATATTTATCCGTTTTCTGTAATATTATCTTCAAATGTAATTTTACCTCACAGGAGTTTCTGTTCTGAAGCGCGCTCTCTCTCCACACAGCTGATTCCTGTCAGACCTCAGTTGAAGTGCAAGGCTTCCAGCTGGAGAGCTCGTAACCTAGCAACCAACCGATTGCAAGACTAGAACTGTAACTAACCTTCGGGACTCACAGCGGCCATCTTGGATCTTTTCTTCTTGATTCTTCCTTTGAAATAAGACCAAGATTACTCTGCAAACCTTCTTCCAGTTTGGGCTTTGCTGTCTCTACTGAGGATATCTCTTTGCTTTTCTCATGCACTTCTTTGATTTGACTTGGCAAGTTTGTGTGGTCATGACAGTACTCCCCCTCAAGGAACAGTTCTCCAATTTAGGTTTGCTTGTGTAGGTTCTATGAAAGTTTCTCACTAATCTTAAAGCATGTACATACTCGTGCGGCTCCCAGGATCGGTCCTCTGGACCATAACCTTTCCAATCAATTAGATAATAAAGCTGGCCATTACGGATTTTGGAATCTAAGATTTGATTGACCTCATACTCTTCTACAAAGCTAATCTGGATAGGAATTGGAGGGGAGTTTACACATAAATTTGGAGGACTGTTCTTTACCAAGGAGACATGGAAAACAGGATGTATCTTTAGATGAGCTGGCAACTGCAATTTAACTGCCACTGGATTGATCATCTTGTCATCTTTGAATGGGCCTATAAATCGTGGCTGAAATTTGCGATTTCCTTTGAGACGTAAATGACGAGTGGATAGCCAAACTTTGTCGCCTTTCGAATAAATGGGGCTCTCTCTTCTTTTTCTATCAGCCTGAGTCTTATATGAGTCTTTTGCTTGAATGATGTTTTTTCTAGCCCCAACTAACGTGGTCTTCAAATCCCTCACCATCTCTTCTACTGCAGGCACTGAATCATCTTCTTTACCCAACATTACATTAGGATGTCTACCATGGTTCAGTTAAAAGGGGATGAACCCAGTGGTAGAATGAACAGCATTATTGTAAGCAAATTCAGCTGCCCACATCAACTCGGGCCATTCCTTCTCTTTATCGAATAAATTGAGTCTTAAATACTGTTCTAACTCTTGATTCACTCTCTCTGTTTGCCCATCGGTTTCAGGATGGTAACTGGTAGAGTAACGAGAATCAATTCCTAATCTTTTACTAAAGGCCTTCCAAAAGTGAGAAACAAATTGGGACCCTCTGTCTGAAACTAGAATTTTTGGGATACCATGGGCGCGTACTATGTGTTGTGTAAACAACTGTGCAACCTGTGGGGCTCGAGGGATTTCCTTCAAAGGAATGAAATGTGCCATTTTAGTGAAAGTGTCTACAAAAACTAGGATAGTGTTAAAACCTTGGCTACTAGGGAGGTCGACTATAAGATCCATAGTAACAGTATGCCAGGCATGGGGTGCAGTGGGCAAAGGTCTTAACAGACCTTGTGAAGCTGTTCTATTTGATTTCCCTCTTTGACATTTGTCACAAGTTGACACATAGGTGGTCATTCTGACCCTGGCGGTCTTTGACCGCCAGGGCGGAGGACCGCGGGAGCACCGCCGACAGGCCGGCGGTGCTCCAATGGGGATTCCGACCGCGGCGGTAAAGCCGCGGTCGGACCGGCACCACTGGCGGGGTCCCGCCAGTGTACCGCGGCCCCATTGAATCCTCCGCGGCGGCGCAGCTTGCTGCACCGCCGCGGGGATTCCGACCCCCCCTACCGCCATCCAGATCCCGGCGGTCGGACCGCCGAGATCCGGATGGCGGTAGGGGGGGTCGCGGGGCCCCTGGGGGCCCCTGCAGTGCCCATGCCACTGGCATGGGCATTGCAGGGGCCCCCGTAAGAGGGCCCCTACATGTATTTCACTGTCTGCTGCGCAGACAGTGAAATACGCGACGGGTGCAACTGCACCCGTCGCACAGCTTCCACTCCGCCGGCTCGATTCCGAGCCGGCTTCATCGTGGAAGCCTCTTTCCCGCTGGGCTGGCTGGCGGTCTGAAGGCGACCGCCCGCCAGCCCAGCGGGAAAGTCAGAATTACCGCCGCGGTCTTTCGACCGCGGAACGGTAACCTGACGGCGGGACTTTGGCGGGCGGCCTCCGCCGCCCGCCAAGGTCAGAATGAGGGCCATATTGTCTTATCTGAGTTTTCATTTTTGGCCACCAAAATTCTCGTTGTATTAGATTTTGAGCCTTTTGAATTCCTTTGTGTCCAGCCAATTGATCATCATGATAAGCCTGAAGAATTTTTTCTTGCAGCTCCACAGTCGGAACATACAGTGCACCTTTAAAGTATGGCAAACCTTTTTTGATTTCTCTTCCTTGGCCTTCTTTGGACCACTTCAGCATTCCTTCGAATGTTAAGTTTTCTTGAATTTCTTTGGTTAAATTTTCATACAATATGGCAGATATGAACTTCTCTTGTGGAATGTTGGAAAATGGGTTATTGGTAGGGCAGGTAGGTACCTACACCTAGCAACAAGCCACAAACCTCCACAAAAGTACAGTTAGGTCTCAGTAAATTAATCCCAGCTCTACCCTTGGTAGCTTGGCATCGAGCGTCAAGGCTTAACTTAGGAGACAAAGTGTAAAGCATTCAAATATCACACAACAGTAATTAAATAAAACACAGGAAACAGTTTAAAAATCCAAAACCAATTTATAAAAATAGCTTATATTTTTATCTTTAAAATGACACAAAAACGATTAAAATCGGTTCAGGGGAACCGGAGATATGAATTTTTAAAGTATTATTATTTTCTAGCGCATAGAAACAAAAAGCGCCAATCGGGTCATCTGGTTGCACCAGGACCGGGACAAAGTCAAACTTTCAGGCCGACCGCGATGGAGCCGTGCTCGGCTACAGGTCGCGGGAAGCCTCGGTTAAAAAGTTACCTTCTGACTTAGTCTTTATTTTGAAGTTTTTCTTCACCGGGACGAACCTGCCAGTTGGATCCGACCTCCTGGAGCCCTTGTCCGGATACGCGAAGTCGGTTTCCTCGGTGGTGATTTTTACCTTCGGACTTAGTCGTTTTTTCGAGATGAAAATCCTTCGACCGGGGTAAACCTGGATCTTGATCCGACGTCCGTGGAGCCCTTCTCGGATACGATGGCTGGAAGGTCCCGGTCAACTTTTTACGTTCGGACTTAGTCTCTTTTTTGGATGTTTTTCTTTACCGGGACGAACCACGAAGTCAGGCCGGGTCGCGGTTGAGGCAAGCCGGCTAGAATTTCCGCGTCAGGTCGGTCACTTTATGGAGCTTTTTTCCAAAATTTCTCCAATCTTTTCCAAACTTCTGGGGCTTCACCCAGATGTTCTTTTAAGGTTCTTTTGGGGTCCACAGCTCACCCCAAGGGTCCAGAAGTTCTGTGATGGTCCTTGGGAAGTGCGGACTTCAACTCCCAGAATGCACCTGGCGCAAACTCCTTTTTGGCCACTGGACAGTGGTCAGCTGGTCACTTTTTCAGGAGTTGGTGCAGGGGACTCTGGTTAGCAATTTTTCACCTGTAGCAAACAGGGAGTCCCTCCTTGAACCAGTGGAAGCCAGGCAAAGTCCTTCTTGTGGTGAAGCCCAAGTGTGCAGCTGGTGCAGTCTTTCTGAGTGCAGGGTCCAGGTGCAGGCCAGGGGTCCAGCAGGGCAGTCCTTCTTCTTCTTGTAGTTCTTTCTTCTTGAAATTTGGTGGGGATCTGAGGCGTGGGTGCAGGTCTGCCAGTTTTATCCTTGCTCCTGGGTGAAAAGCAGGGGGGCCCTGGTTCTCCAATCAGGGACAGGGTCGTCCCCCTGTGATGACCACTTCCTGGGAAGTGTGGCAAAAATCCATCCCAGAAGGCAACAGTCTCTAAAAATCCAAAATGGATGAATCTGATTTTTGGAGGAGAGATCTGGCTGAGCCCACCCACTGGTGTGGCTAAAAATCATAAACACACCCCTCTCCTGCCCTCTCCTAATCTAATCAAGGGGGCACCTAATTGTCTGGGGTTGCAGGATGTGGGGGTGTTGCTGGGTGCTGCAAATGTCCTTCTCTGCCTTTGAAGACCAGTTTGGCAGCCCTCCCCCTTCCTGCCTCACCATCTGCTGAGGGGAGATTCTCTCCCCCAAGCACATTCCTTTGTGTGAAGTCAGGCCACTTCACACCTCATTAAAGTAGCCTGGCAGAAGCTGCTGCAGGCTGGCCAATCAGAGCACAGCAGCAAAAACAATGCAGAGCTGAAATTGGCAACTTTTTAGGTAAAGTCTAAACTTTTTACCTGCACTAGTTATATTAAATCCAACAACTGGAAGTTGTGGGATTTATTATAACAATCAATTTGATACCAAATTCTTCGTATGTAACATTTAAGGAGACTTTAAAATTTAAAATAAAGTCTGCCCATTCTAGCCTATGAAGGCCATTTACTTCAATGAGGGAAAAACGAATTTGGCTGTTTTTACCTCACCAGGGCTTATAAATCTATTTTTATAAAGTCCCTGCTTATAGTTACATGGCACCCAGCCCTAGGGGCACATAGGGCACACCTTAGGGGTGACTTATATGTAAAAATAAGGTAGTTTAAGACTTTGGAAGTACCTTTAATTCCAAAGTCGAATTTGCATATAACTTTAATTTAAAAGCAGCCAGCAAGGCAGGCTTGCTTTTAAAATGACACTGGGCACCTCAGCAATGCACCTAGGTGTGCACCACCTATGCTGTGGTCCCTAAACCTACATGCCCTACCATATACTAGGGACTTATAGGTAGGTTAACTTAGCCAATTATAATTAGCCTAATTTGCATATCCATTTTACACAGAGCACAGGCCCTGGGACTGGTTAGCAGTACCCAGGGCACCATCAGAGTCAGGAAAACACCAGCATAAAGTGGAAAATGGGGGCAAAAAGTTAGGGGGCCTCTGCAATCAGCCCCAGTTTCTCACATGGAATAATCAATTCTTTTTCTGGAGGCTCTTTAACTGCACCGGTATCAATTCGAGATAGAGCATCTGCCTTCCCATTTACTTTTCCTGGTCTGAAAGTGATAACAAAATCAAAGTCTGCAAAATATAGGGACCAACGCAGTTGTCTAGCTGTTAGAGTTCGAGCTGATTTTAAAAACTGTAAATTTCGGTGGTCCGTGTAAACGGTCACTTTATGCTTAGCTCCCAAAATGTAATGCCTCCACTCACGAAAAGTTTCTTTGACTGCCAATAGCTCCTTATCCGCAATTGAATAATTTATCTCTGGTGGTGTTAATTTTTTAGAGAAAAAGGCCACTGGATGTAATTGACCTGTATCTTTATGACGCTGGGAAAGGATACCTCCTATGGCAACATCTGAAGCATCTGCCTCCACATAATATGGCTCATCTGGATTGGGGTGGAGCAAGATTGGAGCTGAGACGAAGGAATTCTTCAAAAAATTAAAAGCATTTTCAGCTTCTTTTGTCCCCTCAAACTTCACTCCTTTCCTCAACAATCAAGTAATGGGTGTAACTGTTTGAGAAAAATTGGATATGAATCTTTGATAAAAATTTGCGAACCCCAAGAAACTCTGGATCTCTTTGACATTGCAAGGAGAAGGCCAATGTTGCACTGTCTTTATCTTGGCAGGATCCATACTAACTCCTTCTGGTAACAAAATGAATCCTAAGAACTCAACTCGTTCCACATGAAATGCACACTTCTCCAATTTTACATAGAGATGGTTTTCTTGCAACCTTGTGAGGATGGATCGAACATGGGAAATGTGCTCCTGTAGATTGTCGGAAAAGATTAAAATGTCATCTATATAAACCACGGCAATCCGGTCGAGGAATTCTCGTAATATATCATTAACGAAATGCTGGAAGGCAGCGGGAGCATTGCATAACCCATAAGGCATCACTTGATATTCAAATAATCCGTATCGAGTCCGAAAAGCGGTTTTCCATTCATCCCCTGAAGCCACTCGAATCAAATGATATGCTCCTTGCAGGTCCAATTTGGTGTAGATTCTAGCATTCTTTACTTGATCTAATAAAACTGACACTAAAGGCAGTGGGTATCGATTCTTGATGGTAACCTGATTGAGGGCTCGATAATCAATGCAAGTTCGAAGGCTCCCATCCTTCTTTGGTATGAAAAATAGTGGGGATGACACTGGAGATTCAGAAGGACAAATAAAACCATTAGCAAGATATTGATCCAAATACTCCTTTAAATGTTGATTCTCATACAACATCAGTTTTTTCACTTTCTACTCTCAACACTTAATTCTCTTTAATTCTATTATTTCTTCACTCACCCTGAGTTCTCTGTAGCCTTGCTTCTCTCTATAAATGATAGCTCTTCATAAAAAATGCTTATTACTGATTCTGGAAGAACTTCTCAACCTTTGTTAGAGATTGGTTTTATGTTGCTATATATATATATATATAGTTGGTGATAATGCGTTCTTCAAATCAGCTGATGTTATTTAATTTCTCCTGTCTTATTGTGACTTCTGTCAATACTTGTATTTGTAAATGCTTGTTTATAAAAGTTCGTTTCTCCTTTCTTACTTCGACATTTGTTGATAACTTGTATTTGTAAATGCTTGTTTATTACAGTTAGTTTCTCCTTCCTTACTTCGACATCTGTCTATAACTTGTAGTTGTAATTGCTTGTTTATTTAAGTTTGTTTCTCTTTTAAACTCAATTTTGGTTTATTACCATTGAATTTGTAAATGCTTATTTGTTAACAGTTCATTTCTCCTTTAAACTTGGCCTTTGTTTATAACCTTGACATTTGTAGATACTTGCTCTTTTAAAGTTCGTTTTTTCTTTGACTTTAATATCTTAAACAAGAACCTTGTAAACATAAGGTTAATTCATACATTAACTCTGTAGCCTTGCCGACTTCCACAGGAACGGTCTACTATCAAACTCTTCGAATAAACCTTGACAATATTTATCCGTTTTCTGTAATATAATCTTCAAATGTAATTTTCCCTCACAGGAGTTTCTGTTCTGAAGCGCGCTCTCTCTCCACACAGCTGATTCCTGTCAGACCTCAGTTGAAGTGCAAGGCTTCCAGCTGGAGAGCTCGTAACCTAGCAACCAACCGATTGCAAGACTAGAACTGTAACTAACCTTCAGGACTCACAGCGGCCATCTTGGATCTTCTCTTCTTGATTCTTCCTTTGAAATAAGCGCAAGATTACTCTGCAAACCTTCTTCCAGTTTGGGCTTTGCTGTCTCCACTGAGGATATCTCTTTGCTTTTCTCATGCACTTCTTTGATTTGACTTGGCAAGTTTGTGTGGTCATGACAAGAGTAGACGAGATGTACTTTCCCAGGACTCAAACAATAGAGACACTGACTGAAGAGGAAGATGCAACATTTTCGATACCCGAAGAGCCGGATGATGAAGACATCGTACAGTGAACCAGTCAATGAACTGAGAAAGACGAAATACTAGAACTCATAGATATGTAGAATAAAATGTATTGGGTAATGTCACATATGGAGAACTAATTGACCAATTAGGAATTAGGGGGATGGACTGAAAAACTCTAATAAAAAGTCATGACAAGGGGCTAAACCTTCAGATGCGAAGGGAGGATTGATGACATCAAGAGATGCGGTTCAAGATTCTGTTATTGGGCTTAGGCGCTTGAAAGCCTGATGCGTTGATGATCTATTGATGACCTGAAGTTGAAGACTGACCTTGTTGCTGATCCATTCTGTGGATAGGTAGCTATGACAATGTGACTGATTAACTTTTGTTCCTTTTCTTCCTAGGTACAAACTGTGCTGTTTTTTTATAGTTTTCCCTTAGCTCACGTTTCTCAATTGTTTTCACATGAAGTCCCAAATGCTGATGCTAATCTGGGTTAGGTAGGGTTCTTTTGGTTTACGTTGACAGTGACAAATGATTGACAAACTGGTTGCTGAACTCTGCTATTAATGTGGATATGTTCATCTTTGTTGGCATCTGTTGAAGCTTTAGACCATATGTTTTCTCAAGTTCTGATTAGATTATGTTATTGGTGGTCGATAATACATTAATGCTGAGCTGATTGAATAAAGTTTGAGTTAACCTTATGCACTAGAATTGTAACTAATAGGGAAATAAAAATTGTTAAATGCTTTATTGAGTTGTGGTTATTCATGAATGGTGATATAATTGTCAAATGATTAGAGATTCTCTTAGTAGATCTTGATTGGTTATATTGAATACTGATAATATTGGTCACTACATGGCTAGGATACTCCATGCGATCCAAAAGGTTCATCGGCCTATACGCGTCCCTTTGTAAGGGTACTTACTAAGGACCAGGCGCGCTTGCATTACAACAGTGTGGCACGCCTGACATCATCCTCATGTAATGAAAACTTTAATACATAAGGCATTTCCTTTAGAAATTATGAAAACAAGAGGGATTTATTCCCATCAAAATTATGGTTAGTGCTCTAAAAGGCTAAAATAAGGACATGTTTTCTGAGTTCTAAAATAGCGACAAATCACTTTTTAATTATTTGCTATGGGTATGTGACCGGGTCGGCCCGATCTCCGCCGAGGCGCCTGCAGGACAAGAGTCGATTCCGCGTTCCCATGTTGCCATGGGAACGCTTTCACTGCGAGGCCGGCGTTCGGAGGTTGCCTCGGCAACCTCCGATGACGATGACTCCTCGGATTGGCCGGCGGGAGGCCAAATGCCGGGAAATCTCCCAGAGAGAGGAGGAGCAGGGCGAGAGGAGGACGACGGCGGCGGCGACAGCGGGAGAAGCAGAGAGTGGAAAGCGAGCAGAAAGGAACCCCGGGTAGGAGAGGAGAAAGGCGGCGGCGGCGGTCGGAAAGGGCAGCCACACCATCCTGACGGCAACCTCGTGGACGGAGGACAGCCCCAGTGGTCAGAATCCTACGGAGACAACGCCAGGAGGAACAAAGCTGCACAGGAATCCAAGGGGACCAGACCAGACGACAACAGGACAGGAGACCAACGAGAGGACCTCCACAGAGCCAGCCACAGCCCCGGAGGGTCGTGGCTCGGGAAGGTACGGTCCTTGTGGACAAACCGAGGGGCACTGTAAAGGGAGACAAGCTGGGGAAGGGAGGGAGGCAGGGCGAGGGGAGGACAGGGAGGGAATCAGAGGGCACAACAAAGGAAGGAACACGTAAAAAGCACCAAAAGCAAGCACATTTAGTATATAAAGTAATAGGCACATAGCCCACAGTCCTCACTGGCACCCCCCCCTCCTTAACCCATTCCTCAGTATTTCAAATAATTAAGGGACGTATGTAAAGGTTTTCATTCCACTCACCCGCGGTATTTGTTCCCTCTTTTCCTATATGGTACCCGGGACCCCATGAGGAAGATCCAAAACGACACCTAAAGGGAAGAAGAAGAGGGATACCCATTAGGAAGAAGAAGCTCACCACTCAAAGAAGAAATAGATCCTAAACCGTTTTGAGGATCCGATACATCATTCCTTTGAAATTAACAAATAAATACTTACCTTAATAATCCAAACTTACCTCTACTGTGTGTCTATACTGTGGGGACTGCTAAAGTGGTGTCAGAAGTGGGATTTCGTTAACCCCCCCCAATTGCAGTCCAAACAGTATCCACAATGAGTGAAAGTCCATCATTAGAGACCATGGTCAAGCAGCTAGCAGAAGGGCAAAGACACTTACAGCTGGTATGGGAGGCCCAACAGCGAGAAGCCAAAGAAGACCGAGAGGCCCTACAATCTGCACTGAAGAGTCAGGCGACCATACTGGCGAATAACCAGCTAGTCCATGAAAGCGCGATGAAAAAACTAACTGAGACTATTGCCGCTAGCAAGGTACATCCGAATGTACCTAGTTCGGTACTACAGAAATATCAGGAGGGAGAGGATCCCGAGTCCTTTTTTACCAATTTTGAAAGAGTGGCTTCCTCCGCCCTGTCGCCGGAAGATAATTGGGGACAGTATGTTGCTCCCTTGCTCACAGGTATCTTACAGTCAGCATATCAAGCAGCCAACCCGGGCGGTGTCATCCCTTATCAAGACATAAAAACTAGTATACTAGAAAGGGTGGGACACGACACAGAATATTACCGGGTTAAATTCCGTAAAATCAAATGGGGCGTCAATGAAGATCCCAGAACCTTTTATTTTCGAGTAAAGGATTTGGCATTGAAGTGGTTAGGCCATGTTGGAAATAGTCGGGAGGAGGTTATCAAAACCATCATACTAGAACAATATCTAGACGGTCTACCCCCATCCACAAAACACTGGATCAGGCAACACCCAAAGGTAGACACTGAGACGGCCATTGATCTCGCCTGTGCTTTCCATCGGTCTACCGATGTCAGGAACCCTCCAACGCGAAACACCCTTAAACCGATTCTTCCGAATCCAAAGCCTTTTTTTAAAAATCCACCAGACCACATAGTACCACGAAGATTTCCGGAAGGCCCACCCTCAATGGGACCCCAATGCTATAATTGTGGCGAATGAGGACACATTGCACGTATGTGTCCCCAAAAACAAGATATCGGGGAACCAATGGAGATAGGAATGACAAAACGAAGGGTACTATGTACGGGAAAGGGTGCCCTCAAATTTAAACTAATGATAACCGTTAACGGGAAAAGGGTGTATGCCCTGGTTGATTCCGGCTGTAGCCAATCGGTAATCAGAAAAGACTTGATGCATGATGACACAGAAGAGAAACAATGGGTAACTATATGTTGTATACATGGAGATAAGGCCCAGTATCCTATAAAGGTGCTCCAGATCGTGTGGGGACCCTATCAGGATTTCCTGCCAGTGGGAATAATGCCCCAATTAATCGAGGAGTGTATCATCGGGACAGACTATATCCACTTCCAAGAGTTGTTGGATCACGTCAGAGATAACAAGGTAGTCAAAGATTGGTGGAGAGAGGCTCCTTTTGCAGAGAGTTTCATTGAGTGTCCAGCTGATCGTAGAAAATTGTCACGAAGAGAAAAACAACATGAGAGGGAGGAATATCGGAAAACTACAGGTGAAAATTCTTGCGGAGAAATAGTGGCAGAACTCCATGAAGCTCCTAGTAGTTTTAGCCAACAACAGAGAGAGGACCCCTCCCTTACCCATGCTTGGAGGTCGGCCGTACCAGAGGAGACTGAGGAGGTGGGTCCCTACTTTGTAGTACAGAAAAACTTATTATATCGGGTAACTACCACCCGGCTGGGTGTACGTAAACACCAACTTCTAGTACCTACCGACTATCGGGATCATGTCCTCACACTAGCCCATAATCACCCAGGGGGAGGACACTTTGGGAGAGAGAAAACCGAAGAATATTTGCTCAGAAAATTTTACTGGCCTGGGGTATACGCCCACATACGAAGGTATTGCGCCCAATGTCCCCGATGTCAGTTAACCGAACCTGGTAGGCCTAGGAAGGCACCTCTTTTACCCCTTCCCATTATAGACATTCCCTTCAAAAGAATAGGGATGGACTTGGTCGGACCCCTAATTCCTTCATCAAAAGGACATACCTACATCCTAGTCATTGTGGACTACGCCACACGATACCCAGAGGCTATTCCCCTGACGAGTATGACGACCAAGACTGTTGCCCAAGCAATGATTAATGTCTTTGCTCGACTTGGGTTTCCCCATGAAATCCTTACAGACCAGGGTACCCCTTTTATGTCCACCCTAATGAAACAAGTGTGCAAAACATTGGGGATAGCTCAGATCAGAACCTCCGTATACCATCCTCAAACAGACGGACTAGTAGAACGATATAATCGAACCATTAAAACGCTACTTAGAAAAATTGTCAATGAGACAGGGAAAGATTGGGATCAAAAGTTGCCACTCGTTCTGTACGCCATACGAACACACGAACAAGCATCCACTGGGCATAGCCCATTTGAGTTGGTGTTTGGACGCCAACCTCGCTCCCTGCTAGACATGGCGGTAGAAACCTGGGAGGCTGAGGCTGAGGAAGGGGGAACTCCTTTGTTAGAATATGCTCAAAAATTTAGAAAACACAGCTTATGGGCCGACGTACATGCGAACATGGAACAGGCCCAACAAACTCAGAAGGTCCAATATGACAAAGGAAGCAAACTACGAGTTTTCCAACCCGAGGACCAGGTCCTAATAATGAGGCCCACCTCCGAACACAAACTCCTCCCCAAGTGGCAAGGGCCATATCGAATAGTCAAAGCAGTTTCCCCCATCACCTACCTTATTGAAATATCCTTCCATCCGAGGAAAACACAAATATACCATGTAAACCTGCTAAAAAAATGGGAGACACCCGAACAGCCTGACCATACCGTAGAAATGGGTCAGTTTATGTGTCCCAACAAGACACTAGATATCGAGTTTTACCCTACCACCCCATCCACGGAGGTTACTCTACCCTCAGTGGACGATACTTTATCTGAGGGGCAAAAACAACTAGCACATAAAATATTAAAACAGTGGCAACCGTTGTTTTCGGAAAAGCCAGGAAAAACTTTCCTAATACACCATAACATACGAACAAATCCCGGTATTATCACTAGAGAGGGTCCATATCGCGTTCCAGAAGCTAGAAAACAATTAATTGAGGAGGAAATCAAAAAGATGTTAACCTTAGGAGTCATCGAACCGTCCAATAGTCCCTGGTGTTCACCAGTAGTCCTAGTACCAAAACCTGACGGTAGTGTCAGGTTCTGTATCGATTTCCGCAGACTTAACGCGAGCTCCCTGTTCGACACCTATCCCATCCCGAGGGTAGACGACGTTCTCGAAAAACTAGGAAGAGCAAAATACATGTCCACTATTGACTTAACAAAAGGATATTTGCAGATTCCCCTAGCTGCTCAGGATAAAGAAAAAACAGCCTTTTCCACCCAGTCAGGGTTGTATCAATTCACAGTACTACCGTTTGGGCTTCATGGAGCACCAGCAACCTTTCAGAGGTTGATGGATAGGATCTTAAAACCCTATCCTACATTCTCCGCCGCATATCTAGACGATGTAGTCATTTTTAGCGAATCATGGGACGACCATTTAGTACACCTACAGAAAATATTCCACGCCCTTAAAACAGCCGGCTTAACAGCCAATCCCAAGAAATGTATCATAGGTAAGACAGACATCTCCTATCTGGGTTATCGAATTAATCAGGGTACTCTCCAACCTCAAAATCCAAAAGTGGATGCTATTTTGCATGCCCCTCTTCCGCACACTAAAAAGGATTTACGCTCATTTTTAGGATTAGTGGGCTATTATCAACGTTTCGTTCCGCATTACTCCACCATAGCAGCCCCTCTTACGGACCTCCTCGCTAAACACCATCCCAATCGGCTTTTGCCTTTTTCGGAGACACAAAGTGCGAGTTTTTTACTACTAAGGAACTCCTTAACCTCTTACCCCATCCTACGCTGCCCGGATTTTACAAAACCCTTCCACCTTTACACCGACGCCTCGGATGTTGGGCTTGGAGGGGTTCTAACGCAACCTGATGATGAGGGGCATGACCACCCCGTCGTCTACATCAGCAGGAAGCTATTCCCTCGAGAACGTAATTACCCAGTTATTGAGAGAGAATGTTTAGCTATAAAATGGGCCATCGACTGTTTACAATACTACCTCCTGGGTCGGCCTTTTCTACTATTCACGGATCACGCTCCTCTTACGTGGTTAGCTGCACATAAGGATACAAACTCCAGAATACTCCGCTGGTTCCTTGAACTCCAACCATTCTCTTTTCAGGTCCGCCACGTACCCGGATCTCGCCAGGCCCCCGCGGATTATCTATCTCGGTTTCCCCTGTCGGCAACTGTCCTAGAGCAGGACAGTTCTTGGGGAAGGGTGTGTGACCGGGTCGGCCCGATCTCCGCCGAGGCGCCTGCAGGACAAGAGTCGATTCCGCGTTCCCATGTTGCCATGGGAACGCTTTCACTGCGAGGCCGGCGTTCGGAGGTTGCCTCGGCAACCTCCGATGACGATGACTCCTCGGATTGGCCGGCGGGAGGCCAAATGCCGGGAAATCTCCCAGAGAGAGGAGGAGCAGGGCGAGAGGAGGACGACGGCGGCGGCGACAGCGGGAGAAGCAGAGAGTGGAAAGCGAGCAGAAAGGAACCCCGGGAAGGAGAGGAGAAAGGCGGCGGCGGCGGTCGGAAAGGGCAGCCACACCATCCTGACGGCAACCTCATGGACGGAGGACAGCCCCAGTGGTCAGAATCCTACGGAGACAACGCCAGGAGGAACAGAGCTGCACAGGAATCCAAGGGGACCAGACCAGACGACAACAGGACAGGAGACCAACGAGAGGACCTCCACAGAGCCAGCCACGGCCCCGGAGGGTCGTGGCTCGGGAAGGTACGGTCCTTGTGGACAAACCGAGGGGCACTGTAAAGGGAGACAAGCTGGGGAAGGGAGGGAGGCAGGGCGAGGGGAGGACAGGGAGGGAATCAGAGGGCACAACAAAGGAAGGAGCACGTAAAAAGCACCAAAAGCAAGCACATTTAGTATATAAAGTAATAGGCACATAGCCCACAGTCCTCACTGGCACCCCCCCCCCTTAACCCATTCCTCAGTATTTCAAATAATTAAGGGACGTATGTAAAGGTTTTCATTCCACTCACCCGTGGTATTTGTTCCCTCTTTTCCTATATGGTACCCGGGACCCCATGAGGAAGATCCAAAACGACACCTAAAGGGAAGAAGAAGAGGGATACCCATTAGGAAGAAGAAGCTCACCACTCAAAGAAGAAATAGATCCTAAACCGTTTTGAGGATCCGATACATCATTCCTTTGAAATTAACAAATAAATACTTACCTTAATAATCCAAACTTACCTCTACTGTGTGTCTATACTGTGGGGACTGCTACAGGGTACCAATATGAATATGTGCTTGTGTGATGAAACTAATGCTCATATAAAGCACTCCAACCTTCAGGTCAAGTCTGCACTTTTTAAAACTGCAAAAAAAAACAAAAGATAAGGCCCATATTTATACTTTTTTTGCGCCACGTTTGCATAATTTTTTGACGCAAAAGCGGCGCTAACTTACAAAATACAGTTGTATTTTGTAAGTTTGCACCGCGTTTACGTCAAAAAGTGATGCAAACAAGGCGCACAAAAAGTATAAGTATGGGCCTAAGGTTCTTATTATGAATTCGTCAGTCCGACTGCCGGATCGCCAATATGAAGGTGTGGATGATGCCTCCAAGCTGGTGGTCTCCCCACCATTGCATTATGATCACACCGCTGTGCTAGCAGTAAGCCTGCCAATGTGACATTGCAGCAGCATGCTTCAGCCCATTAAGTGGGCCTGGGAAACATGCCCCACACTGCACCACCAGAAGCACCTTGGGCTCACTGTGTGCCATGCGCAATGTTGTCATGGCACACAGTGGACATATTGTGCCCCCATGCCAGTACTTTTGGTGCACACTGTGTGCCATGCACAATAGACTGCATGGCACGCAGTGAGCCCAAGGTGCTTCTGGTGCTGCACTGCAGCAGGATGTTTCCCAGGCCCACATATAGGGCTAAAGTCTGCTGCTGCAGTGTCACTGCTTCAGGAGTCCCCAGCATTAAAAGCTATGTGGAATGGCAGGCCATGATCACCACACCGGTGCGAGCCTCTGCAACACTGCTGCTGACCACGGCGTTACCCACTGCTACCACAGCTTGATCCATGCTCCTGGTGGTGGTGGCAGGCTTGTGGCGGTCCGGCTGGCAGCCTCCTAATATGGCTATCAGACTGCAAAGAATGCTGCATCAGGATGGCCACTGGTCGCCCTAAGTGTTTTGTCCGCTTCTGTCATCGGGCTAAACTTGGACTACATTTATTTTTAGATATGTGTGATTCATTTGGGCTCTTATTTTCACGAGTGGCCGCAATCTTGGGAGACTAATGTGCTATGAAGCGCTCTAAATTGCTTATTTAATGCAGCATCCTCTGTAGAAAATGTTTTCAGTTTTCCATCTTCCGTGCATGTTTTAGTCTGCTTGTCGGAATGTTTTAATGAAATAGAAGAGAAAGCTATTTAAGAACTCATTTAAAACATGTCCTAATGTTTCTTTTTTCAACACTAACCTTCATTTCTATGACACAATCTTGCTCCTTCCTAAATTAAATGTTTTTAGTTCTGCCAGTTTGATTCAATCAAGATTGTTTCAGGTATGCCACACTTTTGTCATAAGTAAGACTTTAAGCTATCTAGTTGTTCTTTAGAACACTCTGGGAGGCTGCAGTAGAACACAAGGGCATTAACTGACAGGCAGAAAATGTTGGAGGTACATGTTTTACTGAGAACATCAGACTTCATTCTCATATGGCGGAGAAACAGAGGACCTCATTTACGAGGCACTTGTACCACTGGAACATCACTTTTAGTGATGCTCCTGTGGTGCTGTGCCCTGCTCCATATTTGCAAGGTGGCGTTAAACCACTTTTCATGGCTTAATGCCACCTTGTAGATATGGGCTGCACCACTCAGTTTTCTGCGACAAAGCTTCATGCAATGGGTGTTGCTATGGACGTACCCACACAACACCGTTTGCTTTTTGATGCTTTCCTATATTTACAAGAAACCGTAAACCTGAGGCAGCACCAAAAACTAACGCCACCCAAGGGGTGAGCCCAATGAGGAGAAATACTTATATTTCTCCTTGGCTTTTTACTCTTTTGTTGTGTGCTTCAATCTGCAGCACACATACAAAGAACAAATCATCATTAATGATTGTTTAAGTGCAGAAAGGTGTCCCTTCCTGCACATAAACCATCACCCCAGCATTATAGCCATCCTTGCCCCTTGGCACAAGGGTGGCTGCATTGGCACAAGGGAATACAAAGGGAAGCACCATATTCTTGTAAATACGGCATATCCCTGCATTTTGGAAATTATGAAGCTCGGCACAGCAAAATTGCTTGCGGCACTGCACGGCACCATTTCCTAACAAACGAGGCCCATAGTTTAAATTTACAGAAAATATGCTCTCATTTTAGCTTCTGGAATACCTTCCATTACCTCTATGGAAAAATCATGAGAAAACATGATTCATGAAAGGCCAGCAAAAGGCTTTTTCACAGGGTAAAATCACCTTAGAACACACCACAATTCCTAAAAGTAATATGGTACTATCAACAAATGAATTATATTGTAACTAAAATCTGTTATCACCCTTTATGTGTTTTCCTTTTTGTGACCCTCAAAACCTGCTATTCACTACAATGAATTTCAATGGGGCGCTATCATGAATATTGGTCTCAAGATGGCTGTCAGCACTTCCTAGTTGATGTGCTGACAATCAGTCAGAGCTCACCATGAAATCTGTGCTTAGGCTCCGCCCAGAAATACAAATTTGGTTTTCTTTAAATATCACAGAAACTACTGAATGGATTTACACCAAATAACAAAAAGTGTGCTTTCTGGACCAAAAGCTACCATTCTTTCGTCCAGCAGTTCAGTTTGTAGTCATGTTCAAAATCTTTATGGGAATTAAAAAGGGAAATACACTGTACTGACGTCCACTTTTTCTCTGCCCCCACTTAACAGATCTTCCCAAAGCTTCCCATGTAAAACAAGACACTTGGGCACACTTTCTTTGGGAAAATTTCATAAAGATTTATCAAATGTGCTGAAGCAAATATGCTAATTAGAAAATTATTGATGACTGTTTATGTGTTAACCAATGAAAAGCTCATAGAGATTTAATCACAGAGAAAATAATGTGCACGTTTGAAAATGTACCCACGGGGCATGTCAGCCACTTATACGAGATTGTACTAAGATAACTGAAATTGTGTGAATTAATGAAAATATATAAGACTAATGTAGTAATATATCATAATGAAATGTATAACTTATGTCTTAATTTGATTTGTAGGCTTAACTTAGCCGTGATTAAGGCCTATCCTTTTTTTCAGGCCTCACAAGAAGGGTTGAATCACTAACACAATGTAGAGAAGCAAATGCATTGCTTGACCCTGAACTATCCGATGTTAAAGTTGCTTAGCTAGAATTTTCTGCAATATACCGGCAAACAGGAGATGATGAAGACAATTTCATACAATTATGTGTAGAGTAGGCTAAATGTACTTTCCCAGGACTTGAACAATGGAAGCACTGACTGAAGAGGAATATGCAACATTTTCAATACCTGAAGAGCTGGATGATGAGGACCTCATATAGTGGACCAATACGCGTCTTGTGAAAGGACTGATATTAACATTTATAGATTTGGTAAATTCACGTTATAGGTTAAAGTCATATCTGCTGACTGACTGACCAATTGGGAATTAGGGGGATGGACTGGGAGACCCTAATAAAAAGTCCTGACAAGGGGCTAAAACTTCAGATGCGAGGGGAGAATTGGTGACGTCAGGAGATGCTGTTCGAGATTCTGTCTTTGGGCTCATACGCTTGCGATCCTGATGCTATGCTGATCTATTGATGACCTGAAGACGAAGGCTGACTTTGTTGCTGATCCATTCTGTGGATAGGTAGCTATGAAGATCTGACTGACTAACTTGTGCCTTTTCTTCTAGGTGGAGAAAGATGTTTTCCAAATTCATGTTTTTCCTAAATTGTTTTGCATGAAGCCCCACATGCTAATGCTAATCTTGGTTAGGCAGGCTTCCTAGGGGTGATGTTGACAGTGACAAATGACTGACAAACTATTTGCTGGACTCTGTTATTGATCATGTGTATTCATTTATTGGCTTATGTTGAAGAATTTAAGCATTTGTTTTCTTAAGTTTTGATTAGATTATGTTATTGATGTTTCATTAAGGAACTAATACTGAGCTGATTGAATAAAGTTTGATCTAATTCAATGATTTAGTACTGTAACCAATAGGGAAATAAAATTGTTTAACTCTTTACCGAGTTGTGGTTATTCATAAATAGATGGTTTTAGATGTTGTCAATTAAATATTAATGGTTGATTATGCTGATTATTGGTGTCAGTAATCACTACATGATTAGGATATTCCATGCGATCCAAAAGGTTAATCGACCTATACACGTCCACTTGTAAGTTTATTTACTAAGGACTAGGCGCGCTAGCAGTTTTTAGTAGCAGCTTGATAGTTAGTTTCCTGGGAAAACTAATTATGTGGTGATTACTAGTTTAAGTTAGGGTTAGTTGTTTGTATTTTATGGGGTTTGAATTTTGTTTTTCTGAAATGGCAATTGTAGCATAGATGATGTCCCCTTAAGCCCAGAAATGACTTTCTCCGATCCTGGATCCTGCTAGTAAAAATTGGTGTGTTCTCGGCATTCTTGTGATAGTATGAAAGTGGTAGGTTGGGCTTGCAGAGGCTTAAGCAAATCGCCGGTGAATTGTGATGTATGCAAGGTAAAGTAGGGAGTTTGCATACTCCAGTTGAGGTTATTAGGAGTGTGCGTATTCCGCAGTATGAGAGTAGGGAAGTCATTGAACTTCACGTGTGTGGCGCTTTGTGCTCAAAAAATTTCCACGTGGTTGTCGATGATGTACAGACACTGCATGGTCTAAGACTCCGGAGTATACTGACAAGGGTAGGAGACACTTGATTATATGTTGTAATCTCCCTGGTTTAGTAGGTTGATCGGGCGTGGTCAACAAGTCGGTGTGTGAGTTAAATGAGTAAGAGGAATTTTTTACTGAGATTTGGCAAGTCCTATGTGTACCAGGACAGACACATTGATCAGTTGAGAGTGGAATATGTGGGTTGAACTTTGCTTGAAAATGTGGGAGACTGAGAAGGAGGAATAGCTATATGAGCGAAAGGGCCATTAGTGAAAATCCGTAAGGTCTCTGAAGCAATTGTGTACCTTCCTGAAGTAAACCAGCTGATTAGTTTTGGTTATTGGTTTTTGGTTAGATCTTGCAATATTTCACATTAGTTTTGTGTGAGTTGAAGTCTAGAAGGACAAGCCACAAGACTTTGTCAGCCGCAGTGTATGAGTGTGAAGTCAGAGTGTGCCGCGCTGGGATAGGTTGGTTAGTAGGAAGAGTCGCAAGCTGATTGGCAGCAGTCCGTAAGAGGCAATTGGTTGAGTAAGCAGGTGAAAGGAATCTTGGGAGTAAAAGTCATTTCATTATTGAATCGAAACAAAAACCATAGAGAAAATGAAGTATTTCAAAGCGTTTAGAAGTGCCATGAAGTGTGATTCTTACATTAAGGTGTCAGTTGGGGAGCCAACCCCACCGGAAAATTCTCCATAGTATATTGTAATGGAAGAGCGAGGTGTCGCACCATGTCTTTGAATGAAACAATGGTGCAAAATGACAAAGAAAATGGGAGCTCTAGCATTTCCAGAGCGTGGAACGTTTAATTTGAGAATGTTGGACGAATTGCGAATGACATTATATGAGACAAAGCCATTACAGAGGCCAGCACAGTTTGAGGCTTTAGCGGTTTGGGAGTTGGTAGCCAGACAGCAACAAAAGTTGAAATTTCAGAGGAGAATAAAGAAGGTGGAAAAATCTTAGGCAGAAGCAAGGTGGGATTGGGAACCGAAAAGGTGGAGAACAGAGACATTACAGGGAATTAAATTATTTCCTGCAATCGCAGAAGAAGATGAGTCAGAGAAAGAAGATACTGCTGAGGGTGATGAGAGTTCAGTGACAAAGAAAAAAAAGCCCTATGTAGAAGATGAAGATTTAGATGTTGAGGATCTTATTACACAGTTGTTGAGGGATCCACCTCTGACATATGTGATGCATGCAGGGGGTCCAAGTACTAGTTCTGCCCCAACCGGTCCAGCACAAGCATCAGGGACAGTGGGACCAGTGCAGGCAGACAGTGTACAGGTACAAGGGGTAGTATTCCTAATGCAGTAACTACTTCAGTGGTCCAAGTGCAGGTACACCCACCATTGATACAGAGAATTTATCCAGACGTACCAGTTCTTGAGACAATTTTGAACTTAGTGGTGGCATCGGAGCAAGTGCTCCCAAGGCCATTTCTAGTTCAGACTGAGCTGACTCCAATGTTATTGCATCCGGCACAGCCACAGGGTTTGCCAAAGTTTACACCGATAACAGCGACACAGTCAGATGTCACACCAGTGATGTATATCGGCTATGGGGGTAACTTTTCCACAAGGTACGAGTGTCAGGGCAGCTCCAGATGCAACATCGCTACCGATTACTGTTGGTCCAGTGGTACCTCTATTCGCGCAAAAGAAAGCGAGTGCAGAGGATCAGAGTGAAATATCACAGAGCCTCGTAAGGAGGGGAGTGAGTGATCATGTGCAGATGGTGTCAACTGTGGGTCAGACCTTTAATGGATCTAGACCATTAATGGATCTTAGTCCACTTATAGCACTTCCAAATGCAGTAAATGGCCCGAGTGAAAGTCAAAGTTTGAAACTCTTGATGCTTCCAAGTCCAGGCGCAGCGATGCAACAGGTATCAGTGCCAAATGTAAGTAACATCTCGTTGCAGGGAATTGAGTGATTGGTTGGAGAGTTTGAATACCCCTCCAAATACATCCAAAGGTGAAGAGCAGATAAATCGTGTAAGGTTAGCTACAGAAGTAACAGAGTTAGTTGAGGGAACGAGAGGAGTGAACAGGTTAGAATCCTACACGGAAGAAGAGCTGAGGTACCTGTGTCCAAGGATTAGAAGGGAAGTGAGTAAGATACATCAGAAATTGGAAGAGCTGGGAGAAAAACATGATATCGAGATTGAGAAAACAAAACATTTGAAACAAAGTTACAGGTTAGATTTTGAAGCGAAAGATTTTGAGCACATGAGGTGAGCAGGAATGAAGGCTCACTTAAAAGAATTATTGCAGAGTTCACAGATCTGGGGAGCATTGGAGAAGTGGGAAGGTAGATGGGCAAAGAAGAAGGATAAACGGAAACAAGATTCACAAGAAGGGTCTGAAGGTGTTCAGAAAGAAAAGGATCCAGTAAAAATGTTACCAATGAGAGAAATTCCAGGAGGGCAGTTTGTTCATGTCCCATGGCACATAAGTGATACATTGTCATTCACAAATGATTACCCGAAACTGAGAGAAAAACCGGTTGAGTGGTGTCAGCAGAAAGACAGGTTCATTAAACTCTCTAAGTGTCTGTGGGAAGACTTGAATACATTGTTGGAAATAGTGGTTCCAGCTGATTTGTGGGTCGAATGAAGAGGGCAGTGGATTGGCCGACAACTGAACCGGAAAGGGATAGAGTTACAGGTGCACCTTCACCTGAGGTGATGAAACATTATTATAAGGTGATTGAGTTCCTAAAGATGAGAATTTCTCCTAAAAATATTGATTGGCAGAGAATTGACACAACCGTGCAAGAAACTAAGGAGTCAATACAGACCTACTATGAGAGATTGCTTCAAGCATTTAAAGAGTACAGTGGTAAAGAAGCAATTGAGCTGAAAGACATGTTGCATTTTGTGTTCAGCTTCCTCGAAGGGTTGAGAACAGAGGTAGGACAGATGATTAAAAGTCATTTGATTTGTTGGCAAGCGAAGCTGATGATGAAGAGTTGCAGTATGCAAAATACTGTAATGATGAGATTGAAATGAAGCAGAAAAAGCTGAAGGAAAAAGCAATGGTGATACAAATAAAGGCAGCTCAGACAGGAGAGCAAGGAGGTACAACTGATGCCGTAGCAGCAGAGAACTATTATGTTCCAGCCTCAGATGAGAGGTAGAGGTCATGAAATTGACATACCACGTGGTCCAGATTTGGGTACTGTGGTAGTTCAGAATGACATGCACGGAATGAAAAAGATGTTACCCTGTCATTTGTGCAGAAACGTGGGACACTGGAAGCGGGAGTGTCCGTTGATGGTTCAGGTTGGTGCTGTTCAGCAAGGTGGTGATGTCAGTACATTTCAAACTGTGAAAGTCCCAAAAATGAGAGGATTTATTCCAAAATGTTCAGAACTGAGTTCAAAGTTTTCACCCCATGCAGCAGGTGCAAGTGCCGCATGCACAAGTGACACAGTTACCACCAATACAGCAGGAGGTTCCCATGGTACCTAGGCAGCAAATGCAGATACCTCAAGCCCTGATGGAACAACAACAGATGGTGCTCACTCAGCAGGTCACAGGTCAGAGACAAGACAGACGTAATGACACAGAACACCAATTCCCATTTAATAGTGAGGATGAAATAAAGAATGGATGAGTGACAGTTCGGATTAAGGACCGTATATGCTTGCAGTGTCTCTAGAAGTAGTTCTGAGAGGACCTTTTGTGAAAGAAAGGTGTTGGGTTACAAGGTCTCATTTTTGTGGACACAAGAGCTACACGCTCTACAGTGAGAAGTGCAGAAGTTCAAAATGTACCTCTTTGAGGCAGAACAGTTCAGGTTGTGGAAGTGGAGAACAGACAGTTGATAAATCCAATGACAGATCCAGTGCGGGTTGAGACTGGTAACTTCCAGGGACTGCACAGGTTTGTAGTCTGACTCAAGTCCAGTATCCCTACTGGGAAGGGCTTACTGTTCAAGATAAAATGCTCCATTAGTTGTTCGAACACTGGGATAGAGTGACAAACTAATAGTGACGATGAAGAAGAACAGGTGTCTGGGACTATGGTTAACAACATTAATGAGAAATACCCATTGATCGAGTTTTTCCCAGTGTTTACTATGAAAGAATTGCGTGCAGATCTACAAGGAACAGTGCAGGAAAATGTGTGGGACTTTACAGGAAAAGAAGTGGGTTTGATTAAAGGAGTAGAACTGATTAAGATCATTTTGAAGCCAAACGTAGTATTCCCGGAGCTTCCACAGTATAATATGGCACAGGATGTCCTAATGAAAGTGGCGCAGATAATTGGAGATTTTCTGAAACAAGGAGTTTTGAAAGTGGTGTTGAGCAGTCCATGTAATTCACCGATAATGGTCTTAAAGAAGCTGTGTGGAAAAGTGTGCATTGTGCAGGACTTGCAAAAAGTGAACAACATGGTGGTCAAGTGTTGTCCGGTAGTGCCAAATCCAGCAGTGATACTGTTTCAGATTCCTTGCGATGCAAAGTGGTTCACAGTGGTTGACTTGTCACAAGCTTTCTTTTCTGTGCCTCTTCATGAGGATAGTCAATTTCTTTTTAGTTTCAAATTCCTAGACAGAGTCTCCAGCTGGTGCAGGCTTCCACAGGGGTATACAGAGTCACCGTCACTGTTTAATCAGATCCTGAAAAAGAATCTGTAGTCATTGGAACTACCGTACCAATCAACTCTAGTGCAGTACATTGATGATTTGCAGATTGCATCCAGGACAAGGGACGAGTGTAAGTATGAGTCGATTGCCCTGTTAAATCATTTGGGAAAATTCAGACATAAGGTGTCACCTTTAAAAGTGCCGTATTGTCAGAAATCAGTAAAATACCTGGGACATCAGATTGAGAAAGAGTCAAGGAGAATATCCAGGGAGAGAATTACCATGATTTTGTAGATAAATCCCCCAACTTCACAAAGAGATGTCTGAATGTTTCTGGGAATGGTAGGGTATTGTCGATAGTGGATTCCAAATTTTGCTGAGATAGCCAAACCATTACAGCAGTTGACACATAAGGAAGTTACAGATCCCATTACCCTAGATGAAGCTCAGATTAAAGCGTTCACTGAATTGAGAGAAAGTTTGTGCAGAGCTCCAGCGTTGGGAATGCCTGATTACACAAAGCCATTGACATTGTTTTGGCATGAACGTGATGTTTGTTTTTTATCTGTTTTGACACAGGTCCATGGAGGTGCTTATTGCCCAGTAGCCTATTTTTCAGCTACCTTGGACCCAGTCGCAGCAGCTTTACCAGGTTATCTGCGTGCAGTAGCCACAGTTGGTCAAAGTTTTTCGCAGTGTGAGGGAGTAGTGATGGGATACCCTTTGACGGTAATGTCACCATACTCTGTTGAGATCTTACTGACAAGGATGAAAACACAGAATTTGACTGGTGCAAGACTGACAAGGTATGAGACGAGCATATTGGATGCTCCAAATGTAACATTGAAAAGATGTACAGTGTTGAATCCAGCAACGTTGCTTCCAAGTGCTACTGTTGAAATTGAAAAGGAGGAAGACATCGAGCATGATTGTCTTAAGGTAACTGAACTGTGTACAAAACCGAGGCCTGATATTAGAGATACACTATTGGAAGAAAATGACCAAATTGTCTTTGTCAATGGTTCATGTCTCAGGGATGGTACAAGGAAACTGAGAGCTGGATATGCGGTATACATAATCACAGGCACATTAGAAGCTTCCTGGCTTCGAAGTGTATATTCTGCAGAAGTGGCGGAATTGGTAGCTCTTACTAGGGCATGCCATGTTTCTGCGAGACTGAAAGTCACAATTTATACTGACAGCCAATAACGATTTGGAATTGTTCATGATTTTGGTCAATTGTGGTTGCAAAGAGGTTTCTTGACCTCTACTGGTACACCAGTGAGAAATGGCGACAAGATAAAAGAGTTATTGCACGCAATACAGTTACCTGAAGAAATTGCCGTGGTAAAATGCAGTGCACATCAAAAGGCACAGGATTACATTTAGTTGGGAAATGGATATGCCGATCAAGTTGCAAGGTTTTGTGCATTGAATGTATATTGTTTAAAGACAAGCGGGAATTGATGCCTGAAGAAGATAGTACCTGCACAAAATTTGCATTAAAAGTGATTGATACCTTGGAAGAATTGAAAACATTGCAGGATAATGGAGACAAAGAAGAAAAACGACTTTGGGTTAAATTAAAATGTGTCCAAAGACCTGATGAAATTTGGATTTCTGAGGAGGGTCAGATGGTCAGATGGTCTTGCCCAATAGTTTATTGTTTCAGATGGCCCGTTACTACCATGGGCAGGCAGATATTGGAAGGGATGCCATGGTTAGATTGTTCAAGATTGATTGGTTTAATCCCAAATTCAGGCTAGCAGCAGAGGCAGTATGTCATCGATTAATAGTTTGTCAGCAGCTGAACGTGGGAAAAGGGACAGTGGTGAATTTGAGCCACATTAGAAGAGCAGGAGGTCCATTCATCAGAATGCAATTGGATTTAATTGAGATGCCTGCGTGTGGAGGTTTGAAGTACGTGTTGGTGATTGTGTGTGTCTTTAGTCATTGGATTGAAGCATACCCCACAAGAAGAAATGACAGTCTCACAGTAGCAAAGTTGTTGCTTAGGGAGTTAATACCACGTTTCGGATTCCCGATCTCTTTAAAATCAGACACTATTCAATAATGAGGTGATTAAACTCTTATGTGCAGCACTAAACATTGAGCAGAAGTTGCATTGTAGTTATCGTCCTGAAACATCAGGACTAGTGGAACAGATGAATGGTACCTTGAAATCAAGAATTGCCAGGATGTGCGCTGCTGCAAATCTGAAATGGACAGACGAATTATCTTTGGTGTTGATATCAATGAGAAACACACCTGACAGGAAGACAGGGCTGTCGCCCTTTGAAATCCTCATAGGCAGAGCAATGAGATTGTCAGCAGTTCCAGCCAATGCACTTGTCAATATTACAGATTATGTGGTGTTGGATTACTGCAAGGGTCTGGCTAATATGGTTTGTTCTTTCTCTCAGCAGGTGTAGGCCACCAACCACCCTGCCACCCATCCATGACCCAGGTCACAATCTGAGAGCCAGAGACTGGGTCGTCATCAAAAAGCATGTCCGCAAGACCTATTTGGAACTGCATTGGAAGGGTCCCTACCAGGTGGTGCTAACGACTACGACAGCTGTGAAGTGTACAGGACTCCCAAACTGGATACACGCAAGTCATACAAAGAGAGTGGTTGTCCACCAGAGCATGAAGAAGTGTTGTTGAGAGCACTAACAACAGCCAAACAGGTTGCCACATTTGAACCTCAACAGGAGCCAACTGAACCTGAAATTGAACCTGAGCTTGTGGAAGATGGGTTTATCACCCCTGTAAGAAACGAGAGTGAAGAATTACAAGAGGGTGTGCAAGAACCTATCTCAACAGACATAGCAGGAGAGCCTAGTGCAGCAGAGGTTCTCTCAGAAACAGACGGTGCTGAAAAGCAGACAGAGCAAGTGCCAGACCAAGAGGGTGAAGAGTTGAGATGGATCAAAATCAAGGTGATTCAACTCCTCCTGAGCCCGTTGCAGGTCCATCAAGAGAAAACACCATAGGGAAAGAAAAAGAGAAGAGTCCAATATTGAGAAGAATGTTGACAAAAGGAACAAGAAAAGGAGATAATTGGCCTGAATCGCAGATTGGGAAGAAAAAGGAATTGGTCATAAATGAAACAATAGAAGAAGATATAGATACTCCAAGAAAGGAAGAATTAAGGGAAGGAGAATTTGGTGGTGAATGAAGGTTGAAAAGAAAGGGAATATCAAGTCGAAGATACGCAAGTCTTGAGTGGGCATATGCAGCTACCAATGAATGGCAACACGAGTTTATGTCTTTTTGTTTTGATAGAGAAGTTCCGAGTCAGTATTTTGATGTAACCTGAAGGTGGTCAGAAAGATCTGAATTGCTGAGCTGATCTGAGAAACTTCAGGAAGAGACTGTTGAAATAAAACCAAAAAATATATTGATAACCTGATTTGACAAAACTAAAACCGGATGTGACAAGCTGCTAATTGATTTTGACAAAAGGAAAGGGGATCCTGGATGTGAAACTGAACTGTGAGAAAGACATTTTTCTTCATTTTTGATTCTTATTGCACTTATCCAAGAGTTACTCCTTCTTTCTGATTCTTCACTGATCATGGCTGAGCTAAATAACCAAGTTAGAAATATTCGGTACTGTAGATATCTGAGTGTCGGAGTTATGTGTGGAATAATGTTTATAGTAATGATTGTGGGAATGTCCATTCATGATATGAAAAAGGCTGCTATTGCTTCTGTTCCTGAAACTACTATGCTAACAGAGTTAGAGAGGTTTAAACTAGATGAGAAATAGTTGCATGATTATACTAATGCTTAAGGAGAGCTTTTTTCTAATGTTTTCTATCGCTTGTTGAGTGAGTATGTTGAGACGATGGATGCGAGGAATTGTCTTGTGTGTACGCAAATTCCTTCATCAGTAGAGGAAGGAGTTATGTACCGCAGTCTTCCTTTAACTTATGCCATAGCTGTAGTTTGCTACTAACGAGGTTCTATAACCAATAGTACATACAATATTTTTATTCGAACTATTATCTAGTGTTTTCATTTGTTCCTACTATTAGATATCTGAGTAAAATAGCTAGAGAGCTTGATATAGTACTAGTTAGAGGCTTATT
Source organism: Pleurodeles waltl (assembly GCF_031143425.1). Classification (NCBI taxonomy): domain Eukaryota; kingdom Metazoa; phylum Chordata; class Amphibia; order Caudata; family Salamandridae; genus Pleurodeles; species Pleurodeles waltl. The sequence continues at coordinate 50,399,588 of NC_090439.1, forward strand.
TGAACCAACATTAACTTTTGGAACCGCATACATGCACAAGAACAATCTAACATGCTTCATAGGGCATACTGATGATAGGAGAAAGGCATTGAAGGAAAAATTAGAGAAAGGATTACAGAAATGAACTTATAAGAATGATTATGCTTCCACTACCATTAAAACGCAAGGGAAGTTAGCTCTAGGTGTATTACATACAGGTAGGCTTTGTATATATAGGCCAAAATCATATACTGACACTTTATTTGTGGGAACGAGTGAACATAGGCATGTGTTTTTGTTTCAGAGTAAATGGACCTTCATGCTGAATGGTCAGGACCCTGCGATTCCTGGGATCTATTATATTTGTGCACTTAATGCTTATTACCGTCTTTCTAGAGGATGGTATGGGACATGCTTTTTGGGAATAGTTTTCCATAACATTTATCATATAGATGACTTAAAAAAGTTTCCGAAAGTGACTGAATTACATCATAAGCGACAGAGGAGGGAAACCTCTTCTGCAATTGTGGGAGATATTTTTGGTGCAGTAATTTCTTCTGTGGGAGTTATTTTGAAAGTGATCAAGATATGGAAGTTGCCTCCTATTGTGGATAACATGCTGACAAATTTTACAGCAGCAATACTCCTCTTAGATAATGAATTAGCTGTGGATAGAGCTATGATGCTTCAAAATAGGCTTACTTTAGACATACTTTTAGCGAAAGACTTCAGAATCTGTAGGATGATTAATGCTAGGCATTGTTGTTCATTCATACCTAATAATGATAAAGAGATAAGGGACTTACTCACTAACTTAACTAATTCAAGTAACGATTTGAAGGAAATGAAGGAACCAGGGGTTTGGGAGAAGGTTGGAAAACGATTTGGTTCAGTGGGCAACTGCCTTAATCAAACTTGGAATGAGGCATTATTAAAAATTGTACAGTGAATATTAATTGTGATTGCTTGCATATTAGAATTATTCGGTTTATGCAAATTATGGCAAACATTAAAATTAAGGAAATCTCAAAATAATCAGAGGAGTTAAGAACAACCCAGGAAAAGAATCTATAGGGGAAATTTGAGAAGAAGACAAAATACAACTGAGACAGAATTGTAAATGAAGGTAAAGGAAAGGTGTGAAGACACATTTAGTTATCAGTGGAGGGACTGCTGAAGCAAATATGCTAATAAGAAAATTTTATAATGATTGTTTATGTGTTAACCAATGAAAAGCTCATAGAGAATTTAATCATAAAGAAAATAATGTGCACATTTGAATATGTGTCCATGGGACATTTCAGCCACTTATACAAGATTGTACTAATATAATTGAAATTGTGTGAATCAATGAAAATATATAAGAATAATGTAGTAATATGTCATATTGAAATGTATAATCTATGTCTTATATTGATTTGTAGAGTTAACTTAGCCGTGACTAAGGCCTATCCTTTTTTCCAGGCCTCACAAGAACGGCTGAATCCCTAACGAGCTGTTGAGAAGCAAATGAATGACTTTACCCTGAACTACACGTTGTTAAAGTTGCTTAGCTGGAATTTTCTGCAATGTACCGGTGGACAGGAAATGATGAAGACAATTTGATACAATTATGTGTAGAGTAGGCTGAATGTACTTTCCCAGGACTTGAACAATGGAAGCACTGACTGAAGAGGAACATGCAACATTTTCGATACTTGAAGAGCCGGATGATGAGGACATCGAATAGTGGAGCAATACGCGTCTTGTGAAAGGACTGATATGAGAATTTATAGACTTGGTAAATTAACATTATAGGTTAAAGTCATATCTGCTGACTGACTGACCAATTGGGAATTAGGGGGATGGACTGGGAGACCCTAATAAAAAGTCATGACAAGGGGGTAAAACTTCAGATGCGAGGGGAAAATTGGTGACGTCAAGAGACGGTGTTCGAGATTATGTCGTTGGGCTCATACTCTTGAGAGCCTGATGCTATGCTAATCTATTTATGACCTGAAAACGAAGACTGATTTTGTTGCTGATCCATTCTGTGGATAGGTAGCTATGAAAATGTGACTGACTAACTTGTGCCTTTTCTTCTAGGTACCATCTGCACTGTTTTCTTTTTATAGTTTCCTTGTAGAAAGATGTTTTCCAAATTCATGTTTTCCTAAATTGTTTTGCATGAAGCCCCACATGCTAATGCTAATCTTGGTGAGCAGGCATCCTAGGGGTGACGTTGATAGTGACAAATGACTGACAAATTATTTGCTGAACTCTGTTATTGATGCTGTGTATTCATTTATTGGCTTATGTTGAAGAATTTGAGCATATGTTTTCTTAAGTTTTGATTAGATTATGTTATTGATGTTTCATTAACACTGAGCTGATTGAATAAAGTTTGATCTAATGTGATGATTTAGGATTGTAACCAATAGGGAAATAAAATTGTTTAACTCTTTACCGAGTTGTGGTTATTCATAAATAGATGGTTTTAAATGTTGTCAATTAAATATTAATGGTTGATTTTGCTGATTATTGATGTCAGTAATCACTACATGATTAGGATATTCCATGCGATCCAAAAGTTCTATCGACCTATACGAGTCCCCTTGTAAGTTTACTTACTAAGGACCAGGTGCGCTAGCAGACGGCACCAAAGATATAGCATAGCCAAAAAATGCTTTTTCTATGGAAACTAGGTTCTAACTATAACTATCTACTAGTGACCACCAGTAGGTTATATATATATTTATATACATATATATATATATATAAAAATATATATATATAAATACAGAGAGAGAGAGAGAGAGAGAGAATGCGGCACACTTTGAAAGAGGAAGCAGCAAGAAAAAATAAAGATATTTTTCCTCGTTGTGCCTTCCCTGCGAAGGCATTGCATATTAGCACATTCCCTGGTTTTCCAGTATTGGTAAATCTGGGAATGCTCTAAATCCATGCGTGGATGAGTTGGAACATCCACGCTCCACCATAGGATGCCTCCCTGATGTGGAGTAACTCAAGACAGGAATTTGTGTTGCTTTTTGTTGCTCCAGATTTAGCAAGTGACTCAGGGCCACGTAAGATTGCTTTGCGTGGCTTGACAAATTTCACTTAGGTTTTGCATCGTCCTTGCGCCCCATCCACCTTATTACAAGTGGTGTAGGATATAATGCATTGGTAATAAGGATGGCAGGACACCCGCCACCTTTGAGAAGTAGTAATCTATCCGCCAAACTCTAAATCGGGCACTTAAATGGAAAATAATATATCTATACATGTAGTGAAAAACATCACTATTCATTGTGGTTGCTTCTTAACCTCTTAGCTGCTGGGCCTTACCCCCTCCCCCCCCCCCCCCCCCCAGTGCTGAGCCCTTTTTTGGCTATTTGTGGTAGTTCGCGCTTAGGCCTTCATAACTTTTTGTCCACATAAGCTATCCACGCCAAATTTGCGTCCTTTTTTCCAACATCCTAGGGATTCTAATGGTACCCAGAGTTTGTGGTTTCTCCTGGAGGAGACCAAGAAAATAGCCAAAATACAGTGAATATTTCGTTTTTTTCAAAAAAAAATGAAAAAAGGTCTGCAGAAGAAGGCTTGTGTTTTTTTCCCTGAAAATGGCATCAACAAAGGGTTTCTGGTGCTAAAATCACCACCTTCCCACCTTTCAGGAACGGGTAGACTTGAATCAGAAAAACAAATTTTTCAACACAATTTTGGCATTTTACTGGGACATACCCCATTTTTACTATTTTTGGTGCTTTCACCCTCCTTCCAGTTAGTGAGAGGAATGGGTGTGAAACCAGTGCTGGATCCCGGACAGCTAAACATTTCTGAAAAGTAGACAAAATTCTGAATTCAGCAAGGGGTCATTTGTGTAGATCCTACAAGGTTTTCTCACAGAAAATAACAGCTGAAATAAAAAAATATTGAAAGTGAGCTGAAACAAACAGCCATTTTTCTCCACGTGTTACTCTGTAACTTATTCCTAAAAAGTCAGATTTTTTAAAGCAATATACCGTTACATCTGCTGGACTCTTCTGCTTGCGAGGATATATAGGGCTTGTAGGTTCATCAAGATCCCTAGGTACCCAGAGCCAATAAATGATGTGCACCTTGGAATGGGTTTTCATTCTGTACCGGGTATACAGCAATTCATTTGCTGAAATATAAAGAATGAAAAATAGGTATCAAGAAAACCTTTCTATTTCCAAAATGGACATAAGATAAGGTGCTGAGAAGTAGTGGTTATTTGCACATCTCTGAATTTCGGGGTGCCCATACTAGCATGTGAATTACATGCCATTTCTCAAATAGACGTCTTTTTTACACACTGTCTTACATTTGGAAAGAAAAAATGTAGAGAAAGACAAAGGGCAATAACACTTGTTTTGCTATTCTGTGTTCCCCCACGTCTCCCAATAAAAATGGTACCTCACTTGCGTGGGTAAGCCTAGTGCTCGCAACAGGAAACGCAACATAGACACGTCACATTTTTACATTGAAATCTGATGTGTTTTTTGCAAAGTGCCTAGCTGTAGATTTTGGTCTCTAGCTCAGCTGGCACCTAGGGAAGCCTGTGCATTTTTGAAAACTAGACACCTAGGGGAATCCAGGATGGGGTGACTTGTGGGGCTCACACCAGGTTCTGTTACCCAGAATCCTTTGCAAACCTCAAAATGTGGCCAAAAAAACACTTTTTTCTCACATTTCGGTGACAGAAAGTTCTGGAATCTGAGAAGAGCCACAAATTTCTTTCCACCCAGCGTTCCCCCAAGTCTCCCGATAAAAATGGTACCTCACTTGTGTGGGTAGGCCTGGTGCCCGCGACAGGAATAGATAACACAACGGTCAATGTTGGTCCTCACATGAGGCAGCTGTTGACCCTGGGGTGATCCATTCCTGACGCAGGCACTAGGTATAGGCTCTCAAGTGGGGTAGTGTTTTTATCAGGACAGGTGAGGAATCACTGGGTGGTAGGAATTTTGTGGATCCCAGCATATTCCTGTAGTTTGTGTGACAGAAATGCGAGAAAGTTTTATTCAACATTTCAGCTTTGCAGGGTATTCTGGGTAAGAAAACTTTGGGGAATTCGCACAAGTCACACCTCTGTGGACTACCTTGGATGTCTAGTTTCCAGAAATGTTTGGGTTTAGTATGTTTCTCTATATGGCCGTCGAACCCAGGACCAAAAACACAGGTGTCTGCCTTACAAAACCAGTTTGTTTTGTGATAGATAATTTTGGTGTCTCCACAATACGATTTGGGCGGTGGAATTTGGGGTGAAGTAAATTGGGGAGCTCCCAAGAGAGCATTCTCTCTCTCTGCTTGCCGCCGCATTCACCTGCTTTCTGGGTTGGTCTAACCCACTATTACCCCATTGCACAGACTGTGCTTGCAAAGGGACAGCAGGACTGTCCTCATCACCTCCCTCATAATTTACTGGAAGAGGAGTTCTTGAATGGGACTCCTCGGACTGAAAAATCACTCCCAGAGTCTGCGCCATTGTCCTATCCCTCAGATGCTGTCTCAGTATCTGATGTCTCAGTCTCTGAGCCTATGTCTGAGCTGTTCTCTATAACCCGAGTGACGGCAGCAGTCATCCATCAAGATGCCATCTCTGCTATTGGCTAAACTGTTGCTCTAAAACACGAGCCTACGTAGACAGTCCCAAAATCGATGGTGTGTGTGAGATACGTGCAACAGTAGAGGCCACCTTACCTGCGCTTCTTCCCTCAATCAGCACGTTCTTTCAAGACACTCAAAAAACACCTTGTCACATACAATTCGTCACAGTCTTTAGCATCTCTTGTGCCCAGTCCAACAATCATTATTGGTGCTCCCACTCCCTCCGCCACGGATTCCCTCATTACCTCCCAGCAAAAGTGCCCTTCATCTCTCCATAGCCGCCCCCCCACCCCGCACATACATTTCATTTGTATTATAGCGCAGGTAATGGCTGACTTTACTAATGTACTCAGCTATTGACATAAAATACAGATTTGCTCTTTGCAGTAGGCATATAAACCTTCTGCGCTTCTTTATGGCACTAAAACTGCCACTAGACAAAAGTCTGATCCTTTTGTAGCAGAAACATAATCACAATACGTACTTGACTTTTTTATTGCTGCCTAAAAGCTATAGTTGAAATGCGTCTGTTGAAGTATGTGCATTGCTTTGAAGGCGCAAGCTGCAACCGCAAGACAACTGGTGGCAAATATATATATATATATATATATAGAGAGAGAGAGAGATCACTTTTATATGTGGGTCTGGTTTTCTTGGGGGCCGATCGCAGCCCCCAGGGAAACCACACATGTATTGACAAAAGTGATTTATATATATATATATAGATAAATAGATAGATAGATAGATATATATATATAGATATATATACATATATATATAGATCTATCTCTATATAGATATATCTATCTACATAGATATCTATAAATAGATCTATATATATATATATATATATATATATATATATATATATATATATATACATATATATATATATATATATATAGATCTAGCTATAGATATATCCATGTAGATAGATATATCTATATATATAGATCTATATATATATATATAGATCTATATTTTTTTTAGTAGTTGTATGGTTTTCTTGGGGGCCAAAATGGTCCCCAGGGAAACCCTACAACTACTAAAAAAAAATATTGCCCTGACAGGGGGTTGCCCCTGTCCATTTCTTTTTGAAAAATGTTTTAATTATTTTTATTTTTTTAAATAAAATTTAGCCCCTGTGGTGGGGCACGATCGAAAGTGATGACTTCCCCCACCCAGGGGACACCTACCTTTTTAAAAAAAAATATGCCCCCAGTGGGGGGCGGCCCCCCAAGTGAAATCCCTGGTGTCTAGCTGCGATCGGGGGCCAGGAAACACTTTCAGGAAGGCCTCGTAAGAAAGGGGAGAGTCTCCCCTTTCTTACGAGGCCTTCCTGAACGTGGGGAAGGCCGTTTGGGGCCGTTTTCCCCATCGGAGCAGGAAGCGGCTGCGGCGCGCTGACGTCACAAAGGGGCGGGTGGAGGTCGGGGGGAGACATGGAAAAGCTTCTGTGTCTCCCGGGGGGTAAAAATAAAATAAAAAACTCCTTGGGTGCGACGCACCCGAGGATTTATTAACTCCCTCCCTGGTGTCGGCCACTGGTCGTGACCCGCACCAGGGAGGTAGTGTGGGTGTCGGCCAGTGGCCGACGCCCACACCAAAGGGGTTAAGCACAGCTAGAAATGCAAAAATATTTTTTTCAGAAGATACTGGAATATAATGTAAAATACTTCATAATGGTTTGACTGGAGATATGAGTATTATTGTTCACACTAGTGTTTTTGAAAAGCAAGGAATATCTGGATATTGAAAAGAAAAGGAGTGGGGATATAAAAAATACGATGCTCTGTTTATTAGATTGGCACATATTAAAGTTATTTTTGTAGTTATAAAACAGGTAACAATTGCGGATCATACAATATGTTTCAGGATAACTTGTATTTGAGATGTGCTTCATTACAGGCAAAATCATGTGGTTTTAATACCGTTCCTCAATTGAAGTTGTTTATGTAACTTGTAAGGCTTCTCTTTTACTAAAGTGAATCAGAATTTGACCCTAGTATTGAACCATATTGCTCATTAACAAAAGCTTTTCATCAGTTCATTTCCTGGGATTTAAAAAAAATTATTTGATTTTTGTCAACAATGGACTTTTTACAGGGTGCAGCCTATGGCTATTCCCTATAAATTCTGCACATTGACAACAGCCGTTGTGTATGTTTTGTTGTGAGGGTATGGCTTGTGGCAGTGACCTGTGTACAGTACATCTGTTGCTCATATTGCTCATTCACAAAGGTTTTTCAGCAGTTAATTTCTTGGAATTTTTAAAAATATATTTCATTTTCATCCTCGATGGACTTTTTACATGGTGCAGCCTATGGATATTCAATGTAAATTCTGCACATTGACAACAGCCATTGTGTGTACGTTTTGTTGATAGGGTGTGACTTGTGGCCATGTCCTGTGTGCAGTACATCTGTTTATAGTACCCTGAAGTCATGTCCTTTTGTCACTATACCACCTATGCCATGTCTTCTTGACTCAGTACAAAAAGTATGGCTATAGTACAGTACTCCAGTCCACAGTGTCCATGGCATATTGTCAAAGGTTATGAAATATGGATTCTGCAGACAGGATCTGGCATGGATGGAGCCCTGTCTGCTGTACCATTTTCTGTAGTACTTTGTCTACAACAACTCCAGGACACAATCTGCAGCCGTTCACTTTGGATTTTGTTCATAGAGCACAACCCCCAGTCTTGCTTCGAACTCAGGTGTGGGAATGGGACCCTGAGCCCCAAATGTAATGCATCCTAAAATTGAATCACCCAGATTTACCTTAGACGTTCTGCTCCTTGCAATAAAGAACACCCTTCTCAACATCAGGCCCAACATTAGTTTAGCAGAATTGTAATTAGGGGCCTGATGTAGCAAAGGGTTTGCGCCTCGCAAACAGCAAAAAGGGGTGTTCCCTTCCTATTTGCGACTCGCAATGCTATTCAATTTCATTCGCGGTTGCAAATGAAATCGCAGTTACCATCCACTTGAAGTGGATGGTAACCCAGTCGCAAATGGGAAGGGGTCCCCATGGGACCCCTTCCCCTTTGTGAATGGAAACAAAAATAATTTTTCAGAGCAGGTAGTGGTCCTATGGACCACTGCCTGCTCTGAAAAATACCGAAACAAAAGGTTTCGTTTTTTTTTCTAAGTGCGGCTGCAGATAGAAAAAAAAAAACTGCTTTATTAAAAAGCAGTCACAGACAGGGTGGTCTGCTGTCTCCAGCAGGCCACCATCCCTGTGAGTGCCCATACTCACAATGGGGTCGCAAACTGCGACCCACCTCATTAAAATTAACCGCTTGGGTGCCTTGGACGAGATCATCTCGTCCATGGCACAGGGGAACTTGGGGGCGCGCTAGCGCGCCCCCCGTGCACCCCCCTCCCCCCCCAAGTCGGGGATGGAAGGGGAAGACCTTCCCCTTCCACCCCCTCCCCCCCCCACCCCCCCTGTGACGTCAGCGCGCGCGCGTGCGCTGATGTGTCACAGGGGCCTCCCTCGTCGCACTGGAAGCTCTGCTTCCAGCGCGATTGAAAAAGAAATGCAAAAGCATTTCTTTTTCAATCACTTGGGAGGCCCGGAGGGGCTTCAAAGGGAAGGAAAAGTATTTCCTTCCCTTTGAAGTCCCTCCGAGGGTTTCAAAAGCCGGATTGCTTGCAATCCGGCTTTTGAAACCCCACTAGACACCAGGGATTTTTTTTTTTTTCATTGAAATTGACAAAAGGGAGCGACCCCTTGGGCAAGGGTCGCTCCCAGGGGGGGCATTTTTTTTAAAAGGCCTTTTCTGCCCCCCCTGGGGGCAGATCGGCCTTATTAGGCCAATCTGCCCCCAGGGGGGGCAGAAACCTCTTGGCACCAGGGACCATTTTTTTTTTTTTTTGTTTCATTTTTTTTTATTGAGGTGGGGAGCGACCCCTTAGGCAAGGGTCGCTCCCCTTGGGGGAAAATTATATTTTGGCCATTTCTGCCCCCCTTGGGGGCAGATTGGCATATTTTGATGAGGCCAATCTGCCCCCAAGGGGGGTAGAAACCACTAGACACCAGGGATTTTTTTTTTTTTTTATTGTTATTGACAAAAGGGAGCGACCCCTTGGGCAAGGGTCGCTCCCAGGGGGGCATATTTTCGGGAAGGCCTTTTCTGCACCCCCTGGGGGCAGAAACCTCTAGGCACCAGGGACCTTTTTTTTTTTTTTTTTTTCATTTTTTTTTTTTTGGTGGGGAGCGACCCCTTAGGCAAGGGTCGCTCCCCTCTGGGGAAAATTATATTTTGGCCATTTCTGCCCCCCTTGGGGGCAGATTGGCCTATTTTGATGAGGCCAATCTGCCCCCAAGGGGGGTAGAAACCACTAGACACCAGGGAGTTTTTTCTTTGCGTGAATTTCACGCAAAGGGAGCGACCCCTTAGGCAAGGGTCGCTCCCTTGGGGGGAGGGCAATTTATTTTAGGCCATTTCTGCCCCCCCTGGGGGCAGATCGGCCTATTATTAATGATAAAAATGATAAAAAGGTATCATTTTTATCGGGAGACTTGGGGGAACGCTGGGTGGAAGGAAATTTGTAGCTCCTCTCAGATTCCAGAACTTTCTGCCACAGAAATGTGAGGGACATGTGTTTTTTTAGCCAAATTTTGAGGTTTGCAAACGATTCTGGGTAACAGAACCTGGTCCGAGCCCCGCAAGTCACCCCTCCTTGGATTCCCCTAGGTCTCTAGTTTTCGGAAATGCACAGGTTTGGTAGGTTTCCCTAGGTGCCGGCTGAGCTAGAGGCCAAAATCTACAGGTAGGCACTTCGCAAAAAACACCTCTGTTTTTTTCCAAAATTTAGGATGTGTCCACGTTGCGCTTTGGGGTGTTTCCTGTCGCCGGCGCTAGGCCTACCCATGCAAGTGAGGTATCATTTTTATCGGGAGACTTGGGGGAACGCTGGGTGGAAGGAAATTTGTAGCTCCTCTCAGATTCCAGAACTTTCTGCCACAGAAATGTGAGGGACATGTGTTTTTTTAGCCAAATTTTGAGGTTTGCAAAGGATTCTGGGTAACTGAACCTGGTCCGAGCCCTGCAAGTCACCCCTCCTTGGATTCCCCTAGGTCTCTAGTTTTCAGAAATGCACAGGTTTGGTAGGTTTCCCTAGGTGCCGGCTGAGCTATAGGCCAAAATCTACAGGTAGGCACTTCGCAAAAAACACCTCTGTTTTTTTCCAAAATTTAGGATGTGTCCACATTGCGCTTTGGGGTGTTTCCTGTCGCCGGCGCTAGGCCTACCCACGCAAGTGAGGTATCATTTTTATTGGGAGACTTGGGGGAAAATCTACAGGTAGGCACTTCGCAAAAAACACCTCTGTTTTTTTCCAAAATTTAGGATGTGTCCATGTTGCGCTTTGGGGTTTTCCTGTCGCCGGCGCTAGGCCTACCCACGCAAGTGAGGTATCATTTTTATCGGGAGACTTGGGGGAACGCTGGGTGGAAGGAAATTTGTAGCTCCTCTCAGATTCCAGAACTTTCTGCCACAGAAATGTGAGGGACATGTGTTTTTTTAGCCAAATGTTGAGGTTTGCAAAGGATTCTGGGTAACAGAACCTGGTCCGAGCCCCGCAAGTCACCCCTCCTTGGATTCCCCTAGGTCTCTAGTTTTCAGAAATGCACAGGTTTGGTAGGTTTCCCTAGGTGCCGGCTGAGCTAGAGGCCAAAATCTACAGGTAGGCACTTCGCAAAAAACACCTCTGTTTTCTCCCAAAATTGTCGATGTGTCCACGTTGCGCTTTGGGGCGCTTCCTGTCGCGGGCGCTAGGCCTACCCACGCAAGTGAGGTATCATTTTTATCGGGAGACTTGGGGGAACATAGATTAGCAAAACAAGTGCTATTGCCCCTTGTCTTTCTCTACATTTTTTCCTTCCAAATATAGGAGAGTGTGTAAAAAAGACATCTATTTGAGAAATTCCCTATAATTCACATGCTTGTATGGTCACCCCGGAATTCAGAGATGTGCAAATAACCACTGCTCCTCAGCACCTTATCTTGTGCCCTTTTTGGAAATGCAAAGGTTTTCTTGATAGCAATTTTTTACTCTTTATATTTCAGCAAATGAATTGCTGTATACCCGGTATAGAATGAAAACGCACTGCAGGGTGCAGCTCATTTATTGGCTCTGGGTTCCTCGGGTTCTTGATGAACCTACAAGCCCTATATATCCCCGCAACCAGAGGAGTCCAGCAGACGTAACGGTATATTGCTTTCCATAATCTGACATTGCAGGGAAAAGTTACAGAGTAAAACATAGAGAAAAATTGATGTTTTTTTCACCTCAATTTCAATATTTTTCTTTTTCAGCTGTTATTTTCTGTAGGAAACCCTTGTAGGATCTACACAAATGACCCCTTGCTGAATTCAGAATTTTGTCTACTTTTCAGAAATGGTTAGGTTTCTGGGATCCAGCATTGGTTTCATTCCCATTCCTGTCACTGACTGGAAGGAGGCTGAAAGCACAAAAAATTGCAAAAATGGGGTATGCCCCAGTAAAATGCCAAAATTGTGTTGAAAAATTGGGTTTTCTGATTCAAGTCTGCCTGTTCCTGAAAGCTAGGAAGCTGCTGAGTTTAGCACTACAAACCCTTTGTTGATGCCATTTTCGGGGGGAAATCCACAAGCCTTCTTCTGCAGCCACTTTTTCCATTTTTTTTTAAAAAAAACGAAATTTTCACTGTATTTTGGCCAATTTCTTGGCCTCCTTCAAGGGAACCCACAAAGTCTGGGTACCTCTAGAATCCCTAGGATGTTGGAAAAAAAGGACGCAAATTTGGCTTGGTTAGCTTATGTGAACAAAAAGTTATGAGGGCCTAAGCGCGAACTGCCCCAAATAGGCAAAAAAAGGCCTGGCACAGGAGGGGGAAAAGGCCTGGCAGCGAAGGGGTTAATGAGGTGGGTCTTTGCGACCCCATTGCGAGGTGCAGAAAGTGTCTGAGACACCTTTCTGCATACCAAATTGCGACTTGCAATTTGCGAGTCGCACGGACTCGCAAATTGCAAGTCGCAATTTTCTACCTACCTACATCTGGCCCCTAAACACCTGGGACCACTCAATAACTGAATTCTAGATTAGGGAAAGGGTTTGATTATAAAATCTCAATTAAACAGTAGAGAGAAATGCAAAATATGCCCTGAAGTCTGAAGCGAAAAAATACATAGTCACAACTCAGTATTCTTCTAAGTAGCAAGGAGCAGCGACATCATAAAAGGAATGGACAGTATCCGTAGCTAATAGATATTCAGAAAAATCTCTGGCTCACTCCTAGAATTAAGAGTTTTTTATACTCAAATACTACATATGAAATTAGCAAAACCACAAAATCGTAGTGTGATTCCATGTATCATTTATTTAGACAAATCAGAGAAATATACGTAAAAACATTACACACTAGTACTATCCCATTTTCTAAGAACGCATCAAGCAGCTTCAGCAACACATCCTTCTAAGAAATCTACTAAATGCACAATTTTCAAAACAATAAACCATACACCAGCCGAAGAGTGCTAAGCCCAGTTTCAGTGTAGCAAAGGAATGGAAAAGCTTTGAAATGTTAGACTTTATTAACAAGCACCAAGTAAGTTAATTTACAATACATGCAATGTAGATTAGAAAACTAGACTTTAATATCAGCCTGTGTTTCATGGAGCCTGTGGGAGAGAAGACATTTCAGGGGAACAGGATGGGATGAGGAAGAGTATGCGTGAAATGAGCAGCATCAAACTTTATCCATATTAACTAAGGTGGTGAATTTATAAACATGCAACATAACTAAACTACATTAATAAACACACGTCAGCACAGTAAATTGAATTAATTTCAGATGCAATCATAATATTTTAGTACCTCTATTAAACCTATGTGACAAATCGTTATTTACTCACTAAATATTTTAATGTCTATAAACACTACCACACAGGGCAGTCAACATAACGTCTGAAAATAGCATGCAACTATTCCATGAACAAAGTATTGTTGTCCACATAGCATAGAAGAAATGGCCTTTGGCTATGCCTTATGGATATTCTGCATAGGGCCTGAACCCTGCCCATGCATAGTGAACAGTAGATCCCTCTCTAACACCATATGCCTTGTATCCTTGGCTTATGGGTATCCTATGTGAGGTGAAAACTAATGGCACACAGGAGAAACCTATAAGCCTATAGCTTCATCTTTTCTTGGGTTATGACTCAAAATAGCCAGGGAAAAACCTGTGACTAAGTCAATTTTTTCATTTGTTTCAGGACAGTTTTGTACTATTTAACATGGATCTTTTACCCCAAAGATTTCCTTCACACTACCCTGAGGAAAACGTTGTGCCAAGTGCTTAACTTGTAAAATAATAACTGTTGGTGCCAAAAGCTCTGTTTAGGAGCCTCGGGCAGTACAATTGAAAATCAGTGCCGCAATACCAAGGCTGTGTAGTACTGAATACATCTCAGCCCAATGCCATATACCTCCTTCCCCTTCATCTCACTTTCTCAGATTCCTGATTTCTCCTTTGGTGGTATTTTTCCATCCTTCTCTTCCTCTTTCATTCCCCTTTGCAGTGTTTTCCCTCTATTGCTCTCAGGAAATGTCCAATGATTTTTCCCTGAAATGTACATATTTCTCTGCTATGTTTTCACAGACCTGAGTTTGGCTCTGAGGACTTCACATCAGACTTGTGAGAATTTCTGTTTCTAAAGAAGAAAACATATTCGAATATGGCACAAGATCTTGTGCCACCTGATGCTGATGCTTGGTTGATAGAACATTTACATGCATACTGTAAGAATGTGGATCATTATTTGGTGTCAGCAACTGTCCATATCAATAAATCATAACAATTCTTGTCAGGGAGAACCGTTAAAGTCACTAAATTAACCTCAGCTCAGTCCACTGGCAATTTTAGCACAGAGGAGGTAGATGTAACTTAGGGCACCATACTAAATATTTATGCAGCACCAAAACAATTACAAAGTTAAAACAATGAACATAGATGTAGAGCTCAGAGTGGAAAATGTATATTTACCTGTGTATATTTATCTCCACAATATATTAGTTGTGAAAATATTGGTTTGATATCCTTGTTGTTCAATACTTTTGTAGGCAATATTCTGACATGCAACCACATGCATATTAAGAGAGTGGGTGGATTTTAGAGCACAATTGTTCGAGTTCCAGCTTGAAAAGCAGAGTATGTCTTTTCAGTAGTAATAACAGTGCTTGCAGGCCTGTCTCTGACAATTGAGAGCATGACATTGTCCATCAGCAGTATCAAGGAAACGAAAGTCAATATTGCATGTGGTGGTACTTGCACCAGAACAACATTTTCATATAACTGAACCCTGCTTCCTAAATAATGGTCACATTCTAATATATTTTTGAGCAAAGGGATAGATGTCCTCCGCCACATTCTCAATTCTGCTACTCCCAGATTAAAAAAAGTGAAGCAGATCCATGGCCAGTGCACCTGATAACCCACAGGAAGGTATAATGGCTTATGTTTTATTTGCATAAAATGAGTCCCCTAGAAGATAATATTGAAACATTTTGATTTCTTCAGATTAGCTAGTCCGTGTAGTCCTGGACCTACCTATAAAGCAGTGTGCTTTATGACCAGGGGTAAAATCAATCGGCAGAGATAAGATAAAGAAAGAACAAGTAATCAAATTATCGTCTATCACTTAAAAGGCCTGCTTAAATCTTTCAGATTGAGAGTGGAAGTCACCTACTGAGACACATAAGAACATATGCACATAGTAGAAGATTAATGAGACAGGGTGAGCAAAAAGAACAGCAAGCACGGTGATCAGTAGAGACTTTTTGTAAAGTAACACTTGAATAGTTAGACATGCAAATTGTGGGATTTCAACAATTGTGTTTAGAGAGGATTTATGTCAGAATGTGGTTGATAAAAAATTCATCTGACATAGGGACATTAATATTGTGTACTTAATATTGTTTGGTAGACTATAGTTCTTTAAGTATGTATTTTCTAATATTATCTTCAAAGGGTGGTAAAAGCGTAAACCGTATTCATGATACCATGTTTTTGAAACTCCAGATTTCATCCAGGATATTCTGATGCCATAGCCTGGAAGACAGAGCTTAGGTCATACTACCCCATAGAAACCAAATTCTGTCTTTGTATTTCGGAAAGGATGTCTGGCTGTCTCTAAAAAAAAATTGTATCGCTTTCAGTTATTTCCTTGCTGCCTTTCCTAAAGACACATCAGGCATCACTTGCTTTTCGAAGCAGAGAAAACATGAAAAAGTGGACCCTTGTATGTTTCCAATAGGTCCAAATATACCGTTTTCGTGACTGTGACAGATGATATTAATAATACCAACATCTCCCATGGTGATCATGCAGTTGTGAAAGCAAAGAAAAAAAAAATTCCACGGTTATCCATTTATGACTGACTCCTTTTAACATGATGAAACAGACTTAGTTAAATTAAAACTACTATATATCTTCAGCTTGAAGCAACACAAGTAGTTAACTTCGACGTAGGAGCTACCTTGCTCTATTTCTTTGACCAACTATCTCATGACGTCCAAAATTGTGGGTTATCATCTGTTACCCTTCTCTCCTTAAATTATCAAATTAAACTTTGAAAGTTGAAAACTCCTCGCATTTACACTAATGTGCCCTTAAATACATCTTCATGGTTTCATCTCCAGGTGAAACTAGCCGAACTATTTATTGAATAAATGTGGCATGATATGTGAATGAAAGCAGACGTTGCCTTCATTGTTATGCTCGAAGTTGAACATTTTGCCAAGTATTGATCTCCCAAGACCTCTTCGTTTTTGTTGGAAAGATGCCATTTCTTTTGATTTCTGTTCTTTCAATAGATTTTTCTAGTAACTGTAATTTCATATGGTCATTTTTGGGAATCTTTGTACGCCTGTTTTGTAAGATCGTAGGCTGTAGTCCAGGCAAATAACTCATAGGTATCACGTTCTGAAAAATGTTGTCCTTGTGAAAAATTGTGAAGTTTGGCGTCTAATAAAATTTGTTTGTATCTCAAGAGGGGCCATTGAGCTCTTTAGGCATTACTGAATGCATCTCAAATATTTCTATGGGTGGACATTTAAAACTGGAAATAACATGATTTCCGTGGTGGCGTGGAAAGTGCAAATAAATATGTTCCTTTTTGTGTGACCCTATTGTATTGTCAAGGTTTGTACAGAGATCTCGTGCCAGCCCAATTATTTCCTGCTTGCTAATTCCAAGTAGGCTGGGTAACTGCATGGGGGTTATTCAATTACCTGCAGATCAGGTGTTTATTGATTAGATCCCTAGCTTCTCATAAATCTGTCTAAACTCATAAACAGAATGCAGATGAGATGGTGAAAGCCATGAAGTGTACTTTAATTCAACCTCTAACCTGACCACATGTATGCACTACTGCAGGGCCTTCACTATACTGTGAATGTGGTGTAATAATATACATTAAGGGAGTTCACATAGCAAGTCTAATGCGAAATGTGAAAAATAAAACAAGATTACGTTGGTTTAACGGGATTTTTGCCTAGGCCTTATTAACTGATACAGGTAGGTGAATTATTTGGGAAAATGACTGTGGTCTTTCTGGGAATTACTATCTGTTCACTTTTCTGACCAAACCTTCTGGAGTGCTCCATTCATAATGGTTTGGCTTAAACTAGAAGAGCCATGTGTTTGAACAAGGTGTTCATATTTTACTTTCTGGCTTGCCACTCTATGACCATAGACTTTCGTGTCCTACCCAGGCTCACATCCCCTCTCCTCTTTGGGACTACATCTGTGTCTGCTCATAGCTGGCAAACACAGGTGGCTGTGGCCCTGTTGCTGCATGGGCATCCAGCACTTCAGAAGGGCAATTACTTGCAGAGCGAGTTGCATCCTACAAGTTGCATCCTACATGCGGTTCCCTACCACATCGTCGCAGTCAAAATATCGAGCCATAGAAATACTGTGATAACGTTCCATCAGGGTGGAGTGAATAATAGTAACTATACACTTTTACGATATTTTGGTTGTCATTATTATTGTTGATATACCTAAAGGTCGATATTTCGACTAAGTAATTGTGACACACAACCCAACCCATTTGTTTCGAGGGAAAGTAAATGTGGTCTCCTCTAATTTCATAGACCTGGCTGCACTGTCATGAGCAATGGCGATTTTACTTCCGCCGCAATGTTATTCTAACATTAGAAGTATTGGCATGGCATTTAATAAATATATATATATGTGTGTGTGTATATATATATATATATATATATATATATATATATATATAATCTTTCGTTTTAACATTTTTCAGCAATACTAGTGATGACTACTGATTTGATGCAAATGTGTCAATACAAAGTATTGCTGAATAGTAATAGGAAAGAATACAAGGACCTTCCCGCACATTAACAATCATGTCTTGCATTTTGCTCTTTCAATGCGTGCGGCAGATTGCAGCACACATGGAAAAGGCAAAAAACGAGGAGGAATAAAAGTATTCCTCTGCCTGGAGTTAGATTTTGGCACTGCCTCAGGTTTACAAAAACATGTAAATGTGAGTCAGCGTCAAAATGGCACGCTCACAGCAACACCCATTGCACGCCCCTTCCACTCAAAGGTTTGCGTGTGAAGGGGCCGTATTTACAAGGTGCCATTTAGCCACAAAAAATGTAAATCCGGCGCAGGGCATTGCGCCACCGGAGCGTCACAAAAAGTGACGCTCCGGTGGCGCTTTGGGGCTCTTAAATATACCCGTAAGTAGGCTTTGTCCATACATAACTTTAGCACACAACTGCACTAAATTTAAGGACAGGTGACCAACTTCACTGTATATTGTCAGTTTAAAGAATATTGATGACAAAAAATATAATCGTAGCCACTTTGAGTTGACGGATTACAATAATTGGAATACATTGTGAGCCCCTGCCATTTGCCACAGAGATCACAATATCCGAAAAAAGTTCCTGTTAACCAAAAGATTAATTTTAAATGTTAAACCAATGTTCAGCTCATTTTAATTAACCTCTGCTGTCGGCAATTACATGTTTACTGAAGCAATTTAGAGAAGCAAAAATGAATTAGAGAAATTACATGCCTGACGGGTAATTGTTCAAGGTGTAATTAGGTAAACACAACCCTGGGGGACAGCAGTTATTTATTTGAGTGACACACATTTGCTTGACAGTCATGGGACCTTCAACAAAGCAGAGCCTCTGGAGTTGGCAAATGTGGATTTAAGCCCAGAAGATTTTTTTGTATACTTTTTTCCCCTCTGGTATACGTGTGCTAGAGAATTGGCCTTTACGTCTGACATGCATTTACGTTATTTAGTTCTTGTTTGTCACCTCAAGAGAGATTTTATTTTGCCTCCGAGGGCTCCATTGCTCTTGAAGGATGCATGTTTCCTTCAACCTTGACCGTGGCTATCTCCTGCTCCATTTACCAGCACGGTCACTGCACAAATTATGCTTTTCACAGCTGTCACTTGGATGGCAGAAGTGCCCTCGAACCTCCGAATTCGCCATCTCAGACAAACAGCTCGGGAACAATTTATTTTCCAAGGAAATCTGCAAATCTAGAAACCATTAATGTACTGTGACAAACCTAGCAAAACGCCTTACTAAGTAGAAATTAGTCACAAAGGCCATGTTTAAAGGTTATCGTCTCCATGGCCTTTTGACACTAAGATGCTTATTTTCATTATTTAGTTACACTGCACATACGTTGCCATGTGGCCGACTCCGTGGTCTTGCGGCATTAACTACAATACCTATTATCACTAAGGCGTGGTGTATAAACTTTAGGCAGCACTTTCTTGTATGCATTTGGGAATCATGTGTTACGTCTGTTTTTGTTGTTCTTACAACGTTAACAACATAATGCAAAGAAGACATTTACCATTGAAAAACGCCAATAGCTTTACTGCTGCGCAAAATATCTAGTCAGATGAAAATGGGTGTTTGCACACGATTTAGCAATCCTAGTACCACACAAATAACACTTGACTCTAATTTTTCACCATTCAAATTTCGCACGATAATTTTGGGGGAAATTACGCCTGTGAAAAGTACTCTTTTAAAGTTCTTTTTAAAGGCTTTATTTATCATAAGGCAGCAGACAGATTATCTTATTTTTACCTAACAATTCATAATATAAGTGAATCAAATCTCAGTACATGTACCTTCACCTTAGAGATCTTAAACAAAACAGAATTTTTTTTAAAATGACTAGTGAATGGCATAGATGCATATCCTTGAACATTAAATATACATAAACATTAATAGTCTTTTGCTAATAAAGACTGCTGGTTGGTCTAGTCCCTCCTCATTCAGCTGTGCTAGAACCACTCCTATGCCATGCTCTGAAGCATCTGTCTGCACAATGATCTCCTTGGAGTAGTCAGGGGCCCTGAGCATGGGTGCTGTGCACATGGCTTCCTTCAGGAAGAAAAAGGCTTTCTGACAAGCCTCTGTCCAATTCACCAACCTAGGTTGAATCTTAGATGTGAGTTCTGTTAATTGGGCCACTGGTGCATTAGCCCTTAACAAATCTGTAGTAGTACCCGGTGAGACCCAAGAAGGCTCTCGCCTCTGACTGGATTGTAGGTGGTTGCCAGGCAGTGACTGTCTCAATCTTGGCCTGGAGGGGTTGCATCTTGCCACAACCTACTAGGTGTCCCGAGTGCACCACAGAACCCTACCTAATCCAGCACTTACTGGCCTTGATTGTCAGGCCTGCCTGTTGCAGGGCCTGGATAACCTCTTGAAGGTTGAGCAGATATTCCTCCCAACTGGAACTGGAGATGGCACTGTCGTCTAAGTAGGCTGTGCTGAATGCATCCTTGCCAGCTAGGATCCAGTTAACCAACCATTGGAAGGTAGCGAGGGCATTCTTCAATCCAAAGGGCATTACTCTGAACTGGTAATGTACCTCAGGAGTAGAAAAAGCAGATCTCTCTTTCGCCCCCTCAGTCAAGGCGATCTGCCAGAACCCTGATGTGAGATCAAAGGTACTGAGGAATTGGGCAGTGCCTAGTCTGTCTACGAGATCATCAGCTGGGGGGATGGGGTGAGTGTCTGTCTTCGTGACAGACTTGAGACCTTGGTAGGCCACGCAGAACCTAAATTCTGGCTTGGCACCGGGAGTGGCAGTCTTGGGAACCAGCACCACAGGGCTGGACCAGGGACTGCGGGACTTCTCGATCACCCTAAAGGCCAGCATCTTGGCAACTTCCTCCTTGATGCTAGCCCTCACCGTGTTTGACAATCTGTAAATTTTGTTCTTTACAGGGGGCTGTCTCCCATGTCAATATCATGTACACACAAGTGTGGGAGTCCAGGGGTGAGTGAAAACAGGGAGAAGTACTGTTCCAGTAACTGGTAGCAGCCCCCTCTCTGATCCAAGGTCAGGGAGTCAGAGAGATTGACACCCTCCACTGACCCTTCACCTTCCTTGGCAGAGAGGAGGTCGGGGAGAGGTTTACTCTCCTCCTCCACACCTTCATCTGTCACCAAAAGCACGCTGACCTCAGTCATCTCAAAATGAGGCTTTAGTCGGTTCACATGGAGCACCATTAGTGGGCTCCTAGGGGAACGGAGGTCCACTAAGTAAGTGGTCTTCCGTTTACTCTCCTTGATTTCAAATGGGCCAGTCCAGCAGTCCTGGAGAGCTCTAGGTTATACTGGCTCCTTTACCCTAACCTTGTCTCCAGGCTGAAACTTCACCAGGGTGGCCTTCTGGTCATACCAGCGTTTCATGACCTCTTGAATGGCCTTGAGGTTGCTCTTGGCCTCTTTTCAGAAGCACTGGATCTGGTTGTAGAGGGCTAGCATGTAGCTAACCACATCCTGAGGGGGGTGCCTTGGGAGCTTTCTCCCACCCTTCTTTTACAATGCTCAAGGGTCCCCTAACAGGGTATCATAGAGAAGCTCAAAGGGACTGAATCCTACCCCTTTCTAGGGCACCTATCAGCAAGCAAAGAGAAGGCACGGTAAGAGAACATCCCACTTGCGCCTCATGGCCTCAGGGAGGCCTGTGATCATGCCTTTCAATGTCTTGTTGACTCTCTCCACAAGACCATTGGATTGAGAATGATAGGGTGTGGTGAACTTATAGGTCACCCTACACTCATCCCACATGGACCTCATGTATACAGACTTGAAGTTTGTGCTTCTGTCAGACACAATCTCCTTTGGGAACCCCACACAGATAAATATCCCCATCAGAGTTCTGGTCACCACCAGTGCAGTCACCATCCTCAGAGGGATTGCCTCTGGGTAGCAGGTGGCATGGTCCACCAAAACCAGGAAAAACCTGTTGCCTAAGGCAGTTTTGGAGTCCAATGGACCAATGACATTGATGCCCACCCTTTCAAAGGGGGTGCCAAAAATGGGGAGTGGGATCAGGGTGGCCTTGACCCTTTTCTCTGTCTTCCGACTGGTCTGTCAGGCAGGACAGGATCTATAGAGCGCATCTGAGGCTGTCTGCATTCTGGGCCAATAAAAGTGGGTGACAAGCCTGGCAAAGGTCTTTTCTTGCCCTAAATGTCCTGCCAGGGGGGTGTCGTGAGCCAGGCCCAGTAGGAAGGCATGGTAACAATGGGGGACCACCAGCACACATGCTGCACCAGCCTCCGGTACCTTAGGCTCACTGTAGAGGAGATTAATCTCCCAATATATATGGTATCACAAGAGGCTTCACCTGCTGCTTGAGCTGAGGCCTGTTGCCTCAAACCCTCAAAAGTGGGTCACTCCTTCTGCGCTTTGCAGAATTCTTCCCTGGTGGGCCCACCCTCTACTTTCCAGCCAGCAAGCTCAGGCAGGTCACATAGGGCCGCAATGTCCTCCCCTGTTGTCTCAAGGGCCTCCTCCTCTGGAGCCCCGTCAACCACTGTGGGAACATCTAGGACCGGTTTTCCGTGCCCCTTGCACCTCTCCTTGGCAGCTGTCTGGGCAATTCTTCCAGATGCCCCTGACTCCCCTCCAGGGCAGCCATGGACCTTGTGGTCATGCAGACCCACTCAGGCAATCTCAACATTTCCAAGTGAGACCTTAGCTCTACTTCCTTCCAAGTAGTGTGCTCAAGGCTGTTGCCTAACAACCTACAGGCAACAACCCCCACTCAAAGGACACTAGCAGTAGGTGGCCTTCATGATTGTCAGTGACTATAACTTGATGGAATGTATTTGGAAGGTCCTGCTCTGCTGACACCAGCTGACCCCTGACAGTAGTCATGCTGGCTCCTGTGTCACACACAGCCCCCACCCGCCCGTTGCTTATTGATGGTGACCCACTGCCTATACTTGAAAGTATTGGCAGGCATACGGGCTTTTGGCACCATATCTGTTCCCCAAAGCTGACTGGGAGTACCTTCTCCCTGAGCGCTACACTAGTCAACCCAGGTGTCTGCCCTCCAGTGGGGGGCTGTGCCCTCTTGGGACTCTTGACATCACCCTTAGAGTGACATTACTTGGACCACTCTCCACATAGAGGTACAAACTTCCCTTTCTTATGGTCCACAAACCCTTTCTATTTAGAATCAGACTGGGACGGGTTGCCGCTATTCCCTTGGGAATCCTTTTGAAAACTCCTTATTTTTAAGTTTTTCTCCCCCCTCTTTCTTCTGGTGGTAATCCTGACCACCTTTGTAGGTATGCCCCCAGATACCTTCTTGGATACTCCAGTGCTAGCTTAGAGATCCGCCTCCTCAGCAAGCTTCCTGGGATCAGTCAGCTTACGGTCAATCAGGTGCTGGCACAACTCTATAAAGCAAATACTGAGCATGTGCTCTCTCAGGATCAAATCATATAACACCTTATAATCATCTAATTTACTGCCCGCACCCATCCATTGAGTGCCTTACTAGACACATCAAAAAAGTCTACCCAAGTTTGTGTGGAGATTTTAGTACTGTCCATGAATTTCTGGCGATACTTTTCAGGGGTCAGTCCAAACTAGGCAAATAAAATGGTTTTCATGAGCAGGTATGTGTTCTGGTCCTTCTTTTCTAATGTGAGAAGTATGCACCTCCCAATTATTGATACATGTTTCCACAAGCCCGCCCGCTTTTCTCTTCAGGAACCCCATAAGCCCTTAGTGCAACTTCATAGGCATCTAGCAATTTGTCAATGTCATCTCCCACCACATAACTTGGCACCACATCTCTGAGTATATGAATATTTTTGTCTCTAGCAGTTCATGTATGTATGCTGCCACCATCATTGCTGGACTCAGACTGCCTAAACGTTAGGTCCAGCCAGCTCTTTGAGACTCAGTTTACAAGCCAGAAGAAGTTTTTTATAGCCAAGGCCCTCTCAGCCTCTTTCTGCTTTTTTCTCTTCTGCCTCTCTCTGAGCCTGTTTGGCTTCTCTCTCAGCATCTCTTTCTGCTTTCCTCTCCTCTGCCTCCATGTTTAATCTGGCCAACTGCAGTTGAAGCCTTCTCTCCACCCTCTTTAACTCTGCAGTCAGGCTGTGACTTGAGACACTGCTCCCTGGTTTAGCAGGGGGCACAGATACAGGAGTGTCATCCCCCACTGCTGTTGGCAAATCCTCTGGAGAGCCATCCTCTGGCTCTTCCACCTCAACAATCTCTTGTGAACGGGCCTCTGCCCAGGCCCTCAGAACCTTTTGGTATTCCTCCTTCCTGACAGTGTATGTCTGCAGCTTAGCTAGGTCAAACTCTCCTGCTCCTTCTTGAGACCCAGCCAGAAACATGTTGTTTAGGGTATAGATTAAAATGTCAAGCAGGGAAAATTTGCAGCAAAAAGTGAAAAAATCAAATTTACCTTTAACTGTGGTTAGGTGGTAAACACATAGCTATTGTATGTCACTGCACAAACACAAGTCCTATCCTCACTGCTGATCACCAATGTTAGAAATGGGGTCTCTAGTTGGCAGAGGTATTTACCTTTGTCCAAATAGGGACTACAGTCCTCGTCAGGGAAAGTCATACACAATCCAAATTATCCTGTGCCCACCCTCTAGTAGCTTGGCACTTAGCAGTCAGGCTTAACTTAGTAGGCAATGTGTGAAGTATTTGTACACCACAAAAATACACCACACAGGTTTAGAAAAATAGAAGATGTTTATCTGGTTAAATTAAGGTCGAAACGATAAAGATTCAATAAGGACAGGTTGAGATATCACTTTTGCAAGATTAAAAAGAGTCTTAAATCTTAGATATCAACAGTTGTCTCTTGGTTTCACAAAGTACCTGGTGTGTGTCAAAAATAACACACATGGAGACCGCACAGGAGAAGATGGGTGGAAAAATAGGGTGTGCATTGGAATTTCCGGTGCGGCACAGACATTGCGTTGTTTCTTTCCACGTTGCAAGGGCTTTGCATGGATTTCCAGTGTGCATTCTTGGTTCCTCACTGCAATACCAGGATCTTTTTGACGCCCACGGGCAATGCATGGAAATCCTGGGCATGTGGGATGAATACACAGGTGTTGCGTCGATCCGGTAGACGATGCATCACATTTTCTGTCATTCTGGTTCAGCAGTGCGTCGCTTCCGGCAGACAGTCCGTCGATTTTACGTGCACAAGGAGTTCCTTGAAGAGGTGAAGTCTTTTTGGCCCTGAGACTTCATAAAACAGGAAGCAAGCTCAATCCAAGCCCTTGGAGAGCACTTCTCAGCAAAGTCCGAGGGCAGCAGGGCAGCAGGGCATCTATCAGGCAGCAGTCATTTTCAGCAAAGCAGTCCAGATGAGTCATTTGGGCAGCCAGGCAGTTCCTGTTGACAAATTGCAGCCTCAAGTCCTGAAGTGTCTGAGTTGGTGGGGTCAGAAACCCAGTTTATATACCCACAAATATCTTTGAAGTGGGGGAGACTTCAAAGAGTGGTACTGAAGTGCACCAGGTCCCCTTTCAAGACAGGTCTGTCTGTCAGGGTCCCAGTAGGGTGTTTGGCAGTCCATTGTGTGAGGGTAGGACACTAACCTTTAGAATTTAAGTGTCAGGCCCTCCACCCTCCCAGCCCAGGAAGACCCATTCTGTATGCAGATGAGTGCAGGTGTTACTGACTATCAAGTGTTTGTCGTTGTCTTTGTGAAATCCACAAGGGAGCTGTCAACCAGGCCAGCCCAGATGTGGATTGGAGACAGGCTGTAAGGCACAGCTGTGTTTTAAGTGCAGAGAAATACTCATTTTCTAAAAGTGGCATGTCTAAAATAATAATATAAATTCCAACCTCACCAATAAGCAGGATTTTCTATTACCATTCTGGCCGTACTAAATATGACCTTGTTACCCCTTTCTGATCAAAATCTACCACTCAGTATATGAGGGTAGCCCTAGTGCTATCCAATGAAAGGAGCAGGCCTCACAGTAGTGGAAAATGAATTTAGGAGTTTTCCACTACCAGGACATATAAAACACACATGTACATGTCCTGCCTTTTACCTACATAGCACTCTCCCCTATTGGTTCCCTAGGGCCTACCTTAGGGGTGACTTATGTAAAGACAAAGGGGAGTTTAAGGCTTGGGAAGTAATTTTAAATGCCAAATTGAAGTGGCAATAAAACTGCACACCCAGGCCTTGCAACGGCAGGCCTGAGACATGGTTAAAGGGCTACTTATGTGGGTAGCACAACCAGTGCTACAAGCCCACTAGTAGCCTTCAATTTACAGGCCCTGGGCACATGTAGTGCACCTTACTAGGGACTTACAAGTAAATCAAATATGTCAATTGGGAATGAACCACTGTTACCATGTTTAAGGGAGAAAGCATATGACCTTTAGCACTGGTTAGAAGTGATAAAGTGTGCAGAGTCCTAAAACCACCAAAAACAGTGTCAGAAAAGTGGAGGGAGGCAGGCAAAAAGTTGGGGGATGACCACCCTAAGGCTGTCAGGTCTAATAGTCCTCTTCCTGAGTCAACTGAAGAATTGAAAGCTTAACTCTAGGACACTTCACTTGCCAGATAAATGTATGAATATCAGGTTTGATCGTTTTAGAAAAGGAGTTTGGGACCTTAATTATGATTTTGGTAAAGGTGAATTGAAAAAGTGGCAGAAGATTCTTCTCGATCAAGGAGACACACGTTCAATGATTGGCAACTGAAGAATGTCCCATAGCTGAAGCAACACACATGATTTATCTATTAGGGATTTATAATTCAGATTATAAAGATCGTCAGAGTCAGAGGTCACGCCAAATATCTAAAGGGACGCCTGACTTGAAAAGACATGAATGTAACTACGGGGTAATCTCAGCCAAACAATTGAAAAACCAAATTTAGGACTTAGCCTGATTGATTTTGTAACACCCCACAAACCGTGAATTCAGTGATTTTATCTAAGGCATACTAAATATTTACCTTATCCCCCACCAAATACAATACAAAATCATCTGCATGGAGATTATCTTAGAGGCACCTATTAAAGGGGGACGAATAGATTGATCCTGGCGTACAGCACAAGCCAAGGGCTCTTTGAATAGTGCAGATAAAACTGGGGACATTGGGCATCTTTGCAGAGTCCAGTACTTGACTGCTAGTTCCCCTGTCAAAAAGTTGTTCATGAATATGGAAGCTTTGGCCCCGTAATACAGTTTGCCTAACAAGCTTACAAACTTATCTGGAAATGCAAATCTGGCAGTATAGCAAAGAGGACTTCACATTCGACCAAACTGAATGCCTTGTCTGCGTCAAGCAGTATAGCTGCAGCTCTCACCTTCTGACTGGAAAAAAAGTTTATCACTTCAACAAAAAAAAAATTATTTGATGCCATTAGCCTCCCGGGTATAAATCCATTCTGATCCCCATGTTTGACTGATGATGCTACATAGGAGATTCTAATTGCCAATATCTTTGCCAAAAGTTTGTACTCATTATTTAGAAGACTTATGGGGCAATATGCTTTCAGATCATCCATTGATTTGTCTTTTCTAAGAAAGCTGATGACCACCGAGTCAGTGAACAAGCCTGGTACGGGACCACCATGGAGGATTTGATTAAAAAGGTATATCAGGAATGGAGCTAGTTGCTGTGCAAGAACCTTGTGGATTTCTGCCAGCAATCCATCATTCCTGCAGGCTTTGGCTTTAGCCGTGGATTTAATGGCCAGCTGCACTTCCTTCAGAGTTATATGTGCAATCATAATGTCCATGTGATCTGAAATCAGAGTAGGGATCAACATTTTTGCCAACCAGCCTTCGATCACCGAGCCAGGACTCTTGGATTCTTCATTGATTCTTGTGTGATGTTATAGAAATGTCTGTGCTGTCTCAAAACACTGTGTTTGAGGATCACTAATTGTTTTGATTACATTAGTATTGGCACGATGTTTCAGAGACCAGGTTAGATACTTCCCTATAAATTAATTCTTCTCGTACCTTCTCTAAAGATAGGAGGAGTGATTAACTATTTCTCTAGCCATCGTAAACTCCTGAAATTTTGATTTAGTTTGATCCAACCTTCCTGAAGTAGTTTTCTTCGAGGCCTGGGTTTACCTCTGCTGCTTTATCTAGGTTTTTATTCAGCTCAGTATATGACCTAGCCTTCTCCTGTCTCTGAGCAGCCGAAAAAGACATTTTGTGCCCTCTGAAAAAGGCTTTTAAGGCTCCCTGGACTGAAGAATCAGAAGCTCAGTCTATATTAATCCTCAAAAACACCTACAGATTTCCTTTCATCTGTGTAACCCAGCTGTATTTCGTAAGAAGTACTTTATTAAAACACCATCTTGCTTCTGGTACATGTGCAGCTTCCAACAGTACTGTGAGGCTGACCATTGAGTGGTCTGAAAGTGCATTGTTCTAAATTGCGGGATCCCCCCATCAAACAGAGTGCGGGATTAAAAAGAAATTAACTGCGACGCAGTGCCATAATGTTTCGAGTAACATGTACATTGAGACAGCAAGCCATTTTGCATGCCCCCTGGGTCGATAAGGCAAAATCGTGCATAAGACCTTGCAGTGCACAAATGGATTTAGGTTTGTTTGATGCTTGTTCACAGAGGAAGTATCAAGCCACAGATCCTGAATTAAATTGAAGTTACCACCTATTATTGTGTGCCCCCATCCCACTTTAATAACAAGTGAAGCTCCTGCAGCGGGGAAGACACATCCTCTATGGGGCCATATTAACTTGTCAGTTTTAATACTTCACTGTCCATACATGCTTTAACCATAATCCATATGGCTCCTGGATCCTGAGCTACTTTAAGAATTTCTACAGGCACTGTGCGTACAATTAAAATTGCAACACTGTGGTGTTCTGCTTGTGCAGCTGCAAGAAAGATAAGCTGTATATCTGAAGGTATTCTTGGGGAGCAGTCACCTACCTTTGGGTGCGTCTCTTGTCAAAATATTATATCAGCTTTTAAGGCCCTAAACCAAACCAGCAAGCCTTGTGATTTTGACCCGATGTTAAAGCCATTCACATTGCATAACACAATTCTCAACTTATAGCAAGACATTCAAATTATGTATTGCCTACAAGTTTTATGCCAGTTTTCCAATTACCCAAACCCACTTACCACCCTCCATGGTGACCTACACCACACTCATCCCCTTAAACTCTGGTGCCCAACCCGTTCCAAGCTCCTTCCACACTTCCCATCCCCCCCTTCTAAACCCCCATGTTCCAGCCTTCCACCGTTCCTCCTTTGCTTGGTTTATTGAAATGGCACAAAAATACCTCTGATGCAGACAGAGGCACCTGTGAAAAATAAAAGCAAGTTAGGGCAGAAAAACATTGCCCAGAGAGATGTGCATAAACCATAAACCACTTCACTCTACACCAGTCCAATCTACACCACTGCACTCTATGCTACTTCCCATAATGCCACTCCACTCTATACTGTTCCCCTGTATACTACTCCACTCTACCATAGGTCGCTCTAAATCTATGCACTCCACTCCACTCCACTGAAAGCTATTCCACTGTATGCTGCTCCACTCTTCACCACTCCAGTCTTTGCTACTTCACTGTACACCACTACACTGTACACCAATCCACTGTACACTATGCCACTGCACACAACTCCTCTATACCCCACACATATCTAAGTTATTCCACTCTGCGACTCTCCACTGTAAACTACTTTTCTGTATGATATTTAACTGGATACTACTCCAATATACACAACTCCACACTACACCACTACTTTATCCAATCCACTCTACCCCACTCCACTCTACACTTTTGCACTGTACGCCACTTCCCTCTGTGCCATTCCAGTGTATGTCATTCTTTCACGGTTTCAGACGGGTCTGATCAGGACTCTGGTGGGACACCCCTTGAGTTCAACGAATATCCTAGGAAGGTAGTGTACTGGGGCAGAAGAACAGCTAAAGGCATACACGGAAAGGACAGCTATGGACAGGCACAGAAAACAGGAAAGTAAAAGCAGAGCAACCCTTGTGTGAACAAACAGGAAACGGATTACTAATGGACAAACACGCTGGGGTTGTACACAGAGTAGGGCGCAGAACCTCCCACAGTGACAGGGAATGTCAATGCCTCTGTGCAGCTTGCTCTTACAAATAGTCACCCTGCCAGCCCCATAGAAAGGAGGCAGTAGAAGTGATTCTGTCTCTGGACTCTAGAGCACAAACAAGGATAGTACTTACATACACACAACAAGCTCTTGTGGGTCCAGCTGGAAACGCAGTGGCGATTCCCAGAACAACAGCAATAGCACACTGTCACTGTTAGGCACGAAAGACAGCTTATAACACTAGACAAGGAGGGGGCTGGAACTGCCTCCTGGAGACCAGAAGCCAACCCCAGTACAAAGGAGGACACTAATACACTGGTGAAAACTGATAGAACACTTACCAGACACAAAAACCGAAAGGAAACAGAAACAGAAGGGACAAACTAAGAGACAGAGGCAGGAACTGGGAACAGGCTCAGGCTGAAGCAAAGGCAGGACTAGGACTGGAAAACAGGGTGCAAACTTCTGGATGGAACAAACAGAGAGAGGACAGGGAAACAGAGAGCAGGCTCTGGCTGGAACAAGCAAGGACAGGGCTGGAATACAGGGAGTAGGAATAAGCAGTAAACAGGACTGGAAAACAGAGAGCAGGTTCAGGCTGAAACAAGGCAGGAGCAGAACAAAGAAACAGGGAGCAGGCTCTGGAAGAAACAAACAGGTACAAGGCTAAGAGATAGGGAGCAGACTCTGGATGGAACAATCAGGAGCAGGGCAGAGAAACAGGAAACAGGTTCAAGCTGGAAAAGAACAGAACAAAACTGGAACACCATCCGATAGGGGGTCTGTAACACAAAGGAACCGAACTCCAATGCACAAGGATCTTGAGGAAATGGCTGCTTACAAGCTGTTCCAAGCTGGGCTGCACAGGAGAGGTCTCAGGTGTGTGTAGTTTCAGACACTTGCAAATCCTCGAGGAGAGAATCCGGTGAAAAGGAGCAACTGGACTTCTCCCATAGAAAACAATGGGAAACAGAATCCAGGCTTTCCTGACTACCAGGCTGTGCATTATGGGATTTGCAGCCCCAGGAAGCAAATGTAGTACTACAAAAGTATACCATTGTGAAAAGAAAAACAAACAGGAGTCAGCAAGGGACTCTAGATAACTGTTCAAGGTGATTCCCAGGCTTCCGAAAGTCCCCTTACAGCACCCCCTGGAAATGGGATGACAGAGTCATAACAGTATACCCCCTCCCACCAGTCTGCTCAAGAAGAGAAGGTGATCCTTCGACTGAAAAAAGTTGAAGAGGAAAAGCCACAGCAAGAAAATCCAACACCAACCTTGGTGGATGAGTTTACAGTCCTGCCATAGGTGAGTCTTCCAATGAGCAAAGCATGTATTAGTACTCATTTGGGCTCTGATGTCTTTCCTCTTTATTGTTCGATTAATATGGGAGGAGTGTATGGAGTTGGTTTCTGGGGAAGTGGATTCAGGAGCAAGGAGATCTGGAATGGCATTATGGGCGGTATTCTTTAGGACATTCGTTTTCTGTTCAGTACTTTCTTCTTTGGATGAGATAATTGGCGTATTAGTAACTGTCAGGTCTGTAACACCTTCCAACAAGCAGGATATGTCTGTTTCTACAGCAGTATTTGCATTGGTTGTGGTCTGAGGTTTGCAAAGCATAGGGACTTGGGAGACATGGGTAACTGGTGTTCTCAAGGTAAACATGAGTCAGAATTTTCTTTAGTTTTGGATGGATTCGGAGTATCAAATTCAGGATCAACAAGAGTTTTTAAGTCTTTAGAAACTGGATTAAAATCTGAAAATGTAAAAGTTCCACTAGCTAATTCTTTAGAGTGATCTTCAGACAAGACTGAGATTTTTTCATTGCAAGTGCTCTGTGGTGTATTCGTGGTCTCAGAAATGGTTTCTTTGCAAAGCGTTTCTACTACAGCTAGTTGATCTTCAACTCTGTTACCACTAAAAGGTTTTTCTTTAGAAAGAAATAGAACTGGAGTCTTTTCAGAAATTGCCTTTACATTGTTATCTACATTTGCAGCTCTAGCTTTTGAATTAATGATGGTTTCTTGCAATAAAACTCTAAGGACAGTACTTATCATCAGATCTTCAAATACAAGATTCAAGTTAATGTCTTTAATTTTGGTGGGAGACATAACTTTCTTCAATACTTCTGTTTCAGAGTGCTGGTTTTCAGGATTCTTTAATTTCAGAGACACAGCAGGTAGCATAGGTGTGACTGGTTTTACATCAAGATCAGATATCGGTAGTTCGAAGATCTGTTCGTCACTAACCGTTGAGCTGATTAAGGATACACAGTGGCAGGGAACAGCAAGTCAGGATCAGTGGTTGAGGCTGCAACTGTGTCCAGTTCTAAGAGAAGGATCTAATTTCTTATGACAGGCTGTTCAGTTTCAGGTTGCTGGCTTTCTTCCTTGTCTGAAATCTCCACGGTTTGCTTTGACACAGAAGAGATTTTATGACTTTCTGAGAAGTCCATTACATTCTTAGTAACTGCAGTTATTTCTTCAAGGTCATAAAAATCCATTAATTCACTTGGAACAGGAACTGTCTCTTCATTATCTGAAAATTCGATGATATCGTTTGAAAGGGCAGGAGTACCCCCACAAGCTGAAAATTCTTATGTGGGCGTCATTTGAACAGCACTATCTGCAGGTTTGTTCACCGCAGGGCAGGAACCACTGTCATCACTAGATTCAGATTCTTCAACACTGTTGAACAACTTGCCCTTAATCTCCAGTAAAGTAATATCTTGGTTTCTTATGGTGCAGCTATTGGAGTCTGCATCAGAACTCTCTTCTTCCTTTGGCTATATTTGTTCCGATAGAGGGGCTGAGACACTTTCTTCTGAATACTCGGATTCAGCCTTTGAATCAAGAGGTGTCAAATCTCTCAGAGATGTCAGAGATTCTGTCAACTGTACAGGAATTTTCACTGGAGAACTACAAGCTGAGAGAGAGTCTGAAGAAGAGGCTGATATATTTATAACTTGAGCTGTCTTTTGACTGTCATTAATAGAAGGGACAATCTGCTCTATCTTAGTCTTTGGAGAGGCACACGAAGTAGCATACTGTTTATTAAGCCAAAGCTGGTGATCATTTTCTTTTTTCAGGTTTTCAAATTGCCTTGCAGTAGTTTCCATCAGCTGCTCTGTTACTTCTTCTACCTTACAGATAAACAGAATGTCTGGTTCTGGCAACAGTGAAATATGCATTGATGAAAGGAGCCCACGTGAAATATTTCTTGTGTATGTTACAACATATTCATCATAGATGTACAATATCTGCCTTTTTAATCTGCCAAAACTGCTCCTTTATTGTGTGTATGTCCATATTGTTATCAAACCCACTCATAATAGAAAAGGGTTTAGCAGAGCTTTTAGGGATTGAGACTGGTGTATTATCTTCCAGTTTGGGAAGAGCACAACCGTTTGAGTGGAACTAAGGAAACCCACAGTCTTTACTGATCCCTTTGATACAGAGTCTATCCTGCTGACTTGAAATCTCTGAGGGACTGGTAGGTCTTTACAAGAGTCAGCACAGCACTTGGGAGTTGAGATGGATGTACTGTCATCCAATTTAGGAAGAGCACAAGCCAATTGAGTTGAACTAAGGAATCCCACAGTCTTTTCTGATCCCTTAGATACAGGGTCTAGCCTGCTGACCTGAAGGTTCTGAGTGATTAGTAGGTCCTTATAAGAGTCAGCACTGCACTTTGAATTCTGAGAAACTGACCTAGATGGGCTGAAGCATGCATCAGAAAACAAGGGAATCCCTAGTGTGGCTTCTTGGACAGTGTTAGGGTTCTTTGTTATAGCAAAGTCCTGGCAGTGAACTTGGGATGCACTAGTATGAGGCAATGAATTAACCGTCTTTTCTTGAGTGTGAGTTTCTTGTGCAGAGGTAGCAAAAGCACTTCCACGGTTACAAACATTCTTAGTGGCTTCAGTTAATAGATACTGCAAAAACTCATTACGTCCTTGTAATTCTTCTACAGACAGGGACTCGGGGTCATAGCCACAAATAACATAATAGTCTATCTTTGAAAGATTAGCAAGCCACTCAGTGTAGTACTGAACTTGCAAGTTATGGTTTTCTTTAACAAGTCTATCCTTTAAACTAAGGTCTTTTTTAGAGGTCTCCAGAGAATTTATAGGTTTAGAAAGGGGTGTCTTAACATGATAGGAAAACATCTTAAGTCTGTGTGTGCCTTTGCTGCCTGGAGAGCTTGAAATTTTTGGGTCGTGCATTCTGTGATGGTTTCAGGTGGGTCTGATCAGGACTCTGGTGGGACACCCCTTGAGGTCACCGAATATCCTAAAGATGTAGTGTACTGGGGCAAAAGAGCAGCTAAAGGCATACACGGAAAGGACAGCTATGGACAGGCACAGAAAACAGGAAGGTAAAAGCAGAGCAACCCTTGTGTGAACAAACAGGAAATGGATTACTAATGGACAAACACGCTGGGGTTGTTTACAGAGTAGGGCTCAGAACCTCCCACAGTGACAGGGAATGTCAATGCCTCTGTGCAGTTTGCTCTTACAGATAGTCACCCTGCCAGCCCCATAGAAAGGAGGCAGCAGAAGTGATTCTGTCTCTGGACCCTAGAGCATGAACAAGGATAGTACTTACATACACATGACAAGCTCTTGTGGGTCTAGCTGGAAACACAGTGGCGATTCCTGGAACAACAGCAATAGCACACTGTCACTGTTAGGCACGAAAGATAGCTTATTAGACAAGGAGGGGGCTGGAATTGCCTCCTGGAGACCAGGAGCCAACCCCAGTTCAAAGGAGGACACTTATACACTGGTGAAGACTGATAGAACACTTACCAGACACAAATACCAAGAGGGAACAGAAACAGAAGGGACAAACTAAGAGACAGAGACAGGAACTGGAAACAGGCTCAGGCTGAAGCAAAGGCAGGACTAGGACTGGAAAACAAGGCGCAAACTTCTGGCTGGAACAAACTGAGATAGGACTGGGAAACAGAGAGCAGGCTCTGGTTGGAACAAGCAAAGACAGGGCTGGAATACAGGGAGTAGGAATAAGCAGTAAAAAAGACTGGGAAACAGCAGGTTAAGGCTGAAACGAGGCAGGAGCAGAACAGAGAAACAGGGATCAGGCTCTGGAAGAAACAAACAGGTACAAGGCTAAGAGATAGGGAGCAGACTCTGTCTGGAACAGTCATGAGCAGGGCAGAGAAACAGGAAACAGGATCAAGCTGGACCAATCAGGAGCAGGGCAGAGAAACAGGAAACAGGATCAAGCAGGAACAGAACAGGAACAAAATTGGAACACCATCCGATAAGGGGTCTGTAACACAAAGGAACCAAACTCCAATGTACAACAAGGATCTTGAGGAAATGGCTGCTTACAAGCAGTTTTAAGCTGGGCTGCACAGGAGAGGTCTCAGGTGTGTGTAGTTTCAGACACTTGCAAATCCTGTAGGAGAGGATCTGGTGAAAAGGAGCAACTGGACTTCTCCCACAGAAAACAATGGGAAACAAAATCAAGGCTTTCCTGACTACCAGGCTGTGCATTATGGGTTTTGCAGTCCCAGGAAGCAAATGTAGTACTACAAAAGTAACCATGGTGAAAAGAGAAACAAACAGGAGTCAGCAAGGGACTCTAGATAACTGTTCACGGTGATTCCCGGGCTTCACAGTCCCCTTACAGCGCCCCCTAGAAATGGGACGACAGAGTCGTAACACATTTGACTGCAGGCTTATCCACTTTACGGTACTCCGGTCTATGCTATTCCACTTTAAACTACTACATTGTACCTTAATTCATTGTATGCTGCTCCACTCTATGAGTCTCCACTCTAAACTACTCTTCTCTATACTAGTACACCCTACCACACTCCACTCTGTGCCACTCCAATCTCCTCTCTTCACCACTCCAATGTACACTATTCTACTGTATTCCACTGTACTCTACACCACTCCACTCTACAACATTCTAATGTGTGCTATTCCTCTGTTTGTCACTCAATTCTACATCACTCTACTATAGCCTGCTCCACTCTAAGACACTCCACTGTATGCTATTACATGGCAAGCTATTATAGTTTACCCTACTAACCTCAACCTTGCTCCACTCTAAAACACCCCACTCAATGGTTTTCCACTCTACACCACTCTACTCTATGCACTTCACTGTATGCCACTCCACTATACGCCACTTTAGTCTATGCTATTTCACTGTATGCCACAATATTGTACCGCACTTCACTCTATGCCACTCCACTGCTCACCACTTCACACTACGCTATTCTACTGCACCAACTCAACTTACTCTACCCCACTATAGTGTACGCCATTCCACTATATGCCACTCTACTTTGCACCCTTCCACTCTGCGCTACTCCACTCTATGCTGTTCCACTTACATCACTACACTGTACCTCCCTTCACTGTACAACAGTCCACTATAAACCACTCCATGCAATTCAACTGTATGCACTCCCTCCACCCCACCCCACTATGCCACTCCACTCCACCGCATTCCATTCTATACCTATGCACTCTACAGCACTCCACTGCATATTATTCCACTGCATGCTGCTACTCAAGTCTCCAGCATTCCACTATCTGCCACTACAGTAGACACAAATCCACTGTATGCTATTCCACTGAATGCCACTCCAGTATACACTTCTCCACTCTAGGCTATTTAATGATATGCCACTCCACTCTAGCCCACTCTACTGCTTGAAATTCCACTGCACACAGCTCCATTATATGCCACTCCACTCTTTTCCACTCCACTCTCTGCTATTCCACTGTATAGCACTCTACTCTATATCACTCCTGTGTACACCACATTGATGTGTGCCATTCCATTACACACTATTCAACTCTATGCCACTCCACTGTGTGCTTTGCCACTGTACACCACTACTTTGTACCTCACTCCACTGTATGCTGCTCCACTGTATACCACTCCACTCTACACTACTGCACTGTATGCTATCACATTCTACCACACTCCACTCTATGCCACTCCACTCTTTGCCACTCCACTGTACACTACTTTACTGTACATCACTTCACTCTATGCCACTCCACAACACTACACTGTCCACTATTTCATTCTGACACTCAAATATATACCACTCCACTATACACCACTCCACTCTACGCCACTCATTTATATGCTGTTACACTGTAACTACACTCTACCGCACTCAACTATATGCTATTTGACTCAAAGCCACTCCACTCTATCCCACTCCACTATACCCCACTCCACTGTATACTATTCCACTGTACCCTACTCCACTGTAACCCACTCTACTCTTCAACTCTCCAATGTGTGCCACTCTACTCTACACCACTCCACTCTATGCTATTTCAGTGTACACTACTCTAATGTATGGTAATCCTCTGTATACCACCTCAATCTATGCCACTTCCCTCTATGCTACTCCACTGTATGCTATTTCACTGTATGGTACTCAAATGTACCCTACTTCACTCTATGCCGCTCCACTGCATGCCACTTCACTCTATCTAACTCCCCTCTAAAACTTTCTACCATTTGCTAATCCACTGTATACACCCCACTCCACCATATGCCATTCCACTCTACAGCACTCCACTGTATGCCACAACACTGTATGCCACTCCAGGCAATGCCACAACACTCTATACCACTCTACTCTATGCTATTCCACTGTATGTAACTCCACCTACCCCACTGAACTCAACTCTATTCCACTCTATCCTACTCCACTCGATGGCACCCCACTGTACACCTCTCCATTGCATGCTGTTGCACTGTACACCAATACACTCTATGCCAATCCACTGTGCGCTACTCCACTCTACCTCATCCCAATATATCCAATTTCAGTCTATGCCATTCCACAATACTCCACCTAACAACACTATATTCCACTCAACAACAATCTTTGCCCCTCCACTCTACCACACCATACTCCACTCTATAGCACTACACTACACAACAAAATACTCCTGTCAATGCTAGTGTATAACAGTTACTTTCCTCTATACCACTTTATGGCTCTCTATTCCACTCTACGATACTCTATGCAAATCCATTCTATGATTCTCTGTGCAACTCCCTTTATGCCATTTCACACATATGTGGCTCTGAGATGTCAGTCCACTCCCATCTGTGTAGCACACCGGTATATACTACTGTGTGACTCTAGTTTAATCACAGATACTGAATACATCATGTACTGCTCATGTTATTGACTGAATTTGGGGCTGCCATTACAGTTCCACTACAGATATGGCCTTCATGGGACAGAATCATTGATTTAATAGCTGTATTGTCAAATACGGGTGATCTGCTGACTATAGGGTATGTGAAGTTAGGCTAACTGGCATACCGATGCACATACAATTGATGAGGTATGGTTGCAGACATTGTGAATTTGGGGCTGCCATTACAGTTCCACTACAGATATGGCCTTCATGGGACAGAATCATTGATTTAATAGCTGTATTGTCAAATACGGGTGATCTGCTGACTATAGGGTATGTGAAGTTAGGCTAACTGGCATACCGATGCACATACAATTGATGAGGTATGGTTGCAGACATTGTGCATTCCTAGGTGCAATACTTGTGGGGATGTTACAGTTAAATCAATGGAATGGTGATAGAGGTGGTAGGTGCCTTGACAGGTCTCGTATATGTCGACATGTTATGTATATGGTATGTATGACAATGGTGTAGCAAATGATACGCTACATTGCAGAATTAATGCCCACATCATGTCCTAATGGTAATTTCGGGGCACATCTGAGGGGCTGGGAATTTTCTGCTTGCCTTGGGCAAGCTGAAGTGGCTGATTAGGAGATGTTGGCCTATTGGATGTTATATGGTATGTAGATGTGATTCTGATATTGCATTCTGTCTCCCGTGGCTGGCTCATGTAATAGTGGGATGTGTAAGTGGTATACATGCAGTAGTGCCTAATGCATCATGATATTTACTGCCTGAGATGTGTGTTGTCTGGCCTTTGTGACAGGTATTGTCATGTCTGAAATGGTGTTTGAGGGTGGAGTTATCATGGTGCGCAGTCTGACAGTTGTGACTGTATGTGTGGTTGCATTGTAAGTGAATCATGATGTAATATGTGTGTTCCTGAAGTGCATCCGATTTGGCACTGCACTCAGTGATTGAACATGGATGTGTCATATGTGATATAAGGGACTTTGTAGATGCACTTAGCACTATGATCAGTTGTGTTATGATAGTGTTTGGTGTCTGCTAATCTGGCTCTATGATTGGGTCGGACCATACAAATGTCTATACCAAAGACTCTTATTATACACATCAGATGTCAAATGTTTGGGTGTCTGATTTGTAATGGCCAAATCAGTGTTGATTTCCATCTTGGCATCACTGTACAGAGTGTTTGGTGTGGCGTGTAATGTGACAGGCAGGTGCTGTGCGGTCTGTGAGTGGAGTTGTCTTAAATGTAATGGATATGTTACAGAGGGGATGGTTGGATCATGTGTTGTCACTATAGTGACCAGCCGTGTTTTGTTCAGTTAGCTGGACATCCAATGGGTGATAAGGGCATGGAGAGGTATGACGTGTATTCAGCCACACAATTAATACTGCATTCAGGCCATGCTGTGCCAGCAGATATGGCTTTGATAGACATCATGTGGATAACTCCAGTTGTGCTGTCTAACTTAGATATTGATGTAGGTGTAAGGGTTGCAATACAGGGGTGGATAGTAGGTACAAGTTGTTACATTTTGTAGGTAATGTATATTGGCACCTGCAATGGCCTAGCCAGGATAACTATTGTCATATATGTGCTTGTTAATCAGTTTGTCTGAGAGTTATGTTAACCCATTTTCCCCCATCTCTCTATGTCTCTCCCTCCCTCTCTCTCTATTTCTGTGCATCAGCATCGTCAGGTGAAGGAGGAGGCGCACAGGTGAGTAGGGAAGCAGCAGCCCATGGGACTCAGATATCTGGAACTAGCGAGGAACCTAGTGGGATGGATGGTGCGGGGACTGCCATGGGGAAGTCCGGATCTACCACCTCTTCTTCTGAATCCTCCTTCGGTGAACATTCCCTGGTGGTGGCAGACCCATCTGGGACCACCCAAGCACCATCCTTGTCCACCACCCCCTTACTAGCACCGCCTTCCCTGTAGCTCCCCACCCAGTTGCCTATGCTCGCTCACCCAGGAGGGTGGGCATCTCCTTCGTTGCAGGCACATTTGCCCCTGCCCCAGTCAGCCCTGCTGCCCTCAGTGAAGAGGCTTTTGACCTCCTTAGGTCCATCTTAGTGGGTCAGTGCACCATTGTGAATACCATCTAGGGACTGGCAGCTCAAGTCCATCAAAGCAGTGAATTCCTGGAGAGCATTCACAGTACCCTGGCTGGCCTCCAGAGATCCTTTTAGGCTCTGGCCTCCTCACTGATGGCATCCACTATCCCTTTATCTACCGTCCGCCCTCTACCTACCATTTCCCAATCCCAAACCCAACCAAAGCACACATACACACAAGCTTGCATCCACCTCAACAGGCAAACGTACCACTGACAAGCATAAGCACCTCAAGACCCACCACCGGCATGCACACATACACCCACCTGCAGACACAACAACATCCACTACCTACACAGACTCCCCTACGACCCCCTCCTTCATACCCACCACACCATCATTCACAGATCCAGTCACAACACCTGTCTTACGCACAGTTACCACAATATCAGACCTGCAGTCATCCACCCCAGTGAGCACATCCGCACCCCCCACAACCACCGACACTCCACATGCAGTATATCTACCATACCAGCAGACACCACCCAAACTGATGGTTACCCATCCAGCATGACATCTCCCCGCACCTCTTCCACCTCCTCTCAAGATACCTAAACGCCCGCACTCACCCACTAAACAGACACCCAGCACCCACAAGCATTCCATGCGACCACTTGAATCCAAGACACCCAAACCGACACATCTTAGAACTACTCCCTCTCCCTCTACTCCCAAACCCCTTTGCCATGACCACCCCAGTGTGTCAAAAAAGCATTTCCTTTCAGAGTTTTCATTTTTCCCTACTCCTCTCCCACCCCGTGATATCCCCAAGTGTTCTTCCTCCCTCCCCAAGTCCAGCCCATCCAACTCCAAGTTGGATGGCTGCCCCTCCTGCTAGTTCCCGTGCCCCTCCCCTGCCAAGAAGTCTATCCCTCCCAAGGCCAGGCTCAAGAACTTCCCTGCCAAATACAAACCGCAACCCAAGGACCCCCTCCCATGCCCAAGGACCCCCCCATCCCTACCCAAGCCAAAACCACCCCCTCCACCCCACCTAATCCCTGAGGTTCCGGCCTGCCCACTTGATCCCCCTACCATATGGAGGGCATTTTGCAGTCAGGAGTCATGTTGGGGCACTCTAAGGTGCCACTTGTGCCTTTGCTATTTTGAACTGGCCATAGGCCTTTTATTTGTACATAGTTTATTTTTATCTGCTCTTTTAATCAATACATCGGGAACAATGTGTTGTTGGATTAGGAGTTTACATACCTGTCCTGCCTTTCTTTCTACATGGTAGTTTGGTGTTTGTGGGCATTGGTTTGTGCGTGTGTGACATGTGTGTTGGTTGTGTCTGCTGTTGTGCCTAGGCTGCAATAGTGGGTGTGGCCCTGCCATTTGTCCCACTGGCATTGCAGTGTAATGTGTGTAAGATATGATTGTATGTACATGTATGTAGCAAAATTGTGTATTGCTTGTGAAGAGCTGTGTAATGGTAGTGTGTGCCGTTGTGTCGTTGTAGTGTGTGTGTGTGTGTGTGATGATGGCTATCTCATATGTTATGTGTGGTGTTAGCGTGTTGTGACGTATGCTTCATTGTATGGCAGTGTGACTGTGTTTATTGGTTGTCTGGTGTCGTTATGTATTGTTGTTGGTATGTGCGGTCATGTGGAGGCGTGCTATGACATTGCTTGGCGAAGCGTCTGTGTAGTTGCAGTTGTGTTGTCGTTGTGTGTATCAGTATTGTTTTAGATGGTTGAGTTAGACAGTGCCGGTGCTGTGTCTTCAGGTTGGTGTGGCAGGTGTATGTTGCCTGTGGTGTGAGTAGCACAGACGTGCTTGTGTGTAGTATGAATGTGCATGTGTGTACGTTGGAGGGTGTGTGTGTGCGTACATGTGTGTGGTTACGTGTGTGTCGCCGTCGCCACCCGTCCCAGATGTGTACGTTGTGTGTGCATGTGTAGTGTGGGTTTTCCCTCCAGTGTCAGATAGGTGTGTGTACTCTTTGTCATCGTCGTTGGTCGTTGTGTGAGCAGCAGCAGTGGGAGGACTTTCAGCTCACGTTGCATGGCAGCTCCAGTCAAGTATGTGTTCCAGAAGGTAAGTGGCTCCTTTTATAGAATTGGTTTCCACCAGGGTTTTTCTGGTAGTACGACCGCAGCGGAAACCTTGGTGATGCGCAGCCTAATGATATGTCCAGCAGGAACATGGTCTCCTCTGGCCTGAAGGTGCCTACTGGCGTCCATGGCGGCATGCCCACACTCGCAGTACTGGTGGATGTTTGACCGTGTTCCATTGGGATGAAAACCATGGTCTTAATTTGGCGTCTTCACCGCTGGCCCATTGGCAGTGCGTCCTCCCCGCCAACATGGCATCCTGAGACCGCCAAACTCGTAATGACCCCAAAATCTAAAAGTTGTGTTCAACTTCATATTAAAAATAGTTAAAATAGCAGGTAGAGTAAAAGGTTTAACTATATTGTTATGGTTAATGATAGACTTGGCATCCTTGCCGTGGTCTCCCATAACTTTTTGCCTCTGTTTCCCAGGTTGTTGATGTGTGCTGGACTCTGGTTTGGTGTTTTTGTTACTCTGGGCACTTTACCTCTGCTATCCAGTGCTAAAGTGCAAGTGCTCCTATTGAAAATGTATTTGTAATTGGTTTTCCATGTTTGATGTATTTCATTTACTGGTAAGTCCCTAGTACAGTGCACTAGAGGTGCCCAGGGCCTGTATGTACAATGCTACTTGTGGGCCTGCCACACTGGTTGTGCTACCCACATTCGTAGCTCTGTAAACATGGCTCAGGCCTGCCACTGCAGTGTCTGTGAGTGCAGTTGTAACTGTCAATTCGACTTTGCAGATGTACCCACTTGCCATGCCTAAACCTTCCCTTTTTTTTACATATAAGACACCCCTAAGGTAGGCCCTAGGTACCCCCATGGACAGGATGCAGTGTATGTTTAAGGTAGGACATATGCTAATGTGTTTTATATGTCCTGACAGTGTAATACTGCCAAATTCGGTTTTCATTGTAGAAAGGCCTATCTCTCTCATAGGTTAACATGGGGGCTGCTTTTAAATATGATTAAAGTGTAGATTCCCTTAGGGAGCAAATAGACATTTGGAGTTTGGGGTCTCTGAACACACAATTTAAAAATACATATTTTAGTAAAGTTGGTTTTGAGATTGTGTGTTTGAAAATGCCACTTTTAGAAAGTAAACATTTTCTTGCTTAAACCATTCTGTGACTCTGCCTGTTTGTAGATTCCCTGTCTGGGTTAGTTTGACAGTTGGGATGTTTGCACCTCTCTCTAGACAGTGTCACAAAGGGAGCTGGGGTGTAGCCTGCATATCCTGATAAGCCATCAGTGGTAGGAGGGAGGGGAGGAGGGGTCAGCCACACCTGAAAGGACTGTGCCTTCCCTCACACAATGCAATCTCCAACCCCTTGGTGTATGTCTGGGGCCTGGCCTGGGCAAGGCAGGATCTCACAAACATGAGAGACTTTCCTTTGAAGTAGGCCTACTTCAAAGGCATAAAGGGGTATAAGAAGAGCCCCCCAATTCCCCTGAAAATTAGATCACTTCTGAAATCAACTGGAACCTCTGCCAAGCAGAAGAGCTGAGGAAAAGTGCTGCCCTGCCTGTGACGGCTTTGTGGAGCTAGCCTGCAGTTGCTGCTTCTGCCTGTGAAAGGGAAAAAAGACTGGACTTTGTTGTGCATTCCTGCTTGTGAAGAATCTCCAAGGGCTTGAACTGAGCTTGCCTCCTGTCAAAGACTTCCCCTGCCAGCACCTGGACTCTCTGCTGAGACTCCTGCCCTGCCAAGCGGTGCCCTATCCAGTTCCTGGGCCCTTGAAAGGTGAAGCTGGCAGACAAAGACTGAAAATCCACGCACAGACCGTCGTGCGGGGCAATTTTCAATGCACCTTCTGTGACGTGGCTGATAAACATCACGCCGCCGACTTCACGGCTGAAATCAACGCTCCACCTGCATCACGGCTGGAAGATCAATGCAACACGCCAGGAGAAGCAACACGCAATATCCTCTACAGGAGGCTGATAACAACTCAAA
The DNA here is from genome assembly GCF_031143425.1 of Pleurodeles waltl. NCBI lineage: Eukaryota > Metazoa > Chordata > Amphibia > Caudata > Salamandridae > Pleurodeles > Pleurodeles waltl. Next base: position 50,443,957 of record NC_090439.1, read on the forward strand.
CCCCACGCAGAGGGGTTTTGTGATATCTTGCGATCAGATTTTCAATGCAACCTCACTGGGTGCAGAAAAACAACGCAAAGCCTGCCCGGATCCAAGGTGCCTGTCTGGATCAACGCAGCGCTCTCTTGCGGGAAAGGAGAAATGATGCACGCTGAACCGACCAGAGGAGGAACGACGAGCGATCTTGCTTGCGAGTGAGACATCGATGCATTGCTGGCCTTTTCCAATGCACACTCGCCCATGGGTGTTTATTTTGACGCTACCCAGGTACTTTTGTATGCTAACAAAGTTCTCACTGTTTTCTAAAGGATTTAAAACTCTTATTCTTTGAAAATTCATAACTTGACTTGTGTATGTTGGATTTAGGTCATTTTGGTCTTGTTTTGTTTAGATAAATATTCCCGATTTCTCTAAATATGTGTTGTGTCATTTTGTAGTGTTTTCACTGAATTACGGTGTGTGTTGGTACAAATACTTTACACATTGCTTCTGAAGTTAAACCTACCTGCTTGTGCCATGCTACCAAGGGGGTGAGCGGTGGTTAACTGGGGGTGATTCTCCTTTACCCTGACTAGAGTGAGGGTCCTTGCTTGGACAGTGGGTGACCTGAATGTCAACCAAAGACCCCATTTCTAACAGTTAATGCTTGAGAGGTTTGAAATGGTCTTCTGCCTTCTAGAAGTATCAATGTCAGCTAGGAATGTGGTGTTGTGAAGATTCCAGCTGTGCCAGTTGGGGTTTGGTGCTGAAACTGAAAGCTGCATGTCATGTTAAACTTCATGTGAGCACATTTCTCCTCTCACTCCTGATATAAATCTGGTGAGCTAAGGAGGATTGAGGAAAGATGTTTAAGTTTATACGAGCATTATTATAGTTTCTTTATTTATTCGGTTATGTGAAATACAACTATAAATCACATAAAAACATCAATATTACAAACATAAAAACTTAAGAAAAGTCAGAAAAATCCCCAAATCATTTACAGTCTTATCCCGAAAGCTAAAAATAATAGATTACTTAAAAAAAATGTATACTGTTCCGTCAACATATGGCCCCTTTTAAAAAAGAACCAACCCCCTCACCAACACATCCAGGACCATACATAGAAACAGGTAAGCAGGGCGATATTGCACAAAAACCTTTTTTTTCAGTAGGGGAAGTAAAGATCTTTGTCTAAAAGGAGCATACAAATCACGAAAAAAGGGTAAAATGAATAAAAGACTGTGAAGGCACCCCATCACACGGGCAAATTTGTATAGATTTAGGATCATACTGGCGGAGTGGGAAGCACAGGTTACATCTGATTACGCATAATTGAAAACGAGTAATAAGTGTCCTTTTCCAAATATTTTGGACCACCTAAAGGTACACCTCAGGACCCACCTGCGACTTTAGTATTAAAAAATCCCTAAAAGTTGAATTCATTATTTCCTTTGCCTCCCAATTAGTTCTCAAAATGTAAAAAAAGTTCTCCTTCACCCACCGCTTGTCAGTGCGTGTTCATCATTGTGGGGCATTCAACAATTCTGGATGGCCAAGAAGTGTGGTGGCCTCTTTGATATATGCCATCCAAGGAATAGACAAGCCTCTGTCACATGCCAGACAATCATGGATCACCTACCTATTTAGGGAGGTACAATCATTAGACCACACAGAGGTTCACTGCAGGTGAGGTGCGATTAATGCCATCTCCAGGAAACTCCAAGGCCAATTCCTCATGTTGGCCAAACCCCAGAAGTGTTTTGCTCCACACCCAGTAACCGTCTGCAGAAGCGATATTCCTCTATCTGGGGAGCCATATTACCTAAGTAATCCCAGAGTGGGGCCCAGTACGTAAGGACCGGGAGGCTTTTATGCCTGTATATCTCAAGCAGAGGTGCTATAGGCTTGTTTCCCACTCTAGTTGCGAAATCAAAGGTAGCCTCTACAGCGGCGTTAAAATGAGCACATATACTAGCAATGCCGGGCTTCCTTGAACCTTTGTCATCAAAAGTCACACCTAAATAGGGAAACTCATGCACAGAGCTGATCTTTTGGGCTTTAATCATCAGGGCCCCTACTTTGCTCAACGGTTTGCACACACCATAAAATGTATTTTGCTGATGATGACCTCTAAATCTAAATCTGACATAGAGTCAACATAGGAATTTACTGGCACACGGAGACAATTCATAGTGCGGGCCAATAGCACTGTGTCATCCGCATAAATCAGGGATGGCACACTCTTTCCATTTATTTTAGGAACGTCTTTGCATCTATCAACCAAAAAGTTGTGCAAACCATTTGTGTATAAAAGGAACAGTGTGGGGGCCAGAGTACACCTCTGTCTCAAACCTCTATTGAAATGAAAAGATAACGTGCATTCTCCATGAATCCCATACCTCACAGAAGCATTAGTTCCAGAGTTTAAGTATCACAGCACCGCCACAATTTGGGTCCCCATGCCCATCATGGCTAGACGTCCCATAATTTACTACAATTTACTTTATCAAAAGCACTGCTAAGGTCCATGAAGGCCAGATAAAGAGTACCCACCTTTCGCCTGAGTGTATTTACCAATCAACATAAGCAAGTTCAAACACTGCTCCTGAGTCCCCAACCCTTCCCTAAAACCATACTGCACCTTACTCATTGGATCCTGCTCTCTCACCCACTCCTCAATATGCCGTAAAACAATACGAACCAATATTTTCATCGATGAGCCTAGGAGTGAAATCGGGTGATAGGACTTGGGATCACTGAGGTTTCCCTTTTTGAACTCAGGAACAATGCAAGCAGGTTTCCAGGAGGGAGGGATTCTTACACTCATTGCCACATTTAGGATATTAAGAATTATAGGTGCACACAACTGAGAACTGCTTTTATACCGGTCCATGAGGACTGCATCAGGACCAGGCGCTTTGTGACTCAGGCTATCCTGCAGAGCCACCACCACCTCCTCCAGCGTAAATCTGATGGACAGATTTGGGGTAGAACCAAACAAATCATCTATTTCCTCACCCAGGATCACTCCCAAAACTAGACTATAAAAATAGGTCACTCACTCCTCAGGGGGAATATTACCACCCAGCCCACAGATGTGCCAGTCTCAAGGATACCCCTATTTGCTATCTTCCAGAACAGGCTTGAGTTTTTTGTGCACAACACAAACTCCAAATCCTCCCAAACCTGCTCCTTGAGTTGCTGTTTTCGCTTCTTCAGAGCAAGCTTGTACTGTGCCCTCACACTACTCACATAAACCTTATCTCTAGGCTTCATCTTCAGTGCCCTCTTCAGAGTTTTCCTCGTCGCGTGACAGAGTTTATTTATCCATTAACCCCGCTGCTTAGGAGTGGCTTCTCCATTTTTGGTCAAAATAGCTATAATGGAACTATTAATTTTATTGTGGCATCAATCAACTCCCCCTGCGAGGGGGATTCAGCCAACAGAATCCCTACTATTAGGTTTACATTTTGGCTCACCACCCTCTCCAGTACCTGTGAGATGTTTGCCTGCTGCCAACATATTCATCGCTCCTGATATTTTGCTCTCAAGCCAGCCGGCCCAACACTCGCCACTATAAAATTGTTGCATGTAAAATGTAGGGACACCGTAAGGGGGTTGTGATCACTCAAGTTCTGCCTTTTGACCTCCCCATGCCAGACCACATTTCTCACTTGGGTGGACATGAAAATATAATCAATTATGAACCCAACTCCTCTACCCACAAAGGTTGGGGCCTGTCTGTTAGAAGCAAAATCCAGGTCAAAGATGTTTATCAACCTCATTCTCTGCAGCCCCCGTATAAGGGTTCTACCCGTCGCATTCTGTAGTCCCTCATCTACCTACACACTATGATCCTGCTCAAAGGGATTCTCAGCAGTGTGATAGCCCCCTATCATTGCATTAAAATCTCCAGTTACAATCACATGAAATTCCATACAGCAGGACTCCAACCTTCCCTTCAATGTCTGCAGAGAAGAAAAGAGGGCCATCATTTGAAAACTAGAATCCCATACTGCATTGTAGAAGTTTACCAGGAGTACATTATACTTGTTTGCAAACACCACCCAGACGATGAGGATGTCCTGATGGCTACATTTATTCTGATATGCTCTATAAATCTTGGAGATGCAGACCAAGGTGACTAGACCCCCCTTTGAGCGGTGACCAGATACCCTTTCTGCTGAAATGGCAAACCTTTGGTTATTCATCCCATTCCGCAACCCCTTCTGACCAAGTCTCTCGGAGGAGGATAAAATCAAAGCCTGAGATAAACCCTAGCCACTGCGTATCTTGCAGCTTAGCCTCACACCCTGCCACATTCAAAGAAATTAGGAGAGACGGGGGACGCCTCTCCCAGCCCACCCAGACCTGAGGTTATAGCGGAGGACCCCAAGGGAACCACCTAGTCATTTTCTTAATGACTGCACAAGTTCACCCATCCTGACAGTAAATGATTTACCTCGAGATCCGAGAGTACAGTGAATCTATTTTTCAAACTAAGCGGTGGCTGGCCCCCTTGCACCTTATGCCTGTCAAAAAAAGCCTGGGGGAACCGGGCCAATCTTCTCGCGAGCCTGGGATTCAACATCACATGTTAGGAGAAAACGGTGAGCTAAACCTGGGTATCTGCAGTTTATTATGATATAATCCCCTTTCCCCTCTTTTTCCAGGGGATCCACCCAACACATCCACCAACCCAATCAGTCTAACAAACAAAATGTCTTCTAAATCATTACAGTTAAGTCACAATTTTTGTTTAACCAATGTCATGTCTTATTCTTCTGCTGCTCAGTGGATGCACTTGCACCTGGGTCAAATGGTGGTATGTTTGTAAGGATTACCACATGAGGGGCATAGTCAAATGGAAGCTCCAATTGGACAAATGGGGGACCAATACATGAGCACTAATTTTGGTCTAGCCTCCGCTCTTGTACCGGCACTGCTTTCCCTCCAGTCCTGCTTGAGGTTCTCCACCAAACACAATCATGAGACCTGAGTTCCATGGTAAAGAAACAGTAAAAAAGGTATATATGGCCAAGCTTCGAGAAAACTTGGGCCTGGAGTCACCAGCAAAGCATGGGGATCAAGTTAAACCCAAATGCGCTGCCACATTCTTTAGAGTGGCTTTTTCCACTGGTGTTAACACCCCAAAATGGTGACAAGCAAATCAGGAAGTATGTGAGTCTCAGGGACATGAACAAACATATATGAGTTGACTGTCATCCTTTTCCCAATATTTCTGAAGCCTTGACAATCCTTGGTGGTGTGTATAGTGTATTGGATCTTTCATCAGTGTCCCATCAACACAAAATGGAAAATGAGTCAAGACGTCTTAAGTCATTTGTGATCCCGCTGGGTGCTTACCATTTTGTCAAGATACTGTTTGGGTTGGCATCAGCAATGGCATGCTTTCAATGGCTAATGGAAAGAAGTGTTAGAAGTGGTATCTCAGGTATTTTTCTTTCAGGATTTCAACTTGATTTAAGGAATAAGCTTGATTGAACAATAAACATGCCAATGTGTGTGCTTAAATTAGTTTTTGAAAAATTATCTGAAGCTGTCCTTACATTCAGAAAAGAGAAATGCAGGTTCTGTGTTACTTCTGTTTCCTATGTGCATCACACTATCTCTGCAGATGGAATCAAACCCAAGTTAGATTTGTTAGATTCCATCTTGAAAGCTCCTACACCACAAATAAAGATCAAGTCTGGTTTGGTCGGCTGGGAGGTTTGTCCCAATGTTCTTGAGTGTGACCCAACCTATCAGGTCCTTATGTAAGAAAGGTATAAAGTTTAAATGGACTAATCAGTGTGGTGGTGCTTTTGAGATCATTAAAAACAGCATTAGCACTATGCCCCTTTTGGGACATTTTGACGGAAGGAGAAGAACTATTTTGATCACTGAAGCCAGTCTCACTGGTCTGGGTGCTGTCTTGTCACATGTTGTTTCACATATGTCTAATATGGGTTGTCATGACATTTTGGAGTTCCATTGATACCAGAGAGTGAGAGATACTGTGACAGACATTGGAGTCCAATTAATTTAATAAGAGATGCAAGAGTTTTCATAGAGCCTTTCCATTGCTCATTTAGAAGCAGTGCTGTGGACTGTGAATGGGTTAGTTAAGTAATGTGTACAAAAAGCTGCTGACTTGAGGGTGCCTTTGTTGAATATTTTGAGTGAGTTATGGTGGCTACACTGTAGCAATGCAAATTCTGTATCTTCCAAGTCACGTTTCTTCTGGATGAGAGGAAGGGTTGGAAACACCAAGTTAAATCCTGCTTGGATCAATGAGGACATCCATGGTTTCAGAGAGCTGTATGATGAAGTGGAACATGAGTGAATTGAAAAGGAGCGGTAAATCTTTGAGATGAGTATTAAGGCCGATGGAAGAAAAATAGACTAGAGAAATTTTGTTGGCTGATGATATGGCAGTGGTGAAAATACCAGGGTTTGTGAGGACATGCAGAGCAGCTTTCACAGATCCTTCTATGATCAAAACTATTATGTGAAATGCCATTAGATGGGAAAATGGAAATGTTTGGAGTATATCCAGGTTAATGAAGGGGAGCAGCACACATGCGCTTGAGGCAAACAATATATCACTTGATAGTACTGGGATTAACACAGAGTTTGTATTTGTATAGCGCATACTATCTCTAATGAGGCATCAAAGTGCTTTTCGGTGAGTAGCATGCTACTCTGGAACCCAAATGGATTAGTGGTGGATTAGTAAAGAAAGGGAAATATGAGTTCATCTGAATGGTGGAGATGTGAGGTTGTTAGTTGGATTAAATAGAATAATGGAGGGATAAAGGAGGAAAGTCTAGAAGAGGTTATTTTGGAAATCATAGTAGTAGAATGAGGTTTGGTATGAGTCACAGGGTGGAGATACAGGATGGATCGAGAGAGGTCTAGGGTGAGACAGAGTAGTGCATTGGAGAGAGTGAGCTTTTTTTGTCTTCTCCAGTACAAGCAAAGTAAAAATATCTAGATACATGACTACATAGAAAGGTTATGTTTGTGTAAGGAGGGTACTTTATTGAGATTTGAAGTTGTAGTGTATAAACACAGACTTTTATAAAATTATTTTTTAGTGTATTATTTTAATACATTCTATCTTATCCTCGCTATCTCAATAGTGAAGCGTTTGTAACTAATGTAACTAAAATAGTTATGATAACATTTACCTATTGTGATAGATAAATAAACAGAGACCCTTAAGCATCTAATCAAACAACTTATATTTAAAAACTATGCAATGACCAATAAGCTTTTTGTTTGTGAAACATAGAATAATGTATATATATATATATATATATATATATATATATATATGTGTGTGTGTGTGTGTGTGTTGCAGAGTTTTCAGATGATGAAGCTTGATCTGGTCCGTTTGTAATTGGTCTGTAGTTTTTGGGGTAATGCGGGTTCAGGTTTGTTTTTATTAATAAAGGGGCATATGTATGCCTTTTTTAGGTCTTCTGGAAAGATTCATGTAGTTAAAGAATTATTGTTGATTCTTCTTACTGGTGTGGTGTGGTGTCATTCTTCTTCCTGGTGGTGTTAAGAGTAATGCCTGAGAGGTATCTGCTTTCTCGAAGTATTTATGTCAACTAGGAATGTAGCGTTATGAAGATTCTAGCTGTGCCAGTTGGAGTTTATTGATGAAAGCTGCTGTACTCAGTTGGTGTTCACCTTACGCTCAATAAATCATCACAACATTTACTGCTTCTTTCCTGGATTGACCATCATAATAGATATTTTGTTAAATTAGTAACTATTTTGAATGGAACTAGGATCAAAATTATGAAATCAAAGTGATCCTAAGCTTATTGGAAAAGTATTGTGACATTTGAGGAAATCAGGTATCCTATTACACCATTAGTTTGTTTTAATGTGTCTTGTAGGTTTACCTTTTCAATTAATTTCAAGTGGTTAATTTTTTTTTCTAAATTATTGCTGTAAATTGTAATGAATGCCAAGAATGCCCTGATGTAGGTCCCGGGCTCACTATGCCACTTATTCAAGCTAGCCTGGCTGATGAGGGGTAATACCCCACAACCGGTCCCAGGAGGCTGGTTTTCCAATCCAGGGAGGGCCTGGCATGACAGTTCAGGCTAGACTGCTCCCCTGGGGAGCGTGGTCAAGGCTGATTTGCATATGGCTGGTTCCAAACTGGAAGGGTGTGGTGAGCAAAAAAAAAAAAACAATGAATTTAGGCCCAGATCTGTCATGGGGGTGAATGTTTGAAATTGTTCAGCATTCTGTCCATCACCTGTTCTTTTTACATTTGTCACCCTAAGTGGAATGGGTATACTAATATGTGGGTCCCATGCTTGCAATGCCACTGGATTCAAGCTAGCCTGGCTGATGAAGGCTGATACTGCGAAATCGGTCCCAGGATGCTTGTTTTCTGGTCCAGGGAGGACCTGGTCTGGCAGCTCGGGCTAAACTATTCCCATGGGGAGCAGGGTCAAGACTGATTTGCAAGGGCTGGGTCCAAACTGGAATGGCAGGGTGAGAAACAATGATGGATTTGGACCCAGATCTATGACTGGGGGTGAATGTTTGCCATTGGTCAGCATTCTGACCATCATCTGTTCTTTTTGCATTTGTTCCCCTATAGTGGGATAGCTATGCCCAGGAATGCATCCTGTGTCTGCTATGCCACCGGATTCAAATTAGCCTGGCTGATGAAGGGTGATCCCCCAAAACCAATCCCAGGATACTTGTTCTTCAGTACAGGTAGGACCTGGCCCGGCAGTTCGGACTGGGCTGTTCCCATGAGGGTCTAGGCTGATCTTCAAATGTCTGGGTCCAAACTGGAATGGCGTGGCAAGCAAAACAGTTATTTATTTATGCCCAGAACTGTGACTGAGGCTGAATGTTTGACATTGTTCAGCATTCTGTCCATCATCTGTCCTTTTTGTAAATTGGAATGAAGCATAGCCATCACATATATATGGGAGTAATAACCATTTTACCGTCTTCTATTTTGCCCCACCAATTTAAGTTTAATGAGAAGAGTTTATTCTTATTTCATTTTGATAATAGCATCATAGGTTAATATCACTGCCTCTTTTATAAATTTAAAAATGAAGATAACACAGTGTTAGAGCGTATTATGACTCTTACAGATGTCTGTAGTTTGTAACGGATGCTAAATACAAAACATTTCATTGGAACAAGTTTTCATATTATTGAAAATATAACCGGAGACTTTTAAGTGATGCTTAATAGTTTGGAGAACTGATAAAGCAGAAGAGAGTTATTTCACAAAAAGTAAAACATTATCAGCATAGGCAACAGCTTTTAATTTGTTTCATAGGCAACAATAACTTTATTTTCCTTTGGGTTTCTAATGAGAAAAAGTAATGGTTAAATAGCTCATAAGAAAAATAAGAGGGGATTGGGGCATCCTTGTCTAGCACCTTCTCAAAGAGTAACATAAATTATTACCATCAGTTTAAAGTATAATGCTTTAATCATGTTCAATTGAAACAGAGTTGAAAAAAAATGATAGCTTTGAATAGGAAATGTCAATTCATGTTTTTGATTGTTTTCTCAACAACCAAAACGAAACGACCTAGAAGACACTTAGGGACAGATGTACAGTATGTACCATTTGTGACAAGAAAAAAGCATTTTGGTATGTACAGACCCTATTTTGCAATTCAGTAATCTATTTACCGAATCGCAAAATAGGTTTGAGAGTTGCAATCAGGAAGGGCATTCCCTTCCTAATTGCGAGTCCCAGTGCGATGTAGAATTGCGGTCACAAAACAATTGCAGTTAGCACTAGTTTCAAATTGCTGCTAACCCCTTCGCAATTGGGAAGGGGTCCCTATGGGACCCCTTCCTCTTTGAGAATGGTAGCGAAAAATGAAAAGAAAACTTTTCCTTTTTGTTTTTGAAATGCATCCCATTTTCATTTATAGAAAACGGGCTACATTTTTTTTTTTTAAACTGCTTTATTTAAAAGCAGTCACAGACATGGTGGTCTGCTGTCCCCAGCAGGCCTCCATCCCTGTGAGGATGGCCATTCCCAATGGGCTCGCAAATTGCAACCTACCTCATCAATATTTATGAGGTAGGTCATGTGCAACCCCACTGGGAATCGCAAACAGTGTCATTGACACTGTTGTACATCAGGTTTTGCAAATTGCGAGTAGCTAAGACTCGCAATTTGCAAGTCGCAAAACCAAATATTCGTATATGTTGCTGTTAAAGCATTGATGAATAGCAAAACATGATACCTTTGTCTTATGCTATGAGAAGGCAATCAACTTTATATACCTTTTGTCTGGTTCTGATGAATAACCAAGTCTAATTACTTGCTAGCATTTTTGCATTTATATTTCAACCTTGTTTTCCTAGGGTGTGTAGTTAAAATAAAGCATAATATTTATCGTATTTTTGTAAAAACGAAACTCACTTTCTGTAAATGAATCGCCTAACACAAAGTGCGAGAGTATATGCAGTGCAAAAACTTTGATGAAATTTAGTTAGTGTACTTTCTGGAACTGGGGTTTTCCCTGTGTTAATATAGTAAGTAGTATCTTCATTCTCGCTTTAATAAATAGAAGCATATTACTCTTTATCAATTTGTGCGTTTTTAGGTAAATTGCCAGGTGTTAGATATATATATATCTGCTTAAATCAATTTCCCTTTAACATATGTTTAGGTGTGGAATTGAATACATTCTTTACCAATATCTTTTTCAGAAAGCAAAAGCTTCCTTTTACGTTTTTTTCGTAGCATGAGCCCTAGTTTTATCTTTTTAATTACATGAATGTCTTGTTAATAATTACCATGATTTAATACTATTAACATCTTAGGTATCTTTGCCATTAGATATTTGAAGACCAGCCATTTTGCTTAGCAATTATAAACTGTCAACACAGACTCTTGTAATGTTAACCCTTCTCTCCAGCTGATAAACAAGAAGTGTTATGTGAATATTTTTTTGCAAATACCACCTGATTGCCATTCTTGATATGGAAGTTAAGTAATACATCACACTCCTTTTGGCGAATTCAGTCTTGGGCCCAAATTTAGGAAAAGTGGCGCATCATGTCATGAAGTATCACTTTTCTAGCAGCCCATTGCGTCCACCTAATGTCACCAAAAATAACATCATAATTTTTGATGCTATTGCTGTACTTTGCAAGATTAGAGCTAACTATTTTGCTACTAATCCTGAAAAGTACATAGAGGCCCATTAAAAATAATGGTGTGCCTTCTTTTAAGACCTACTATGTGCAGGCATTAACAATGCCGCTTACAATGGTCCTTCCACTGCACCATTTTTGCGGGCCCTCTAACGAAGAATCACCGCCCCTTGCATGCATTATGGCTGGTGCAGGCATAATGTGGTGCAAGGGTTTACAAAGTAGAGCAATGGAAGCATTGCATCACTTTGTGAATATTGTACGACATTTTAGCCACACTATCGACACATTAGCGTAACAAAATTACACTAATCTGGCGATAGTTGCCGCTAGGCCCTTCTTAAATTTGTGACTTGGGTAACTGCAACCAGCAGTCTTCTATGGTATCAAACAGGCTTCTTGTCTGACAGTGGCACAATAGATAACAACATAAACCTGTCTCTACAAGTCAAGCAGTGCAAGAGCACTCTAAATAGAAATTTGCATGCATGGTTCACGGACTTTTACGTAGCGTATAACTATGTAAACAGGGGACATTAGGGGGGGAATTGTTCTCATTTAGCATAACAACCACTCAATAAAAATAATTTAGTCTGGCTCAAAGCCACGTTAGGAGACAAAACACTAATTAAAAGGAAATGGAACACCAAAAGAGATGTAAAACAGGGGTGCGTAATTGCACCCCTGTTGAATATCTTTTATATGATTAAATTGATAGAAAATCAAAGGGTATGCCCAAGAAAGTTTAAGGGTGTCTCCATTTTAAAATTGTAATATGAAGATGGTGCATTCTATTCCTGCAGTTCCAGTATCAGCCTACAACATACATTGCCCTGTTTGGCCAAAATTGAACAGACAGTGTTGTGGTGATAAACAACATGAGTCAAATACTATAATGTTTAGCAAAAGCTCTAACAGTGGGGCTAGCCTAGAAATAACTTGGAAATCGAATGATCATCTACCTATACGTTTCATGCCCATATATACATTCTTAATCTCAAGACCAAATATATATTTTTTTATTTTATTGCATCTTGCCCAGAACTTTGGAGACTGTAAGAAATCTGGGTCCGAAGGTCCAAGGACAGTCAGAAGTAACTGGGACCCAATTGCAGCAGACCCACAAGCTGCAAACCAAGTACCCTTCTTAAAATTTGTCTCTCACGATAGAAAGGCTGAAAAAGTCTAAGGCTTACTCTGGGGAGGTGGTGTGAGCTAGAAACTCACAACTTTGCAATGCAAAAACAACATTGCACCCCTACTCCGAGCCCTAGCCTCTGAAAACACTGCGGTCCTGCATCTACCACGTGAGAGGGGCATTAATAAAAAAAATCGGACTACTGCCTTGTCGGGATGTCACCATGTTACCCAAAGGCAGAACATACATTCTTCCCGTTCAACAAATTTCAATCATTATAAAATAGAATGAATACTACCAAAACATGCATTGAATTGAACTTTTATTTCCGTAGTAAGAACATGAACTTATTTTGACTTTCAAGTACATGCCACAACAAAAGAATGAACACCTCATTCTACATTAACAAGGTTGCCTTCTAACCTCATGGAACCTAGTAACCACAGCCTATGCACGTTAGAACTTCTGGGCAAAATCTCCAACTCTTAGAGCATTAAAGGGTAATGAATAAGCATTTCCAGGACCACCAATTAGTTACCCAGGTTGATTGTGGTGGAACAATCACAGATTTTTTACAGAAACTTTAGGAGCCTTCACCAGTCCCGGTAGCTGCCACAAAACTGTTATTCATTATTTGGTGTCCCTGCTCCTTCTGTGATGTCATCACAGATATGCACATTGTGCCCCAACTCTGATGTTTTAGCCTAGACACAGATATTCCTTTTGTTGTTGCTGGGCCATTTCACTTTTTGTTTTTACACACACCCATGGGCATGTATTTTTATGCCAGCAGGCACCCCTGCCCCTCGTTGAGCATCCTTATACAAATTTTGGGTGGCTGGGGGGAACAGAGACAAGCTGAGCAGGGTCAGATATCTCGGTCCCAACAACTTCTGGGGCAGATTTTCAAGAAAGTGGTGCATCAGTCCCAATGCACCACTTTTCCTGTGTCCCCCTTGCCCCCCCAACAACACCATGGATTCACCGTATTTACAATACAGCAAACCATAGCATCATTACCACAACATCATCAAAATTGTTGATGCTTTTCTGGCGCTTTGCTGCACTAGCATCAAAAATGTTAATGCTTGTGCAGCAGAACACAGGGAGGTCCATAGATTACTATGGGTGCATCACTTTAATGCCTGACCTGAGCAGGGTTTAAAAATGACAAAATAAATGGCGCATGAAACCTCGAAAATGTCACTGCACTATTTTTTCGGGCCTCCCTGCGTTGGTGCAGGCAGAATGTGGCACATGGGGTTGCAAAGTGGCGCAATGCATGAGTTGCACCACTTTGTAAATATAGAGTGTGGGATAATGGCTACCTTAATGCCGCCTTAATGTCATAAAAATGACATTAAGGCAGCATTAAGGTGGCGCTAGGTGCTTGTTAATCTGCCATTTTGCTTTCAGGTGCTGACAGGGGAGCTTACTTTTGCAGCCTGTCTCCTCTCACTTTCCCACATGTAACCATTAATCTGCAGCAACATGCATGGGAGATAGACTTCTTCAGGCTCTATCCACTCAAGACACGGGCACTTGGAGCAAGAGGGGTGAGAGGGCGCCAGTAAACTTCTTGTCAGTCCAGGAATCCAAATTCTACAGGACCATTCAGGCCAGACCTGGGGGATTTCCTAAAGTGAAAAGGATGTATCCTAAACCGGTTCAGGGATAACACAGGATGCATGACAGAGCCGGTAGGATAGCTCATCCCCCTGATGCAATGGCCCTTCCAGCATGCACTTAGGAAGTTGGAGCATGAAGTGCTCACTATGGTCTTGTTCCTCAGGACACAGGCTCTCCCTGGGAGAATATTAATTTAATTGTAGAACTTGGTTATGCTTCTTTGGGCTTACAGCGTTGAGGACCAGCCCAGTGGTCGTCAAGTGAGTGGCCTAAACAAATGCTCTTTTCACCAGTCCTTTCAGGAATCAGAGGAAGAGATCCTGGTGAAAATTAAGGAAAGGATAAATTCTCCAATGTACGAAGTAGGAAACGAATAGAGATTCTAGAGTTCAAGACAGTGGTAACTGCAGGCAAAAGCAAATAGGTGAGGATCTAAGCTCTGATTAATGGCAAGACAAATGAGAGCATGTTTCAGAGAAAAGACTGGTGTTTCTGGAAGAATGGAAGAACGTAAGATGAAGCAGTGAAAGTTGCAAGTTGCCTTGCAACTGCTTAGCTGTATGGTTCCTCCATCAAAAGCTCGACCTCAGTATTCCCTTCCCTGTACCATTTATGTGTTTTCCTTTCCTTTCCCTGTTCTACCCTTTTGCAGCTACCGTTATGCTGTGCTCGCCTGCACTGCTTGGCTGAGTAGAATTCTTTGTATATTAGAGGCTGCTGCCTGAACGACTACCAACATACTTACTTGGTGTTCTCCGTCTTCATATCCTCCATCACTACATGGCCATCTCCCTAAGTTTAACAGATTCTCCGAGTTGGGAGAGAGATTCCCAGCATTCTTTCGTTTTCTTACAGGTATTCCTCTTATGAGGCCTGGTAAGACTGGAGCATTCTGTGTGTGTTATTTGCTCGCTCTAATCAGTCATCAATGCTCATAATAGGAATTCCGTTTCATGCTGGGAGAGTGTGAATTTTGACCTGATGAGACTTGCCTGCTTTACATGCTTAATCACAGCTGTGACATACCACTTGCTTTTCAGTCCATTTTGATCCCTTCCTTTATTTCCCAATACGAGAGCACTGGCTTCCAAATGAACCACTAAACTCATGGAGGAGGATTGGGAATTAGTATTAGGATGTTAAATTTGTTCCCACAATCATGCAAGACCCTTACAGTTTTTGAGGCGAAAAATTAAATGGATTTTGATGTTAACCGGAGTCAGATGTTAGCACCCGCCATTTCCAAGGTAATAAAAGGATTCCAAAAGAATTAGGGAAGACATTTTGGGGTAAAATCACTGTATTAGGAACTAAGAAAAACGGTCTAAAAAAAGGGTAATCTGGAGTCAGCTTCCAAAGCAGGACTCTCTCTATGTCCAGTGCAGCAGGCATCACAAATATGCGAATTCGTCTTTTCATGACAGGAATGATTCTGTCTCCTCCTGAAATGTATGGAGGCAATCCTTAGACATTTCAATTTCTGTGGTTCAGTGTAGGCTACATTTCATGATTCAACTGTAGCCTTTCTCTTTAAGAGATGTACAGTGGGAGACTGGGCACCTGGAAGTAGCCATGGAGGTCAGACATACTGATTTACTATGTTTTGAAATTATCACCTTTCTGTTTCCATTCATCTTCTGTACCATATGGTTATGAACAATGTAGGAAAGTGCCTCTTTTGACATGGTTACCCCCACACACATTTCACCTGGTATTTGATGAGGTTTCAAAGTTGTTAGTGCCCAGGGACCCTGCTAACCAGGTACCCTGGGCCAGATCTCTTTAGCAAGACTGTTGTGATGCATTGGCACCATTAGCAACACATTTAGCCACTATAGGTCCCTAGTAAATGGTATAGGTTCCCTGGGCATGGGGTACTAAGGGTAGGCCCATGAGGGCAGCAGCACAGATTGTGTCACCTGTAGGGCCCATGCTTCCAAGTACACCCAGGACTGCCACTGCAGGCTGAGTGTCCTGGTACATGCCTAAAATACAAAACTGACATGGTACACAGCCTGTGTGACCTGTCCACTACACATTGCATGCAATATAGGTGAGTCACCCCTCTGGCAGGCCTTTTGGACGTAAGGCAGGGTACCCTATACTCAATGGTGTGCATAGATACATGAGCAATATGCCCCTGCTGTGTCCCTGCCAAACCTAGGACATAGTAAGTGAACAGAGCATCAATTTTACTTGCTTGTGCTGGACATTGGTAAGTACGAGTTTCACAGCCACATGATGGCCACTTTGAACCCTGGGTTGTTTGGTATCAAACAACTCAGAATAATAAATCCAAACTGATACCAGTATTGGATTCATTGCAAATATACCCAGAGGCCTCCCAGAGGTGACCCCTGCCAGAGCTAACTAACCCTGGCATGTTTGCTGGCCAGTCACAACCAGCCTGCTGCCACCAGAGAAGATTCTGGAACCCTGTGATGAAAGCCTCTGCTCTCTGGATTGAGAAAAACAAAGCCCTTCCTGGGCAGAGGAGTTACATCTCCTCCCCCAGGAATGTGCACAGCCCTGCCTGCGAACTTGAAAGGTCTTGCCACCCTTGAAACTTGAACCCAAACCCTGCTGCTAGCAGCAGATGGCCGCCTCCATCCCAAACCCCCACTTTTGATGGGAGCAATGGCAGGAAAATGCACAAAGGACAGAGGGAGTTGCCACTGCCAGCTTGCACCACCCTTAAGGAGTTGCATGTGAGATGACTTCTCCATTTCATTCTCCTCCACCGTTCACTGTAGGAAAATAGCCTATCAGGGACAGGGAAGTGACCACTGCCCACAAGAAGTGGTCACATAGTGGGTGCAGCCACCCTAAGATAGATGACCCATTGGTCACTACTAGGAACTCCCCTAAACACCCACTAAATGCATTATTTAGTGGTCATCCCTAGACCTGCAGCTCAGTTTCCAAGGACACAAGAAGGCCAGCAGGAAAGAAGACCCAAGGCTCTGGAACTGCATTCCTGCTGCACAAACAAAAGGCACCAAACCCTGTCTGTTGCACCCAGGACTCGACAACTGCTGCTGAGAGGTTGCATGGACATCAGACAGACTCTACAAATTCCCAGTGGACCTCCACCCTTCTGAAAATCACCAAAGATATCCCTCCAGAGTGAAGGTATCACTCCCTGCAACAAAGAAGCAAAAGATAAGTGAAGTCCAGTTCATTAAACAGCACCTAGCAAGGAACCAGACATAGCAGTCAGACCAAATTTCACACAAAAGACCCGGAGAACAAACCATGCAAGAGTGCCAGGTTTGGTAGCACTAGATCATCTTGTGGCTGAACCATGCAATAGCCAGGAGAACTGGACCCCCCAACATCGGGCACCCAGAAGAAAAGTCTACTCCAAACTCTCAAAGGACAAGGAGGAAGCTCCAGTCAAGGGACTACAGGACCCATACAGTGGTACTGCTTTCTTGAAATTAACCCCCAAAGTTACCTGCCTCCTGTTTTCAAGAGCACCTTTGCATGCAGTTCATGGCTCACCTATCTGCTCTGCATCTGGCCTCCCTAGGCCCTGCATGGGAGAACCAGCTGTGCTCTAAGGGCCCCCCCACCCCTTTCAACCTCTACACTCCAGGGGGAGCCACTGACTCCTCTTGTAGTTCGTCTGTGCATTGCTTTTCCCGTTGGCCCCCGCAGTGGTCTTGCACTAGCTCCAAAGATGTTTCAGCAGCTGCTCCCACAGACACTGGGAACTGCCTAAACCTCCCCGGCTGGTCCACAGGACCTCTTGATGACCTAGACCTAAAAAGACAACCAGACACTGGTAAACACATTGCCTGGTTTTATATGCATTTTTAAAGTTGTCTCCCATTGATTTCCTAAGGTGCAGAATTATGCACAGAAACAAGAAAGTATCTAAATTTTGAAAAATCATAACTTAAAAAGTACTTACCTGATTTTGATGATCTTGGACTTAAACATTTTATTAAAAAATCTAAAGTATTCTCATAAATTAGTCTTGAGTTGGTCCTTTTAGTGTGTGTCTTCTTTTATTGATACTGTGAGTACAACATATGCTTTGCACTTCTCCAGGATTGGCCTAACTGCTCGACCAAGCTACCATAAAAATGAGTCTATTAGGTTGTCTAGTTTTTACTTCTGTAAACCAAGGTTGGGTTGCTTGGACTCTGCACAGTGCACATCATTTTTTAACACTATATAGAGAGCCAGCCTACTACAAACACACAATCTATTGATGAATCAGAAAGAAATGTATATTGTTATGGGGTCTAAATATTGTGCAATGCATTGTTGGCTAAGTCCTGCTGCTCTGACTAAAAAATCTTCATCTTGATCTGCTACTCCTGTACCATCTGAAGAAAGTATTGTATCACAGGGATAAGAGATTCCCAGGTCAATTTAGTAAAAAACCGCTAGTGCACTACCACCTCATCACATTTATGCTTGTGCAATTGATTTGAAAGCACAATATTGTACTCCCCATGAATGTTATTACCTTGGCCTTATTGCCATGTACTGCAGACATTTCCTGGTAACACGTATATGTTGCATACAATTCTAACATGAGCGCACTAGTGTGTGTGTATGTGCGTGCGTGTGCATGCGCATGTGTGGGTGTGTTTGTGTAACAGGCTTAACGTCCAAAGAAAGCTAAGCATTTGAAAGGTAATGCATACAAATGTGTGTTTGGTCTTGTTATTTTTTCATAATTTTATTTTAACGTTGTCCAATGTTAACAAAGTAGAGGAGTGGAAACTTCCCATTCTTTGAAAGATGCAGAGCTATGCAGTGATTGTAGCTGCAAGACCACCTTGCCTTGCATGAAACTTACTTGGAATGTGCTAGTGCAGGTGTATTAGTAAAAATTATTAATGAGTGTTCATGTATTCTGAATAAAGGGTTTGTGTAGAAAATCTAACAATGTAGAAAAATAAAACACACATTTGAAAATGTGATTACGACGAGTAGCCGCCAATGTTCACAAAGTGTTCTTACTAGTAGAATAAAATTGTGAAATGCTGAATATATGTTTGACTAATGTAGTAATATGTCATGTTAAACGTTATACCTTATGTCTTAGCTTTATTAATTGTAGGCCTTAACTTAGCGAAGGTCTTGGCCTACTTGCCAGGCCTCATGTCAAAGCTGTTTTTCTTAACGTTTATTAAATGGCTGTCCTAGAAAGTTAAACTGTGATTTTTTTCATTTTGCATTGCTTAAATATGCTCGTAGCTGAGAATCCTTTCCCATGAGAACCGAATGCTAGAAGATGCTGTTCTTGCTAATGTAACATTTTGTGTGTAATGTGTGTGAGACTGACTTTCTCAGGATAAGAACAATAGAGATACTAGCATGGAAGCTGCACCAATATTGTTACCTGACAAGCCGGATCATGAGGACATTGCAGGACAACCAATCAACGACATGTGAACGGAGTAATAGTAGAATTCATAGAATTGGAGTTTTAGTTCTATTGAACAGTGTGAACATGCAATTAACTGACCAATAGGGATTTCAGACATAGTTTTAGTAGTTTTGATTTAACTACACTGCACGGAGAGAAGACACCGTCATTGCCCATTCTCTTGCTGAACAAAAGGTCAATATTTTCTAGTGCGTCTTGACAAGAGACGTGCTTAACTTTACTGCTTGAAGACTGCGTTTTCTGAACTTCGATGCTGAATCCTGATGCCTTGCTGATTGACTGGTGTCCTGAGGATGAAGGCTGACTCTGCTTGCAGGTCCACATTGAGGATAGTAATTATGAATTAGAATAATGATTATCATGTATATTTGCCTTTTTTCTAGGTACCAACTGCACTGTTTTGATAGAGCCATAGTTAGATGTTTTTCCAAATGTGTGTTACTAAATTGTTTTGAATGAAGCCCAGCATGGTGATGCTAATCTGGTGTTAGTTAAGGATCGACAATAATTAAATGATGCTAAAAAAGAATGATGCTTGATGAATTTCTCTGCTGAACTCGAATGTATGTAATCACTTTGATGCAGTTGACTTTGCTATTAATTTGCACCATAACCTTAGCTTGTGTTGTATTTCAAGCTTTGATAAGATTATGCTTCTTCCACCGCTTTGGACAGCCAGTATTGTTTCGGTAAGTGTTCCATTTGATTTTGAGATTAATCTACATGACTTTAGGGGGACACTTTACTGTTTCCAAGGGGCACCCGGAAACATCGAGGAGACCAGGGGGCGGGGACAGGCATCTCCCCGCGGTACAAAGCGCTGCTGGTTTTCCCCACGGGACGCTTTACTGTTGCCAAGGGGCGCCTGGAAACATTGAGGAGACCAGGGGGTGGGACCAGGCATCTCCCTGCGCTACAAAGCGCTGCTGGTTTTCCCGCGCCGCGGGAAGCTTTACTGTTGCCAAGGGGCACCCGGAAACATTGAGTAGACCAGGGGACGGGCCAGGTATCTCCGCTCGCTACAAAGCGCTGCTGGTTTTCCCAAGCCACGGGACCGTTTACTGTTGCCAAGGGGCACCCGTAAACATTGAGGAGACCAGGGAGCAGGGCCAGGCATCTTCGCGTGCTACAAAGCGCTGCTGGTTTTCCCGCACCGAGGGATGCGCCCGGGCAAAGCCCGTCCTTCACCCGTCAGCGACCGGAAGAGGCTGGTCCACCCTCCTGAGAATTGCTTACTGGGAAGACGAGATCAAACACATAGAGGACCAATACAAGAGGAAAGCAGACATAATTGACTCTGCACACCACAGGGTTGTATCCTTTGCTGCGCTGCCGCTGACCTGGTAGGGATTACTAGTCCCAAGTGCCTGTGACAAGGGTGGGCCCTTCCACACCCGTCGTAGCCCAAAGGAGGCCGGGCAGGGCCACCCCTTAACAATAAACATATACGAGAATGGGACTTTGAAGGGAGGATCACAACTTAAAAGTGAGGTTGGCGTCTGAGTAACTTTTTTCTATATTATATGATTTAATTCTGTGAACAAGGTTGACTTGTAGTGACGGCCTTCTATTGAACTTTTGTATTAACAACTGGAGTAACTAGGTAGTAATTGAGGGACGGGCCTTGAGTAATAATTCTTGTGGGGTTTGGCTAGTTGGCGAACCATTTGCACATACCCTGCTTCCGATTAGTACAAAGAAAAAGATTATAGACTTATGGATTATATATTTTTCTCTTTAAGGTATACATATAGCCATTATAATCATGGGTAAAATATGATGAATCCTCCTCCAATTGAAAAAGATAGTACCTCCATGTTAAAATACATTTCAAGAGTGATGGGGGTGTTAGATAAGCAAATCTCTAGTGTTGAAGAAAAACTGCTGACCTCTGGTGATTGTTTCACACTCCCATCAAGGACTCCTGAGAGACAAATTGATTATAGTAATATCAACAGGGGCATTAGTGCAGAGGTAATGGAGGACCAGGAAAATAAAAACTGTAAAAATGGGTGTATTCAAAACATCTCAGACACAATATCTGTCCCGGATGATTCTCCACCATCACCTAAACGTCCAAGGAAATCTTCGAAAGGGAGGGTAGATAATCCCCCTAATAACAACTTAAAGAAGGAGCCAGTAAAAAAAAGTAACCTGGAGGAAAACTACAAATAAATCACCCGAAACTACCTTAAATTTCCTTGCTAACATTTATGAATGAATAAACGCCTTGAAATCATTGGTCTGGGCCTCACTGGACTCTCTTTCAGAATGACTAAGAGCGGTAGAGTAATCTTGAGGCTTGTTCAGTATATATGAAGTCTCTACAGCCTTTACAGTCTGGGGAATTATACACCCCTAGAAAAGTTCCTAGTGCACCACACTTAACCCCAAACTTCACGAGTAGCTCACAACCCGTAACTCACACCAGAAAAGTTCCTACTGTTTCACATTTGACTCCACACCTTATGAGTAATTCACAATCCTTCACACTAGTGACAACTATCAGACAACCACATGTTAATACTTTAAATAGAGTGCCATTTTCAGACAAGGTAATTCGGCCTGTTATCAATCCCTCCGGGGAGGAGTGTACAAGAGGGAGAACACCGGAGTGCTCTTATACACCAAGAGATTTTTTACATCTCCCTCCGGAGGTGACACCATATGTAGTGATCCTGGCTAATGTTCCCACCCTGGCTAGCCAGTATCAGGAAAATGGAGAGTCTTAAGGAATAAGTCCCTCAATTGGATAGGATTGTGTCTGGATCCCGGTATGGTGGGGCCCCTTTTTTGATGACATAAAAATGGTGAGGAGAATTGAATTGATAGGTACTAGTCAGAAATCACTGGTTGGAGATTGCGTGGTCCTCTCATTTAAATCTCCAGAACTAGTAGAGAGAGTTATCCGTGAACTTGGGGTAAGGTATGTCACTCACCATGGCATTTCGTTATTACCTTTGGGCTACTTCTATCAAAGTATTTTTGGGCAAAATCCTAATAGCGTTTGACCAGCCCACTTTACAGACTTACCTAGTGCCGAGTCTATTCTTACTTGTAATAGATTCCAAGTTCTTTCAGCACTAGAAGACTTGGATTGACTCAGTAGGATGAAGACAGAGATACCCAATGAGCTGGCATCTGTAATGAACACAGAAGGGGGTCAGATGAGGCAGGAAGAGCCACTTATGACATCAATTTCCACAGCCCATAGTGGTATAGGCCCTCTGACTAGAAATAATGTTCAGGATCAGAATCAACCGAACTCAGAAATAGATTTACTTTTCTGGAATGTGGCAGGCTTAAGCAATAAGCTTAACAACGAGGATTGGATGAACTTTATTGAAGACTTCCCCTTTTTATGTTTGCAGGAAACTTGGCTTTTAAATCCTATTCACATAAATGGATATAAAACACATCACACACCAGCAGTACCCTCAGGACATGGTCGGTCAAAAGGGGGCTTATGTACATACATCTCAACTTAGCTCCCCCTAATAAACTTAACGAGGGAATCTCCAATTTATACTATCACGTGATAGTGAGTGACCTAGATCAGAAGATCCGATTAGTGTTCACTAATTTTTACAACAACGTACCCTTGGGCTAGGTCCCCATTATCTAAGTACAATTGGGAAAGGAATTAGAGAGTGTCTGCACAAAATCCAGGAGAGAAAACCTCATACTGTGGGGCAGTGATTTCAATGCTCATCTCTGCAAGGAATCCTCTGAGAAGGTATGTGGACTGCATGAGAAAGACACTGATCCGAGGATTCACTAAACTCATAATCTGCAAGGTGAAGCTATGAATATATTGGTGCATAAATTTAACTCATCTTTTGTAAATGAAATTTATTTTTATAACCTGCAGTTTAAGCCAACTTTTAATGGCAGGGTTGCAGATACAGTGATCAATTATGTTTTAATGTCCACTCATTTCACACATTATCTTTCCAAATATCGACTCCATGACATAGCAGTAAGTGACCACTTCCTACAGAGTTTAAAGATCTCATTAACATCCACTACGCAGCGCCAGCAGTATAATTTCATCTTGTAAATTATACTGAATTAGCCTCGCATAACGGGTATTCAATACGATGGTCCCAAATAGAGTCAAAGGACCTTCTGAAGCAGTTAATTTGTGAACACACGCAAGAGTTTGCAGACTGCCTCAGCAACGACATAGATCCATCAAAATGCATTAGTGCTTTTTCCTCAATAGTGTGAGGTGTGAAAGAAGCTCTTACCAATAAAAGGGGAAAGTTAGGGCGAAGGGATAAAACGGGCTGGTTTTACCATGACTGCACAAAAACACATAAGAGATTAAAAAAGGCGCTAAGTGCTCCAATTAGATGCCCGACTGAGATACGCATTCCAAGGCAGGAATATAAGGCGGCCATTAAGAAAAGGAAAATAAGCCTGAAAGAAAAAACCTGGGAATCCCTTCATAAAGCTAGCCTTACGAAAGATAAAACCCTTTTCTGGAAGATAATAAATACCCCTATGTCTGGGTCCAGACAAGACCCCAGAATGGACATTGCTATAGCAGAGGGGGATTGGATCAGTCACTTTTCCAAGATATATGGCATGGTCCGTGATACAGACTTATCTGATTCTCCGACTAGTGACTCCACTCAAAAGAATTTACGTACAATTATAACACCTCTGTTTAGTCTAGAGGAAGTAGAGAAGTAGTAGAAGCTATTAATGCAAGTAAAGCTGGAAAAGCTCCGGGCCCTGCTGGTGTCCCAGTAGATTTATACAAGGCCAACATACACTTATGGGGCCCTCTGTTGACCCAGGTTTTGAGGGCTTGTTGCATGCAAGGACCTTTACCATCATGGTCAAATTCCATTACAGTTCCTATATGTGAAAAAGACTACTGTCTCATTCCAGCCTGTTATAGACCCATCTCATTACTCGACTCATTAGCTAAAATAGCTGGGAAAATCGTACTGAACAGACTACAAGAGTGGGCTGAGGAAAAAAACATTCTATCTGAACAACAGTATGGTTTTCGTACAGGAATAGGCACTGTTGAACAGGCACTGAACTTAAGTATCATATTTGGGAAATATACAAAGATCAGGGAAGGTAATTTGTATTTGGCCTTCAGAGATCTGTCTTCGACGTTTGACTGTGTGGTCCTTGACAAACTATGGGAAATCCTAAGTGACTTAGGGGTAGAACCGACAATAATTCAGTTCATACGGGAACTGTATTCAGGAAGTAGAGTGAGGGTGAGATACGGGATAAAAGGGAAATGTACTAGACCCTTTGGTACACACAGAGGCATACACCAAGGCTGTGTATTAGCTCCTTTTTTATATTCAAAATATACAAACAAGCTGGAATTATAATTAATAAGCAAATGTAAAGATCTCCCTCAAATAGGCCACTGTCCAATTCCGGCCTTACTTTATGCAGATGATGCTGTTCCTATGCCCCGGACCCTGCTATCCCTCCAAAGACTTTTAACAACTTGCATAACATACATGGCAGTCTTAGGCCTTTCTGTCAACTGCTCTAAAACTTGTATAATGAAATGTGGTACAAAACCAATGAAGTCTCATGAT
The DNA here is from genome assembly GCF_031143425.1 of Pleurodeles waltl. Lineage (NCBI taxonomy): Eukaryota > Metazoa > Chordata > Amphibia > Caudata > Salamandridae > Pleurodeles > Pleurodeles waltl. The sequence goes on from NC_090439.1 coordinate 50,468,873, forward strand.
ATTATCATGCAAGGTGGAAAGATTGAAATTACTACAACATTCTCCTATCTGGGAATAATGTTTGACAATGAAGGTTTTTGGGCCCGGTGTGTAAAAATTAAGAAATTACAGAACATGAAGACAACGATGGCCCTGAAGATTTTTTCCAAGAGGCTAGGGATGATCACTCCACAGAACATGCTAAAAGTATATAGAGCCAAATGTATTTCGACTGCCACTTATGGAGCGGGCGTATGGGGGTATACGAACTGCAACCCGATTCAAATTGTGGAAAATGATTTCCCGAGACACTTACTAATGGTACCAAATGGTGCTTCGTCATTTGTTACTCATGCAGAACGAAGGGCTCTCTTTCTAGTGGATTTAATAAAGATACAGCCTATATTACTATGGCAGAAAATTTGGACCTCAGAATAAACTGACCTAAACAGGGCAGTCTTATAGGATTGCATGGCATCAGCATTTTACCTAAGATTGCCATCGTTGAGGTATATTAGGTCCTTTTTTGAAAATATGGGCCACAAAGAATATCACACAAACCCAGAATTTCTGGAGTCACTAACTAGGAAAGATCTGAAGTCTCTGTCCTTGAAGCATTTAAAAGATCTGAGGTGGACAGTAGAGGCAAAAAAACATACTGTTATGTCCAACCAATTGATTCTGTCCACAGATGGTATACAGGTTTATTTGATGCATGTTGTAAATCCCTAGACATAATTTTCTTCTCACTAGGTTAAGGTTAGACACGTTTCACCATTTGGTAACCTTCCCAACCATGAACGGTTGGAGTGCAGTATTAGGGGTTTGTCCCTGTGATTTAATGTCAGTACAAAGTACAATACATGTGGTTCTTTTTCTGTACATTTTACAAAAAAAAGATGAAAGAGTTTTTTAATTCCTTTATTAAGATCTACCCATATGTGACAATGTTGTCCTGCGTATTTGTATCTTCAGATGTTAGCCTCTGGTATTTTAGTAATTTTTTTAAGTTCTATAATTACTGTAAGAAAGTCTCTGAGTAGACCAGCGATATGAATATCTGGGCAGACAAATTCATTGTGATTGATTAACATGCCCGTCTTGAATAATTTATAGTAGGGCATATCTAAATGATAAACAATTGTCTTTGGTGTAGAAAAGGTGGGGAGCCTTCTTTAATGAACGTGAAATTTATGTTAAACACAATGTATCTATATATAAGTATGTTTTAGATGTTTTTTCCTTCTTTTTTTTTTTTTTTTTTTTTATTATGGTAAAAATTGTATCTTAATTTTTTTTATTGATTTAATGATGATATAACTAGGGATCGCAATTGTGCTCTGAATATATAAATGATTATATGATGATTTTACATTGATAGCAATAGAAAATGTATCCTTGGCTTTTATGGTCCTTTGAGACTAAATAAAGAAAGAATTACCTTAATGACTTTAGCATTGTTAATATAGGGAAATAAATATTCAAACTTTTACTAAAAGGTGTGGTTATTCATGGCTGAAAGGTTATGGTGCGTGACAATTACTGACTCTCTTGATTATTACTGTTATTGATTGTTGTTGATTATTGATATTGTGTATTGGTTATTGATTATTGATTTTCATGTACTGGAGCTATGGTAAGATCATCTGAATTGCGTGTCAAAGGGTTCATCGACCTATTTGCGTCCCCTTGTAAATTTACTTATTAAGGTCAGAAGCGCTAACAGAGATAGTAGCAGAGGTAATGGTTAGTCTCCTTAAGAGCTTATCATAGACGTCCTGTACAGGATAACAGGTGTTAACAGTGTTGGTAAAGAGAGGTGAAGTTTTGTCTCCTTAAGAGCCCATGACAGATGTCCAGGGATTGTAACAGAGGTGAAGGTTCATTATTATTGAGATTTGGATTTTGTTTTCTAATGATACTAATTGGAGAGAAAATGATGTTTCCTTATGTCCAGAAATGACTTTCCCAGAATCCTGGTAATGGTTGTTTGGGGGTGATCTCGGCATTCTAGTGAATGAGGTAGGTTGCGCTTGCACAGCTTATGCAAATTGCAGGTGAACTGTTTGGTTTGTGAGGGTTTAGGGAGTTTGCGTACTCCAAATGATGTAGAAGGAGTGTGCATACTCCGCAGAGTGAGAGTAGGGAAGTCATCGAACTTCATATGTGTGTGGCGCTTTGTGCTCAAAAATTGTCCACGTGGTTGTTGATGTACGGAGTATATTGTAAAGTGTATGAGACACTTGGGTTTTATGTTGTAATCTGTATGGTTTTGTAGGTTGATCGGGCATGGTCGACAAGTCAGTGTGTGAGTTAGAGTGAGTGAAAGGAAATTTTGATTTGGTGAGTCCTATGTCCACCAGGACAGACCCATTGATCAGTTGAGAGTAAAATTTGCGGGTCGAATTTTGTTTGCGAATCTCGGAGAGTGAGAAAGAAGGAGTATCTGTTACAGCGAGAGCCATCAGTGAAAAATCCGTAAGGCTTCTGAAGCAATTGTGTTACCTTTCCTCTAGTAAACCAACAGATTTGGGTTTTTGGTTTTCGTTTAATTTTTGCATTAGTTTGTGTGAATCGGAATTTGGGAGGACAAGCGGCAAGACTTTGTCAGCTGCAGTAGGTGTGAGTGTGACGTCATTGGAGCCGCGATTGGATAGGTCGGTTAGTGAGAACGATCACACACGGATTTGCAGCTGTCCATGATAGACAATTGGTTAAGAAAGTAGGTGAAAGAAATCTTGGGGATTAAAAGTCACTTCCTGATTTGATTTTGAATAACAAAAAAGGTCAAAAATATGACATTTTTCACAGCTTTAAAGAGTGCCTTAAAGGAGATACGTATATTACAACGAGTATAGGAGAGGCTACACCACCAGAAGGTACACCCGCTTGCATTGTAATGAAAGAGAAGGGTGTCCCACCATGTCTTTGGCTAAAGCAATCGTGCAAATTGACAGAGAAGGATGGGAACTTAGCATTTCCTACAAATGGGATGTTCAGTTTGAGGATTTTGGGGCATTTAAGGATGTGCTATATGATTCAAAACCCCTTCTGAGACCAGCACAGTTTGAGGCATTAGTGATTTGGGCGCTAGTAGCCAGACAGCAACAGCAACAGCAATTTGAGAGGAGGATGAGAAAGGCAGAAAATACTTTAACAGAAGCTAGATGGAACAGTGATCAGAGAATTTGGAGAATGGAGACTTTGCACAGAATCAAGTTGATTCTGGCAATTATGCAGGACAATGAGAAGGAAGGATGGAAAGCTACTAGAAAATCTAACAGAAGTCCATCTGAAAGTAGGAAGAGTGTTCAATAGTGGAGGAATAATCGGATGATGATGAGTTTATTAAACAGTTATTGAGAAATCACCCACCACCATATACAACACATGAGAGTGCTCCAAGCACCAGTGCTGATAAGACAGCCCGACACAGGTTAATGGGACAATGAGTCCGATGTAGGTCAATGCTAGCCTGACACAGAATACGATGCAGTATGGTCTTAATGTACCTACTACTCTTGTAGTACAAAATAAGATGCAACCACCACAGGTTCAGAGAATTTATCCTGATGTGCCCATTATGGAAATGACTTCGAACTTAATGGTGCCTACAAAACTGGTATCCCCAAGACCGATATTGGTTCAAACTGAACCAACTCCACTTTTACTACCCCAAGTTCAGCTGCAGGTAATGCCAAGTGTGGGAAAACAGGGCTGATTGCAGAGGCCCCCTAACTTTTTTCCCCCATTTTCCACTTTTTGCTGGTGTTTTCCTGACTCTGATGGTGCCCTGGGTACTGCTAACCAGTCCCAGGGCCTGTGCTCTGTGTAAAATGGATATGCAAATTAGGCTAATTATAATTGGCTAAGTTAACCTACCTCGAAGTCCCTAGTATATGGTAGGGCATGCAGGTGTAGGGACCACAGCATAGGTTTGTGCACCCATAGGTGCACTGCTGAGGTGCCCAGTGTCATTTTAAAGGCAGGCCTGCCTTGCTGGCTGCTTTAAAATTAAAGTTATATGCAAATTCGACTTTGGAATTAAAAGTAGTTCCAAAGTCTTAAACTACCTTATTGTTACATATATGTCACCCCTAAGGTGTGCCCTATGTGCCCATAGGGCTGGGTGCCATGTAACTATAAGCAGGGACTTTATAAAAATAGTTTTATAAGCCCTGGTGAGGTAAAAACAGCCAAATTCGTTTTTCCCTCATTGTAGTAAATGGCCTTCATAGGCTTGAATGGGGAGACTTTATTTTAATTTTTAAAGTCTCCTTAAATGATGCATACCAAGAATTTGGTATCAAATTAATTGTTGTAATAAATCCCACAACTTCCAGTTGTGGGATTTAATCTAACTTGTTCAGGTAAAGAGTTTTAAACTTTACCTGAAAAGTTGCCAATTTCAGCCCTGCATTGTTTTTGCTGCTATGTTCTGATTGGCCAGCCTCTAGCAGCTTGGCCAAGCTGACTTGATGAGGTGTGAAGTGGCCTGGCTTCACACAAAGGAATGTGCCTGTGGGAAGGAATCTCCCCTCAGCAGATGGTGAGGCAGGAAGGGGCAGGGCTGCCAAACTGGTCTTCAAAGGCAGAGAAGGATATTTGGAGCAACCAGCAACACCCCCACATCCTGCAACCCCAGACAACTAGGTGTCCCCTTGATTAGATTAGGAGAGGGCAGGAGAGGGGTGTGTTTATGATTTTTAGCCACACCAGTGGGTGGGCTCAGCCAGATGTAACCTCCAAAAATCAGATTCAGCCATGATGGATTTTTAGAGAATGTTGCCTCCTGGGATTGATTTTTGCCACACTTCCCAGGAAGTGGTCATCACAGGGGGAAGGACCCTGCACCTGATTGGAGAACCAGGACCCCCCCTGCTTTTCACCCAGGAGCAAGGCTAAAACTGGCAGACCTGCACCCACACCTCAGTTCCCTACCACATCCAACAAGGAAGAACAACAGAAGAAGAAGGACTGCCCTGCTGGACCCCTGGCCTGCACCTGGAACCTGCACTCAGTAGGACTGCACCAGCTGCACACTTGGGCTTCACCACAAGAAGGACTTTGCCTGGCTTCAACTGGTTCAAGGAGGGACTCCCTGTTTGCTACAGGTGAAAAATTGCTATTCAGAGTCCCCTGCACCAACTCCTGAAGAAAGCGACCAGCTGACCACTGTCCAGTGGCCAAAAAGGAGTTTGCGCCAGGTGCATTCTGGGAGTTGTAGTCCGCACCCCCCAAGGACCATCTCAGAATTTCTGGACCCTTGGGGTGAACTGTGGACCCCAAAATCACCTTAAAAGGACATCTGGGAGAAGCCCCAGAAGTTTGGAGAAGTTTGGACAACTTTTGCAAATAAGCTCCATAGAGGGACCGACCCGCCGCGGCAACTCTAGCCGGCTTGCCTCAACCGCGACCTGGCCTGATTTGCTCGTTCGTCCCGGTAAAGAAAATCTCCGAAAAAGAGACTAAGGGGGTGATTCTAACTTTCCGCCCGCCAACGTTCCCCCAACAGAATACCGCTACGCGGTCAGGAGACCGCCGCGGTTATTCTGTGTTTCCCGCTGGGCTGGCGGGCGACCGCCAGAAGGCCGCCCGCCAGCCCAGCGGGAAACCCCTTCCCACGAGGAAGCCGGCTCCGAATGGAGCCGGCGGAGTGGGAAGGGTGCGACGGGTGCAGTAGCACCCGTCGCGATTTTCAGTGTCTGCATGGCAGACACTGAAAATCTTGTGGGGGCCCTCTTACGGGGGCCCCTGCAGTGCCCATGCCATTGGCATGGGCCCCCAGGGGCCCCACGACACCCCTCACCGCCATCCTGTTCCTGGCGAGCAAAACCGCCAGGAACAGGATGGCGGTGAGGGGGTCGGAATCCCCATGGCGGCGCAGCAAGCTGCGCCGCCATGGAGGATTCCTCAGGGCAGCGGAAAACCGCCGGTTTTCCGTTTCTGACCACGACCATACCGCCGCGGTCAGAATGCCCTTGGGAGCACCGCCAGCCTGTTGGCGGTGCTCCCGCGGTCGTTGACCCTGGCGGTCATTGACCGCCAGTGTCAGAATGACCCCCTAAGTCCGAAGGTAAAAAGTTGACCGGGACCTCCCAGCCAGCGTATCCGAGGAGGGCTCCATGGACGTCGAATCAAGATCCAGGTTTACCCCGGTCGAAGGATTTTCACCTCGAAAAAACGACTAAGTCCGAAGGTAAAGATCTCCACCGAGGATTCCAGCATCGCGTATCTGGAGGAGGGCTCCAGGAGGTTGGATTGGACTGGCAGGTCCGTCCCGCTGAAGAAAATCTTCGAAAAAGAGACTTAGGGGGTTATTCCAACTTTGGAGGAGGTGGTAATCCGTCCCAAATGTGACGGATTTACCACCAGCCGTATTACGAGTTCCATAGGATATAATGGACTCGTAATACGGCTGGTGGTATATCCGTCACTTTACCGTCACTTTTGGGACAGATTACCACTTCCTCCAAAGTTGGAATAAGCCCCTAAGTGTGAAGGTAAACTTTTAACCAAGACCTCCCGCGGCCTGTAGCCGAGCAGGGCTCCATCGTGGTCGGCCTGAAACTTTGACTTTGTCCCGGTCGAGGTGCAACCAGATGACCCAATTGGAACTTTTTGTTTCTAGGCGCTAAAAAAAAAGATTCTTTAAAAATTCATATCTCCGGTTCCCTTTATCTGATTTTATTCGTTTTGGAGTCATTTTTAAGATAAAAATATAATCTACTTTTATAAATTGGTTTTGAATTTTTTAACTGTTTCCTGTGTTTTATTTAATTACTGTTTTGTGATATTTGAATGCTTTACACTCTGTCTCCTAAGTTAAGCCTTGACGCTCGTTGCCAAGCTACCAAGGGTTGAGCTGGGGTTAATTTACTGAGACCTAACTGGACCTTAGTGGAGGTTAGTGGCCTATTGCTAAGTGTAGGTACCTACCTGCCCTTTCCAATAACCCATTTTCCAACACCAAGATTCACCCCAGTAACATGGACACAGTCAGATATGACTCCATGGTGAAACAGAATATGGGAGTTAATCACCCAAGGAGCGTAAGTGCCGGACCAACCCCAGATGCTATATCGCTACCTTACTGTCGGTCCAGCCATACACTTATTTGCACAGAAGAAAACTCCTGTAGGTGAACAGGGAGCAATGTCCCAGAGTATAATGAGGGGAGGTCATAATGAAGATGCTCGAATAGTCCCTCCTGATGGACAGACACACCTTTGACAGATCAAGATCATTGCTGGACCATAGTCCATTTGTAGCCCTTCCAGATACTATGGTTGGGTCGAATGTTAGCCAGACTTTGAACTTATTGACACCGCAGACCCCGAATGCAGTTGTACAGCAGGTGCCACCAGTCCAAGCAGGTAACATTTGCTGCAAGGATTGACATCTCAGCAGTTGACTCAATAGTTAGACAAGCTGAATACCCCGCAGAGTGTTCCTAAAGGAGAGGAATGTTTGAATTATGCTAGGTTAAGCATGTAAGAGGGTGAACTCATTGAGGGAGCTATGGGGGTGAACAGGTCAGAATCCTTCACAGAGGCAGAATTGAGATATTGGAGCCCAAAGATTATGAGGGAAGTGAGCAATGTGCATCAGAAATTAGCAGGCTTGGCAGAGGAGTACGGCATAGAAATAGAGAAAACAAAATATTTGAAAAGGAGTCACAGATTAGATTTTGAGGCTAAAGATTTTGAACACATGGGAACGGCTGGAATGAAGGCACACCTTAAGGAATTGCTTCAAAATGCCCAGACCTGGGGAGCATTAGATAAATGGGAAGGCAGATGGGGAAAGAAAAGAGACAAAAGAAAAAGGGATTCTGTGGAGCTTACTACAAATGTGAAGCAGGATAATGATCCAGTGAAGATTTTACCAATGAGTGAGATTCCAGGAAGAAATTTTGTTCATGTCCCGTGGAGCAGAGGTTACAGTCTATCATTTACAAATGATTATCCAAAATTGAGAGAGAAGCCAGTAGACAGACAGGTTTGTGAAACTCGCAAAGTGCCTATGGGAGGACTTGAACACATTACTAGAGATAGTTGTTCCAGCTGATCTGTGGATTGAGTGTAAGAGGAGTGTAGATTGTACCAGAGAGAGACAAGAATACAGATGCACCATCTCCTGAAGTAATAGAATATTGCTATAAGGTGATTGAATTCTTGAAAATGAGAATTTCACCCAAGAATGTTGATTGGCAGAGGATTGACCGGACAGCTCAGGAACCAAAGGAGCTGATACATGTGTATTATCAGAGATTTTTGCAGGCATTGAAGCATTATCATGGTACAGAAACAATTGAGGCGAAAGACATGTTCCATTTTGTGTTCAGATTTGTGGAAGGATTGAGACCTGAAATTAGCCAGATGGTCAGGAGTCATTTGATTTGCTGGCAAGCAAAGCCGATTGATGAGGTGTTGAAGTATGTGAAATACTGTAGTGATGAGATTGAGTTGAAGCAGAAAAAGTTGAAAGAGAAGGCGGAAAAAGTTGAAAGAGAAGGCGATGGTGATGCAGATTAAAGTAGATCAAACAGGAGTGCAAGGGAATTTTCTGCAGCAGTTATCACAACAGCCGCAGGGAAATATGATGTATCAGCCTCAAATAGAAGGTAGAGGTTGTTGAGGAAATAGGACTTGTGGTGGTCCAGACTCAGGTACTGTAGGGGTTCAGAATGATGTGCAAGAAATGAAGAAGTTCTTGCCATGTCACGTGTGCGGAGACGTTGGACTTTAGAAACGGGAGTGTCCAATGATGGTGCAGGAAGGTGTCATTCGGCAGAGGAAGGACATCACTTCATTCCAGAATGTGAGAGGACGGAGAGTGAGAGGTCCTGATTCAAATTTTCAGAATAATGTGAATAAAATGCAGAATTTTCAACCAATGCAGCAGGTGCAAATGCCACACGTACAAATGTCACAGTTGCAGCCAATGCAAAAGGAGCTTCCCATGGTAGCTAGACAGCAAATTCAAATACCTCAAGCCCCAATGGGACAGCAACAGATGATGCTTTCTCAACAGGTCACAGGTCAGAGGCTTAACCAAAGTAATAACACAGTGCACCAATTCCTGTTACACAGTGAGAATGGAATAAATGATGACTGGATGAGCGACAGTTCAGATGAGGAGCCATGTGTGCTTGCAATTTCCTTAGAAGTAGATCAAAGAGGTCCTTATGTGAAGGGAAAGGTTATTGGTCACAGAGTTTCATTCTTTGTTGTCACAGGAGCAACACGCTCTACAGTGAGAAGTGCAGAAGTTCCAAATTTGCCCCTTTCAGGTAGAACAGTTCAGATTGTAGGAGTAGCAAATCAATATTTGACCAACCCAATTACAGAACTAGTTCAGGTTAAAATTCAAGTCCGGTATTCCTACTGGAAAGAGACCTGCAGTGTAAAAGGAAGTGTTTGATAACTCAAATGATGGAATTGAGATTCAGACAACTAGTGATGATGAAGATGACCAAGCCCCAGAGATAGAAGGTGAGACTACAAATGAGGAGCACCCACTCACTGAATTTTTCCTGATGTTCACTGTGAAAGAGCTTCATCCTGATTTGCAGGGAACTGTTAAGGAGAAAGTGTGGGATTTGACAGCAAATGAAATAAGTCTGATAAAGGGAATTGAGCCAGTTAAAGCTACTGTGAAACCAAATGCAGTTTTTCCTCAACTTCTGCAGTACCACATGCCGCAAGATGTTCTTATGAAGGTTGCCCAGATAATTGTAGTCTTTGTAAAGCAAGGGGTTTTGAAGGAAGCATTGAGCAGTCCATGTAATTCACCGATAATGGGTTTGCAAAAGCCCTGTGGGAAAGTTCGAATTGTCCAAGATTTGAGAAAAATGTATTAGATTGTAGTCAAATGTTGTCCCATGGTGCCAAAACCAGGTGTGATTTTGTTTCAGATTCCATGTTATGCTGAATGGTTCACTGTCATTGATTTGTTGCATGCCTTCTTTTCTGTGCCTCTCCATTAAATAGTCAATTTCTCTTTTGTTTCAAATTTCTGGATCAAGTTTATTGCTGGTGCAGAATTCCTCAAGGGTTTTCAGAGTCACCTTCCATATTCAATTAGATCATGAAGAAGAATTTGGAGTCGTTGGAATCGCCTTTTCCATCGATCTTGGTGCAGCACATTGATGATTTGCTGATTGCGTCCAAAACAAGGGATGAGTGCAAGTATGATACAATTGCCCTGTTGAACCATTTGGGAAATAATGTCACAGAGGGGCATATTTATACTCTGTTTGCACCGAATTAGCGTAATGGTTTTTCACTCTAATTCGGTGCAAAACGAACTCCATATTTATTCCATAAATATGGTGCCCGGCTGGTGCACAGAAATGGTGCAAGCTGGTGCTAAACGTTTTGGTGCAAAACTGTGTTAGTGCAGTTTTGCACCAAAAAGTGTAAATCAGAGCCAAAGTGTCTCCGCTTAAACTGCTATTCTGTCAGAAAGTAGTGAAATATTTGGGTCACCAGATTGAGAAGGAATCAAGAAAGATATGCAGAGAAAGGATTACAGCCATATTGCAGATAAATACCCTGACCACACATAGAGATGTCAGGATGTTTTTAGGGATGGTGGGCTACTGTCGCCAATGAATTCAAAATTTTTCAGTCATTTTGAGACCATTACAGAAGCTGACTCATAAGGAAGTCACTGATCCCATAGTGTTAGACCGGGCTGGAATGAAAGCGTTGACTGAACTGAGAGAGAGTGTCTGTGCAAGGCTCCAGCGTTGGGTATACCTGATTACACTAAACCTTTCACATTGTTTTGGCATAAGTGTGAAGCATGTTCTCTGTCTGTCTTGACACAGGTCTACGGAGGTGTAAACCGACAAGTAGCATATTTTTCAGCTACTTTGGACACAGTTGCAGAAGCCTTACCAAGTTGTTTGCGTGCAGTTGCTGTAGTTAGTCAAAGCCTTACACAGTGTGAAGGCATTGTGATGGGACATCCCCTGACCTTAATGGTCCCTCACTCTATTGAGATTCTTCTTACCAGGAGGAAACCCCAATAGTTGACTGGTGCAAGATTGACCTGATATGAAACAAGTATTCTGGGTTCACCAAATGTGTAATTGAAAAGATATACAGTGTTGAACCCAGCAACCTTAGTTCCAAATGAAAATGTTGAAATTGAGCAGATAGAAGATGTTGAGCCTGAGTGCCTTGAAGTAACTGACTTGTGCGCAAAACTGAGACCTGACATTAGAGATACCTGATTGGAAGAAAATGTCCAAATTATCTTTGTTGATGGTTCTTGACTGAGAGACAATGTAGTGACACTGAGAGCAGGATATGCTGTGTGCTTAATTGCTGGTATTTTGGAAGCTTCTTGGCTTTGAGGAGTGTATTCTGCTCAAGTAGCAGAACTGGTAGCCCTTACTAGAGTGTGCCATGTTTCTGCTCAGCTGATAGTTACAATTTATATCGATAGCCAGTATGGATTTGGAATAGTCCAGGATTTTGGCCAGTTATGGTCACAGAGATGTTTCATGACCTCTTCTGGTTCACCAGTGAGAAATGTTGAGAGAATTAAAGAATTGTTACATGCTATTCAAATGCCTGAAAAGATTGCTGTGGTGAAATGCAGTGCACATTTGAAGTCGCAGCAAAATGAACTGGGTGCTAAATGAATTGTGGGTTTCAGAAGAGGGTCAATTGGTTTTGCTAAATAGTCTGTTGTCTCAAATTGTTAGGTACTATCATGGTCATGGTCAAGCACATATTGGAAGGATGCAATGATTCGATTGCTCGAACATGATTGGTTTAACCCAAAGTTTAGACAGGTTGCTGAAGCAGTTTGCCATTGTTGCGTCATTCGCCAACAGTTGAACGCAGGGAAAGGGACAGTGGTTAATTTGAGACACATTGGAAGAGCAGGAGGTCCATCCAACAGAATGCAGATGGATTTTATTAAGATGCCTGTGTGTGGAGGTTTGAGAGATGTGTTGGTGATTGTTTTAATTTTTAGTCATGGATTGAAGCATACCTACACAAAGAAATGATAGCCTCATGGTAGTGAAACTACTGCTTAGGGAACTGATACAGTGCTTCGGGTTTCCGATCTCTTTAGAGTCAGATAGGGGAAGTCACTTCAACAATGAAGTTATTAAATTACTGTGTACAGCATTGAACATTAAGCAGAAGTTGCATTGTAGTTACTGCCTTAAAGCATCAGGACTAGTGGAACAGATGAATGGTACCTTGAAGTTAAGAGTTGCAAAGATGTGTGCGTCCTCAAATTTGAAATGGCCTGACGCATTGCCTTTAGTGTGGATGTCAATGAGAAACACACCCGACAGGAAGACAGGATTGTCGCCACATGAAATCCTTATGGGCCGAGCCATGAGGTTACCAGCGGTGCTTGTAAATGCACTTGTCAACAATACAGATGATGTGGTTTGCTCTTTTTCTCAGTAGGTGGAAGCCACCACACTGCCACCGATCCATGAACCAGGGCACAATCTGAGAGCTGGAGACTGGGTTGTGGTCCGGAAACATGTGAGGAAAATGTGTTTGGAGCCTCGTTGGAAGGGACCGTATCAGGTAGTTCTGAAAACTACCACAGCTGTGAAGTGTGCTGGAATTCCGAACTGGATTCATGCGAGCCATATGAAGAAAGTGGCATGTACACTGGAGGATGAGGAAGTACCATCAACAGCGATACACGTCTCAGGGCCGGAAATAGAACAAAGGGGAACTGTGACCGGATCTGAGCCCATTGAAGACGGTTCAGTCACTCCTGTGAGAGACGAAGGAGAAGACCTGCTGGAGGGTGACGTGGAGCCTATCTCAATTGAGGCAGCAGGAGAACCTAGTCAGTGGAGGGCTCTCCCAGAAGCAGATGATCTTGAGGGACAAACAGAGCAATTGCCAGACCTAGAGGGGGAAAGGAGTTGAGGTGGATCAAAGCCACTGTGATCTGACTCCTCCTGAACCGATTGCAGGTCGATCAAGAGAAAACACTGCAGAACAAGGAGAAGGTTCAAGTTCGACTTTGAAGAGAACACTGAAAAAAGGTCCACGGAAAGGAGATAAGTGGCCAGAGTTGCAAGTAGAAAGAGAAAAGGAAGTGGTTGTTGAGGCAACAATCGAGGAAGAATTAGATACAACAAGGAGAGAAGATCTAAGTGAAGGAGAATTGAATGGTGACCTAAAGTTGAAAAGAAAAAGAATAGCAAGTCGAAGATACGCAGGTCCTGAATGGGCGTATGCAACTACAAGTGAGTGGCAGCAAGAGTTTTGGTCTTTTTGTTTTGATAGAGACATTCCGAGTCAGTATTTAGGCACAAGGAAGCTCATGAACTGAACTTTTGAAACAATCTGAGAGAAAGTTTTTGAGAAAAGACTGTTGAAAGTAACCGGAAGAGACACTGATAACCTGATTTGACTTTTGAAACCTGATTTTGACAAGCTGTCTTCCGATTTAACAAGGGATCCTGGAAGTGAGACTGAAAGCTGTAAATAACTGCTAATTGTCTATTTTTGATTTTTGCTGTAGTTTTTCTAAATTTTCTTCATCATGAATAACATTAGCCAGCAGGATAGGAATACTAGGAGCTGTAAATGAATGTGTATTGGGTTGGCAATAATGTGTGGGATATTGTTTGTGGTGTTGATTGTGGGTGTGTCTGTTTCTGATAAGAGTGAAGCCAATCATACTTCTGCTTTTGAGACAACTACTGCACTAACGGCAATAGAGAAGTTTAGGTTTGATGAGAAATATTTGCATGGGGATACTAATGCACAAGGAGAACTTTCTTCTAATGACTTCTATTGCTTTTTGAGTGAATATGTTGAGACGATGGATGCAAAGAATTGTTATGTCTGAACGCAGATTCCTTCTTTAGTTGAGGAAGGAGTTACATATCATAGCTTGCTATTAATAATAATTTGGAGTCTGCCACTAACAATGTTTTATAACCAGGACTGCATTCAGTACTTTTATTCAAACTATGATATGGTGTTTTCATTTTGTCTCTATAATTAGGTACTGGAGTACAGTAGCTAGGGATAATGACATAGTAATAGTTAGAGGTTTCCTTGAACCTACATTGGCGTTTGGCACAGCTTATGCGCACAGGAATAATCTGACATGCTTGCTTACACCTTTAGAGAAAAGCTTCTTAGATCACACAGATGACAGGATAAAGGCATCGCAGGAGAAGTTAGAAAAAGGCTTAGAGAATAGGACTTACAGGAACGATTATGCTTATAGTGCAAGTAAAACACAATGGAAATTAGCTCTAGATGTGCAACATGTAGGGAAACTTTGCATATATAGACCTAAATCACTCACTGACATTTTACTTGTGGGAATAAGTGAATATAAACGTGTTTTTCTTTCAGAGTAAATTGACGTTTATGTTGAATGGACATGACCCGGCGATTACCTGAATTTATTATATCTGTGGTCTTAATGCTTATTACCGTCTTCCAAGAGGATGTATGGGACATGTTATTTGGGGTTAGTTTTCCCAAAGATTTAGCAAATGGATGATTTGAAGACGTTTCCGAAAGGGACTGAATTACATCATATGAGGCAGAGGGGGGAGTCCTCTTCTGGTGCAGTGGGAGATATATTTGGAGCAGTGATTCCTTCAGTGGGAGTCATTCTGAATTTGATATAGATTTGAAAGTTGTC